>NC_061484.1:12899529-13213279 GCF_022539355.2 Hippoglossus stenolepis | reverse complement strand
ATCTCCTGCATTTCCTTCAATACAAGTCGGATTATGTACGAGACTAGATGTCAGGACTCTACGGTCTGAAGATGCGCATCTTTCGGTCTGTCGATAACAATCAAAGCCCCGTTGGAACAAATGAGTGGATTCAGAAAGTGAAACGCTGGAGTGCTTTTACTTTGAAACGTGTTCGTAAAGTGTTGTAAATACATTTGTGTCATAGACAGATAAACATTTTGGTTCACAGCAGAATAAACAGAGAAAATGATCTTTCACCTGAGTTTTAATGCTTATCTGATGAATTTATGTCACAAACAAATGGTTGCAACACTTTCTGTAAGCCTTTTCAAAATAAAAGCACTCCAGAGTTTGTTAATGATATCCATTCCCTTGCTTAAAAATGTTTTTTTATTGTGAAATATTTGCAGGAGCGGAAAGATGCACGGCTTCATACTGTGTAGTACTGGTATTTATTTGAGTACAAGGGACTTCTTTCATACAAGGCAATAATCATATTTGTGGCCATATTAAAATCAAAGCCTATATGTAACAACATTGTGCTGCAGTAGCAGCTCCTCTGCAGAACATGATGTGGAACTGAGAAGCTACATATTTTGCATTGTAAATATGAATTGATATTAATTTGAATATTGTCATTGAATAGAAAAAGTTGCACAACTGCCTCTCTTTGTGTATATTTATTTCTTGTACATTCAGCCTTTAACAGAAATTGCAAAAAATAATAAATATGAGTGGGTTTTTTGGAAGATATCAGGGTGGTAGCTCTCGGCTTACGTTTGGAATTAAAAAGTGCTCTTGGGCTCGAAAAGGTTGGTGACCACTGTTCTACATCATCTATCTAAGATTTAGGTTAACAGTTCACAGCTGCATTTAACCACAATTTCTATATATATAATATAATAAATAAGTATATGTGATCTGGAGAAACTGCAGAAAATCTATGGATGGATTAACAAATTAAAAAAGTAATAAACTTATTTTAATTTAAGTATGTGCTCAAATCGACTACTATTAGTCTACTATTACTGATAGTGTACTGATCAACCTCCTGCAGCACAAGCCACTGTTGATCAGTCTCATTTATAGTTTATAAGATTTTATTAGGGCTGCCACTCTTTTTTCAAAATTCTAACATTAAAAAAAAGTTGAGATTTGAACTTTACATTGTGATCCAGCAGAGGGCGCCTTACTACTTCACCATCAGCTTGGGAAATGACATGCCCTATTGCCTATCAGTAAACTAAACCAGTTGTGTTGACTACAAAAACGGAGGTCACTAATAAGTAAAGACGTCCTGAGCAGAGAATCTCAACAGCAACACAGACGAGCAGAGCAGCGTGAAATTTACAAACCCGTCTGACAACCTACTATTCAGCACACTTGTTAGAAACTCATTAAAAGGGATAACTGATAAGATTTATATGCAGGGATAAGCTGCATCCAAGTCGCTATTTAAATTTATAGAAACTAATCAAGTGTCATTTAATATTACTTCAAACCTGAATTTTCCTGAAGGTTTTCTTTCCAGCAGATGGAGTTTTCTCAACTGCCAAAGGAAATGTAGATGTCCAAATTTAGATTATCTACATTTCCACTGCAACTAAGCAAACTCCAGACTGTGTGAAAGACTTTGGTATTGTCTATTTATCTGAAATGTTAAGGCCATCTAAATTGTGTATTTCTTGAAAGGCTTTTTCCAAGACAGACAGAGCTGTAGAGCTGTGCGTCATCTGTGTAGCACATGTGAACTTTGTTGTCATCAGGAGTCTCACCTTGGTGAACAGCCTCCACCACTGCCAGTGTCGTAGCTTCAAGTAAGCAGCACAGTTCCTCTGGAGGACCTTCAGGGCACTCAGTTGCTGCTGCTTCTTAGCAAAGGCTCTAAAGCAAGAAAACAATAACAAATAATGAATCAGTGTTTTTGAAAAGTCTGCTATGATTTTTGTGCAACTTGGGGCAGTGGAAGCAAGTTCTGAACCCAACTTTGCAAGCAGCTACTTCAATTTTCCATTATCCATTAAACACTACATTAGGTCTGGTTTGTCCTGAGTGACTCCTGAGAGTCAAAGCTGGCTCTCTAGCTTCAGTTGTGTTCACCAGCAGGTTAATTGATGTTGGGTAGGTAGTTTACAGTCAGTTTTAAGAGCTTTTCCACTAAAAACAACTGCTCAGTGAGGAGCCAAAGAAGTACATTTGTGGTCAGCCCAGCTAAACAATAAACTGAACGCCACAGGGGAGCTCCATAAAATCCAGTCAAGATTATTAGGTGATAATCTGCAGGTCATTAAAAGGGGCAGTTTGTAAGAATTAGCCAATAGTAAGAAACAAGGAAATTCCTCCCTCTCCTTCCCCTGTGCCATAGTTGGCAGGTGTAATGGAGTCCTGGAGGGACATTAAAAACAGTAACGTTTTTACTGGCTCTCTCTGTGTGTACCTGTCATTCAGGATGCATGTGAAAGCATGCTCTGTGGGTCTTAAGGGTTTGGGCTCACCCACATATTGTGGTAGCCTTTCTTGAATCAACCTAACCTCAGAAACAGGGGGCAGCAGTTGAGATGTTGCAGAATCTACATGGACTGAGGAGTAATGTTTTCTACAGGTTTATTATATAACTGGTAGTTTGCTTCAGTTATTGTTAGACTGACAGTGATTTCACAAATGGTCTGCACGTCAGTCGGGGCAGACGCTGATGATCAAAAAGGTGTTGAAGAAAGAGTGGAGGAATGTGGCAGAGAGAGGATGACTGCCTTAGAGTCTAATTTCTTCTTCATCCTCTCAGATAAGACTGAGGGCAGGCTGAACACTACAGTAACTCACTTTCGCCACTTGAGGTACAAAGTGGTATGACGAGACTGAATGGGCCGGCGCTAGCTCGTTAGCATGCTTCAGTAGATAACTCTGCAAACATACATACAAAGTCAACTTTGACATTAATGCCAAAAATGTAATTTCTTCCCAATCAGTTGATAATCTTAGTGAATTTTTCAATGTTTTAAATTAATAAACAGATATTTCCCCTTTAAAGAATGACAGAAACATTTGCAGCATCACACACTGTATGAACAAGATGGGAACTACACAGAGGAGTAGAAACATGTGATCAGACATGACAGATGTGTTTCAGACCTGTCCAGACATTTACAGTAAATGTTCAAATCTACAAAAATACTGGATCTGACACTCACTTGCGTGCCAAGTATCCACGGCACACAGACTGGAAGTAGATGATTATGTCAGTGATCTTCAGGTCTCTCTCCTCCTCCAGGTGAGCCAGAACCCCTGTTCTGAAGAAGATCTTACTCTGACCGATACGGAACAGGTTGGGGTCCAGCTCCAGAGCATATATCTAGAAATTGGACACAGAGAGTTGCTGAGAAATAACCTCTGTGGACAGGGTTACATTCACATTTTGTTTAACTTAGCATTCCTCTATGACAAATCATAGAGTTCTCTCTGAATGTGGACTTCCATCAACTTGAGCAGCTGTATCAATCTAACATATGGTTGTCACAAATCAAGAGACTTAAAATTCTGCAACATACCACACCAGCTATTCTTAGATCCTCGATTTGGATTATTTACTACATTAACAGGAGTAAATATCAACCAAATTCTTAATCCCATCTTCTAAATTCTGCCCTGAAAACTGGGATGTGGCAATTCAGCGGTCTGAAACCAGGCTAACTTATTAGCAAGCATTAAAAGCATTAGTAACTCTTATATCAAATAGCTGATGAAAAATAAAATACAGAAAAGGAGCAGCACCATTCTTTCACAGGCTTGTTTTCCGTCCATAAATCCCTTGGGGATTGCATTGGGTGTCAGAATCTCGTATCTGTAAACAAAAAGGAACAGACATTTTGTTGAAAATGAAGCTAATCTTTCCTCTGTGTAAAATGGATTTACAGAGTTAAAAAACATCTTTGTTGTCTGTTACCTCTGTCTGAACTCCTGGAAGACGATGCGGTTGGGGAAGCCCTGTCTGCAGATGCGAATCCCCTCCAGGACTCCATTACACCTGAGCTGGTCCAGAACCAGGTGAGGCTCCAGTTTACCAGCCTGAAGGAAGAAACACATACACCATTAAGAACAGAAACAGAAACATATACATAAAGTAGGGTAAAGGGCAAAGGCCATTGACTTTTCTATTCTCTCTTTTTCTTTAGTTTGACAGGGTAGAATTACTGGATTTGTTTGGAAAAAGGGAAAATAACTTTATTGCAACACTATTGACACTTTATATGCTACAAGTGAGTCCAATATAATCTTTACAGTTACAGGTCCTTTACTTTCCACAGGTTGAAACTCAGCTTTTCCCATATAATTTTAAAGTATGTACTTACTCTCTTTTCGTGGTTAGGGATGATGCAGCGGACAAAGTTGGGGTTGGTGTTTCTCAGTGTGGCCATGAGTTTGGTGAGCGACTCCTTGTAGAGCTGTCCCACAGTACGAAACATGCCCTTTTTTGTTTTATAGGTAGCACCAAAAGCTGTCTCGTTCATTCCTGCCACCTGGTCCAGGCCCACGATGCGGTCGACTGGTAGGGGAGACGGGGGAGAAGTGGTTAGAGTGGGAAGACTTCACAGGGGAAGGGTTGTAGCAGCACAGTAACGTAATGTAGCAACATGACCAAGTGAACATGGATGAAAGAGACATTGCACACTATTGTCAACAGCAGCAGGCTAACAAAGTAGCATTCAAAGTGTAGAGCTAACACTTGCCTCTGTAGCTATCAGCGATGGAGGTGGAGCACATTATCTATTCTTACATACAAGGCTCTATGTTCTGTTACTGAGAGGGAAGCACATTTATATGGAACCTATGCAAAATGACTTAAGTTAAAGTGCAAGAACTAAAGCTCTACTCTGGTCCTAATGATTGAGAGACAAAGCTTGCTAGCAGATATATGACAGCTTTTTAACATTTCACTTTTCGTGACACACAACCTGCTGAGAAAATAATCTACATTCGGTTTGTTCAAACTAAATTTAGCAACATACCACAAACACAAGACAATATATTCTAATACTAATCTTAATAGCTAATAGTTTTTACATATCAGTTTACCAGAATAAACCCCTGAATGAACTGAAGTCATTTTTTTATTGAAGAATTGATGAATTTGTGGTTTGTCAAAAGTTACACAGTAAGACTGGTGTTATTTTATATTATATTTACAAGAACAAAAATCAACAATGTTTTAGCCCGTCACTCGAACACTTTGACTTCCCTCCTATGCTTCTATCACTGAGGCCGAAGCTCTGACAGCACTAGTTAACAAGATCAGTTCATTGTTGGTTTACAATAAAATACAATATATCACCAGAATTATACAATTAATATTACATATTCATATAATCTGGCTTTAATGTCAGCAGCAGCATTATTCTAAAACAGCGTCACAGAATTACCCAGCACTCAAGGGTACACAGCACATGCCTTAACACTATTAAATATATACAATATCACTTGTCCCAGCAGGAAATTAAAGATGTAAGTATTTGATGAGATGGAAAACTGGAGTTTTAACTGAAGAGATGCTCTGCCGGCTGTCTGGGCGCTCTGCACTAATGTCTGAGCTCAGAGCCAAAGTAAATACAGAGAATAACATCTGGTTTCAATTCCCTGCTACTGTGATCCTATCTGGGAGGGAGGAAGAGGGGAATTAATGTCATTAAATATCTTTCAGTCAAGCTTCAAATTCTTAATTTGCTCATGGATGTATCACGTCACAGAAGATGGACGAAAACAGAAATAAGCAAACACTCCAAACAGATGCACTAGATCTAAAACACGTGCTAAAGGTTATCGACCATACAAACACCATTTGACCAATGTCAGCCCACAGAAATACTGAGACTACATCCATATTATTACGTTTTCGTTGGAAAATGCGTTTTCAAAATAAAACAATATCTGTCCACAAGAGCGTTTTTGCTCTGTATCAGTCTTAATCCCAGCCCAAAATAACACTTCTGAAATTGCATATCACGTGACCACTCACGTAAACTGGGCATGTGCGTGCCATTGTAAACAGGAAATGCTCTAATAATAGCTTGTCTCCTACACATGTATGCAGTTGTATTGTAAAATGCAATAGCAAAGACAACAGGGTACGCAATGCTTGTAATTGATTATCTTATGTTGTGGGCTACACTGCACACCACAGGAGAATGCTGGTTGTTTTCTAGAGAGAAGGGGTCATGTGGTCTGAGTCTGACAAATCAGCAAAGGCTATGTCGTGACCGAAAAGACCCAATCATTAAATGATTGCATTTACGTAATTGTGTAATTCTGCCAAACCAGGCGTATCTGTAGCAGTTTTGATGCTCTTCAAACGAAAAAGTAGAAGTGTGGATGTAGCCTGAGACAAATTAAAGCACATGGGTTGGAGGATAACTGACTATATCCTACTTGAACATACAGTATTTAGGGATTTAGCACTATACTGCCTTCGGCTGAGACGAGCGAGCCATGCAGCTTGAAAGCGAATGGGGGCTATGACAGACGCAGCACTAGCTGAAGCATGAACCATACAACCAGATCTGGGCAAAAATATACCAATACACCTTGAAGAAGTTAACCTGCTTGTGGAACACGTATATTTGGTTTCCCAAGCTTTTGAGCAACATGTTTCCACAACCCATTACTTTTTTCAGCTATTATTATTATTATTATTATTTTGGCCCAGGTCTGCTACAGCACGACCCAGTCATTCACCTGCTGGCTCATCCAGACTAGTGACATTTTCATAGAATGAAGCTCTTTGAATGGTCTGAATCTCTACAACACAGAGAGAGAGACAGGGAGGGAGGTGGTGTTACAATAATCCTTAGAAACCATAAATGTTTGCGCCTGAGACAACAAGGCAGTCAGCTGTTGTTAGAAGGCTAGAGGGACAGACAATAAGTCTTTAAAATGATACCCTTGAGTACCTTGTAGTGTTTGCAGTATTTGGAGATGAAAAGGTACTAGCTTACCGTCTTTCCAAAGCTCAGCTACAAATTTCTCCGTGGACTGATGCAAAAGAGTGGCCACGTTGTCGTTCAGAGGGTCCATGTTCTTCATTAACCACTCGTCTGCCTTGTAGTCCACCTGTAAACCCATAGAGGTACAACTTAGTGATAGGATTTAAAACAATAATATAAGTATATTCTGTCTGATACTGAATTTTGATATGATAAGATATTGATATTAACGATTCTGAAAAATCGGATAACAATATCAGTATCAGCTAAAGACACATGAACAAACAACATTAAAATTGTTGTATATCACAATCAGTGTATATTATGACGGCTCAGTTGAAAGACAGAAAAACAGGAAGTTGGACTCTAACAGGACGTTTGAGGGTTTGCAACCAATTACTGGCCAGTCAAGCGTAATGCAGCAGACAAAGATGTTTTTGAACTTATTAATTATTTATTTTGAAAATATTAATTTAATAGAAGATATCTAAAACTGTAAGTGTATATCTGACACATCATTGCAACTAACAACTTGGATGCGGCCACACTTCTTGTTGTAGTGGTAGAAATTATTTATTTCTGTTTCTGTGACAACATTCGCAACATCAGGTTTTGTGGCGCTGCAGACTTTCTCCACAGCTTCGTTCTTAGAGCTCAAATCTCTGAGCTTCTGACTGATTAGGAGTTAAACGACACAGTCCATGTAATCGTAAGCAGATGTGCTATTCAGCAGGTCTCACAGCAAGACAAATGCTGTGTTCTTCTATTGCATAACACCCTTGACATCATCCAAATCCACTCCAATACAACGCCATATAAATCTACCCAGAATTCAGTATTTCCCTGAAATCTCACCACAAGAGAACCATAAATCATTCTTTTACCTGAGCTCTGACAGATATAAACTTTTAACTAACTGTTATTATTATTTCATAAGAAGATCAGGCAGGAAAAGAGACATCTTGGAAAATAAGATTGTAGTGTAAGTTATATATACCATGTGCAAGTCTTCAAGGAAGTGAATCAGCGCTTTAACTATAGGGCATGTGTTGACATACTTAAACTAAAACAACTGAATTGGAGTGTATATAGTTATAATGAAACATTAGCATGATGGAGTCATCAGTTCTAACAGCTATGATCAAAACAAGCTCCACGAAATTAAAACTTCATCCTTCCTTAATTTGTAATTTCTAAGGAAGGCCCTAATTTATTGTTTCCTTTGAAAACCCAAAAGGATTAGACTTCCAGGTTTGAAAAGAAGTGCACACACACACATCCACACAAATAGTGTGAGCAAACCAGCATACCTTGCCGGCATAGTGGATGATGCAGAAGTCAGCCTTGTCTTTGAGCTGACGGGGCTTCTGGAACTTGGTGTGTGTGCCCTGTTCCTGGATCAGCTTGTCTACAAAGCTCCTGTCTGTGGCCTTGGGGAACCAGCACTCTTCATCCAGCAGAGCCAACACACCTGGAGGGTGTGCCTGAAGAAACAACATTGTGGGTCAGAGCCAGACTTCAGAAAGTATGTACGATAAATGTGATACATCTTTACCCATCAACAAATCAATATTTATTTACAATTCAAGGAGAGAGTTTAAAAAAGTTAAGTGAGTATTATTTTGTTGTGAACGTATAGTTAAGGGAGGCATAATAAAATAATATCCTTGATTCAATTATTCAGTTACAACGTAGTGATTCAGACTGACCGGCCTCTCAATGAGGTCGATGCAGGGCTGCAGGTCGAGGCCGAAGTCGATGAAGCTCCACTCGATGCCCTCCCTCTGGTACTCCTCCTGCTCCAGGATGAACATGGTGTGGTTGAAGAGCTGCTGCAGCTTCTCATTAGTGTAGTTGATACACATCTGCTCGAACGAGTTCAACTGTTGAAGGGGAAAAACAAAGGAAGAACAATATTTTTACTGGAAATGTTCCCCACAATGACCACAAATCAAATGCAGATAGCTAATTTTCTCTAGCCACAACTGGACATAGTCTTCAAAGGTTAAGAAACACAAGACTTTAATCCAAACCTGGAAAATCTCAAAACCCGCAATGTCCAGGATGCCGATGAAGGAGGCACCCTGTCTTTTGGTTCTGTCCAAAGCTTTGTTAATGCGATGGACCAGCCAGCGGAACAGACGCTCATATGTTGCTTTAGCCAGGGCCTCGACAGCAAAGTCAGCCTGGAGGGAGCCAGAGGAGACAGGAAAGGAGGAGTGGAAAAAGAATGAATGGTAAGACAATATAGGAAGAGAGAATGACGACACATCAGACGGCCTGATCCTCACGATGAAATCTATTCTTCCCTGGACAGATGGGCTCTTCGTCTTGGTGAGCCTGTACAGAATAACTTTAATGTTCTGAGTCAGACCTTCATTAATATCTCAGTCAATGGTTTGGGACAACAGCCATCTCCAAAAAGCTTTGACCATTATCATCAAAGTACTGCACTTAAAATAGCAATTAATGACTAAAACATGTGAGTGCTTTAACAGACAGTACACTAAACTTTGCCTTGTGCCTTTTGACAGCATGACTTCACTGTTTTGAACATCAATTGTTCTGCAATAATGGTTTTTTTCCATCAATTGTTCCGAAGAAGCATGAAGAGTTATAGATTAAATATTGTTGTCATTGGGAAGAGAATACAAAACCTTAGTTGCAGGATTCATTCATAATCTTTAGTTTCCGCTCCTTGTTAGTGGAGCACATAACTGAAATGTATGCTCATTGATTGTACAGTGTGTTTCCTATCCAAATTCACATTGGGAGTTGTAAACGTTTGCCAACTAAATGGTGGAGACACAATAAAAAAAAGCCTCCAACTAAACAAACTTCAGTTCCATTTCTTTTCATTAAATAATTACTGTACGTACACAGAAAAAAATGCCCAGCCAACTGACCTGCTCTTTAGTCTGTGCTTTCTGGACGTAGTCTCTTCCCACTTTGATCCTTGGTGACAGGATTGCTCTGGTAAACTCCATTACATTCATACCAAGCAAGTGACACAGCTTCTGAGCAGCTGGTAGACAAGAGACGGAAAAACAGAAAATAAAGTGAATTCAAAGTAGAATAAAATGCCAAAGTAAGAGATTTGAGACTATGTATATTATTTGCTTTGTCGACCCAGGAAAGCTTTCCCAGTGCTATTTTGACACAACTGTCTGACAATGATGTCATTTAACAGATATTCTTGCAAACGTATTGATCTTACCACAAATCTTTCTAAGATGTTAAGTTTTAATATGAAATTTGATGGGGAAAATGTCATTATTTTTCATGGCTGCAGCTTGTGGAAAAGGAGGAAAAGCAGGATCTAGACTGATCCGCCAAGTCTCACTTCTAAAAAAAACATGCGCTTCAGGCCTCGCTTCTGCTCATCGCATTTGGGGAAATCTGGCTGAGCTGCATCACTGGCATTAGATTTACTCCTCTCTCTCTTTCTCCTTTAAGTGCCAAATATGGAGTGCCACATGTGGAGGAACTGGAAGGCTGTGCCCCATTTCCTTTAGGAGTAAATCCTCATAACGATGTGGCTCAATGGCAGGTTGACAACGCTCGGGGAGAGAAAAGATGTAAATCACTGGTCCCTCTGTTCAGTGGATGAGGTGCACAGTGTGAGGGAGGCAGGAAAAGTTGAAGTGTTATATAGGAAGAGAGAAAGGAGGAGGGCAGTGTCTTGACCTGTGATCTCCAAGCTACAGTGTTGTGAAACAGATGTCAAAGGATTTCTGTGTGTGTGTGTGTGTGTGTGTGTGTGTGTGTGTGTGTGTGTGTGTGTGTGTGTGTGTGTGTGTGTGTGTGTGTGTGTGTGTGTGTGTGTGTGTGTGTGTGTGTGTGTGTGTGTGTGTGTATATTTACCAGTATTATCAGGCATAGAGGCTTGGTCAGAGTTCCTCTCCTTTTTGAAGACAATGTTTCCAAACTGAAGCACCGAAGACACGACCTTCAGCATGCCTATAAGATAAAGAATCCGGAGAAGATCAAATCAGTTTAGTTTCCCCTTTGCTGTGTTATTTTAATGTTTAAGATTACATACCCAGAATCTCCTCATGGCCGAAGCTCATGATGTGCATGGCCTCCATTGTCTCTTGGAAGTTGTCTTTGTCCTGCTGACCCGGGATTGAGATGTTGCCATTGGACAGGAAACGGTAGTTGTTGAATCCTTCCAAAAGCAGGTCCGCTGTCCACCAAACAACACAGTCACTGTTATCCATGATATTAAATCAGCCCAAACTCACTGTGGAGGATTCTGATGAGATTTAACTTACTTTAATTTGTATACATTGTTAATAGTTAATACTTACTGTGTGTGTGTATATATATATACACTCACATATACACATACACTGAATATTATAAATTATGTTACCCTTGCACATACAGTAATCACACTGGAAAGATCAGCTGCAGTCTGTAGTTATGACAGACAGAGAAGAATAAAGAGCTCTTATATAGTGTAACAGTTCAAGCTCCGTCTACTCACATCTGAGGTGTTCTCCGGCTCCAACCAGCAGCTGGTAGAAGATGTGGAAGGTACGCTCATCTTTGGCTTGACGAATAGCTCTGGATTTCTCCAGTAGGTCTAACACAGACTGGTCAAGGACAAAAATATCTTCTTGGTCAGTTAGTTTGATGTAGAAACAAAATTCCATTCCTTCTGTACAGTTCAAATTGGTTAAGATTACAGGTTCAAAACAAAAAATCTGCTTCACTACAAACGGCAAAGTTCTATGGCATGCAGGGATGAAAATTTCCTGTTGGATTCATTAGCAACAGTCCTGACTAACCTCCTTATACATATTTGACCTAGTAGTTCTAGTAAATCTTTTTAAAACAGGATACAAGTTTCAATATTGGCTCCAACAATGTATCCGGTGACATCAAAGTTGATCCGGATGAATTTCCCCTGCAGAGATCAACACAAGATAAATGCTCAGGAAATGCACAAGTCAAGATAAGCAGGAATCAATCTGCAACTTAATGACTCTGATTAAACACACACTGAGGCCCCTCCTCCATTAATATGAACACTGATATAGATTTACAGGACTGATAATGATATTTCATACAGTACATTATATTTACAGTATTCGCAGTAACTTCATAATAATAGCATAATCTCTATTGAATTTGACCGATTTATCTGCCACAGGGACACTGTAAGCCGAGGGTTTACTCATGTCCTGCTTCCCTTCTCAGAAGTCTGCTGAGTGCGGTTGGTCTGAAAGGCTCCACTTTCAAAGGCCTCATTAATGACTAACAGGCACGTGTGTCTGGCTGTATGGCCTGTGTAACTGGTAACAGAAAAGACTAGATGATTCAATTACTTTCAATCAGTTTATTCTTGACTTGTTCTAAAAAAAATAAAAAAAGCCAAGATGGTGCTGAGACCATAGACGGCATATAAAAATAAACGATATGACAGCTCCCCAAGAGTGAAGCCAAATCTCTTTGATCGCCCCCTGGTTACTGGCTGCAGTAGAGGTAATAAACCCCGCCCTCTCCATGTTAGGGGAGGGATCAAACTTAAGGTTTTTTTCTCAGAGATGGTTTCTGTCATTAAAGGTAGTTCTCAACGCACTTGTTCAACTTCTTATTTTCAAGTAAGTTTGGTTGTAATTAATTATTTGATGATATAAAAACAGGGTGAAACATCATGATTGACATCTGAGATTAACTGTTGATTGGTCGAGCGCATGTATCGCCAGGACATCTGAACCACAACTCTATTCCCCCAATTGCTACTGTACAGACTCTGGCTCCAAATAACAGCATTGTTGCAAGATGGTAGTGTTTGTATTTTGGCTTCATTTCTGGAAGTGTCTTTCAACTTTATATAAAGATAGGAGGACACCACAGTAGACATTTTGAATATCATTTTTCTGTACTTACAAATCGTGACGAGTTGTCATTTTTCACTGTCTTCGCGTTGCCAAACGATTCCAGGATGGGGTTGGCTTGTAAAAGCTGACGTTCCAATTCACCCTGAAAAAAAGGGTGAATCGTTACCATATGAAAATCAAGTCTAAAAAAGAAGAGAAATTAATTTTGATTTTCACTGACAACTGAAAAGGGCATATACATGCAGACAAAGACAGCAGACATCTGAAGACTTGTGTGTTTTATACAGGAAAACAAAGAAAAGGTTTCATAACTCACGCACACAGATAAAGACAGTCTATGGAAATATTAAGAGTAACCTGATTGGAATATTTTAAAACTGTTGCTTTTTTTCTATGTTATATAACATTGGATATGAAACTTAATTGTTTTTTGACTGTCAAATGTTGAGACTTCACTTGGGGCTTATAGACTAAACAATTGAGAGAAAAGCTTTTGATCTGATCATGGATATTGTAAAACTATATCTCAAACCTTCCAAAAACCTAGCCAACACATTTTTATCATCTAAAGTTTAGATGGAAAAGAAAATTCCATCTGGGATCTGCTCTAGGGAATTTTTCTTTTGCTGTGACAAAAGCCAGACATGTAATTTATCATGTCAGGGGGAATGTGTCCACAACGCTCAACAGAAACACTATTTTTGGTCAAATTGGATTCTTTGACATGTTGAATTAAAAAAAGCACATTTTAAAGATGTTTGAACAGGTGGTCCGCTATGTTTCCATCTGAGCCTCATTGTTGGCTTTGTCATGACCAGAGAATCCAACACGAAAGAGAGAGAATACTATTTTTTCTGCTCCGTTATTTCTCTTCTTGTGGCTAAGTGAAATATTTTCCCATTACGTCAAAAATAGCTGTGCTCACTGGAGGTTTGCGGAGGCCATTTTCCACAAAAAGGAACTGAGGAATCAGCATTTGGTTAGTATGTGAGACATGTAATGTGATCTTTGGCTGGAGAGCATGATGGGCTGCTTTTAATTGAGTTTCTGAGCAGCTCGAATGAGGCAGGGCTGAACTGGATAAACCTGGACCTTCTCCAGCTATCAGAGCAGAAGCAAATCCCACAGAGGCCAGAGGATTTAACCCAAAAGCCCTTGTTTCTACATAAACACAGTCCTGTGGTGCAATTTGGTGGTTAAAATTATCCATTGGCAACCTCTGCCCATTTGTGTGGTCTATTGTACACACAATGTGCAGATTAAAAACACCAGGGGGGGTCCAGCTCAGCAGCATTTAGAGGTTTGACCCACATTTCTATAGCAAAGTGGATATGTCAGACATCTGACAGCGTCAGAGCCGGCTCCTCCACCAGAGACTGCCAATTGTTTTGCAAGCAATCTGACTCATTATAAGTCAACACTATTAATATCCAAAAGCTTCTGAAGCTAAAAAAGAATCCTAATTATCTCCCTCAAACGATTTTTTTCGTAAACTTTGATAGCTACAAGTTTGTCTCTTATTAACGTGCAGCGTGTTTGGCAGGCCACAAAGCAGAGCAGTGTTTTAGGACAGGCCGAGTGAAGCCAAAGAAGATCAGTCAAAACTGTCCCACTAAATCCTCGGAGGCAGAGGCCAGTCGAGGATGTTGTTTTCACTGCTCAACATCTGCTGCAGGGGTCACGAGGTGCAGCAAATATTAAGAAAAATTAGGGCATATCTTGGGGAAAGGGCACGAAGTGTTTAGATCTAAATGGAAACAAGCTGATGCAGAGAACTCATTTATGCTCTTTGGGCTGATTCCTACTTAATGTAACATAGGTCAACTACTACATCAAGTGATTAAGTTGAGCTTGCTTAAAAACCAGCAAACCATTTAAATTATATGTAGCATAAATGTAGGTTAATAAATCTGTGGTGAATCTAGTTTCTTTTAACTGGAGGGTTAGTGTAAAATATAAAGGGCTGATGAGCATTTTTTTTCCCCAAATCTTAAGTTCTGTGACTTACATTCTTAACAGAATTAACAGACTTTAACAAGCGAAAGTTTAAACCAGCAGCTGTTGATTTCACTGCCTGTAATGATAAGTGTATTTAGCAATTTTATTGTAGTTAATTAACATAATTACTGTGAGTTGCAAAAAAAAAGAGAAACAAAAAAAGACAAAAACTAAATTTAGGACATATCCTGTTTAATAAACTCTCTGTATGTTCATGTTGGATCAACACACATTGATAGCTATAGCTGGTAGCAAGTTGTACTGTAGGCTTAAAGTGGATGGAAAGCATCTAAAACCCACAGTCAGTGAATATAACAGTTATTAGTGAGTTATTCTGAGGTTAAAGAGTAGGTGGCGACAGAGTGGGTAAAGTGCCCCCTTCATATTGTAAGTGAGGTGAGATAGGTGAGAAACTACATACTACTCACATAAAACAGGGATCCACTCTGTAGGATATGGGGAGATTCAATTGTTATTATGGAAAATAATAAACTGCATTAATGTCATGGAAACAAGTGAACCTGTAATTTACGCTGAATATTTCTAAAAATTATACATTAGTGTCACAATCTACAACAACCTACAGCAGTCTGTCAATTGAGTTAGCAAAAGGTGATATTATACTATTTCTGTGGTCTATGATCCCGGCCCTCGAGACCAAGATCACTGCTGGTGTCCTGCTGGTAAACACATAATTCATTGTCTGCATCCAGTATTCACGCCTTGTCCACACGTACACAGGTATCTATCTAAACACAGGTTTTTCTCCTCTGTTCTTAAAATGAAAAATCTCCATCCACATGAAAGGATGTTAAACTGTTTTACTAATGTTTTACTTATTTTCAGTGACGTTAAAAAACATTGTTTGCATGTAGACAAAAAGCCAAAACTCACAGAAAAAGCTGTGTTTAAAAAAAATACCAGTGTACTTGTGACTTGCGGACAGAGCCTCAGTCACAGGTGAGATAGCTGTGAGGGCTACCTGCAGGGCTCTGGGTTCTAATGGGCCAGGACTGAGAATCACTGCAGTACTGAAGGTAAACTCAAACATAACCTGATAAGCTGATGCTTTAAAGAAAGAGAGGTGTGGCCACTAGTTCTGTCTTAACAGTGCACAACACAGATCAATAACACTTTCAACTGCACTGAATACAATTAGCATTTTTCCTATATAAAAATAATGATGCTTCACACAACACAAGATGACAGCCTAGACTTAATGTGTGACAACAGTTAAAAAAAACAAACAGCTGACTATGTTTCATTGAGGGTGAATCACAATAAAAGCAGGCAAATTTACAGTATGTCACATTAACATGAAACACAATTTAATTTGAATAATCATGCCAGTTTTAAAATGTACTTACAACTGCATTTTGAGCCTGATGGAGAGAGACAAAGTCATTTCTAATTATGCTTTTTCGGGATTCTTTAAATAAACCATAAAGTTTAATTAGTGTAATCCTTGGAATTACTGACACCATTTGATGATCTCATATAAGGCTCATACTCAACAGATATATTATGAGCCAAGGGCATAACATTTTTTTATTTGACTGGAAAATGTCAGTGTAGCATGCACATGAACATGGGTGTATAAAAAAGCATAAAGACTTGCCTGCTGTTTCACTTGGTTAGGTGACTCTGGCTGTTTGTTACAGATAAACAAATGCAAATTGTTAGACTGCACGCACACATATCCAGTGCACAAAGTCATGTTGCCTACTATAGGTATTGATACTTATACTGCGAAACCCGAAACAAACCCACCCAACAGTACTTATTTCTAATTATTGTTACTCCATTTACAGCATTCTCATGATCCACATGTGAGTTTTTATTTCTATAGAAAAGCTAAGCTGTTTTCAGACATGAACACTGGAAAAAGTTTGACAAATGAAGAACGCAGCAGGAGTCAGACATGTTCACAGCAAAAGGAAAATGTCTGGCACATTCAGGTGAGGGGTGTCTGGGCAAATTGGACATGACCAATAAATTCTCCTGGAGAAATCACACATTTTTTGTTTACAGCACATCAACACAGGCGTCTGCCCTTGTCGTCAAAAGCTCTCAAATCTGGTTGTTTTCTATGTGTATGGCTGTTTATCATCCTGTTATTTGTATTCTTTTAGCGTCCATCGCTTGTTAGAAACATTATAACACACCCACTCTCTCGCTGGGAATTTTCTGGTCATTTTCTTGCTGTGTTCTCACATGGGCTCACTCTGACATTTTCCAGACATTTTACTAGGGGGCTGACAGGAAGAGTTCTAGAAAATGTCCAGAACAGCTGACTTGGACATTTGCCTTCTCACAAACAGCCCCTCTGGAAAATTTCAGGAAAATGTGTGGGCTCCAGAGCATGTCTGAAAGCAGCTTCATAATATCCTTACGGAGTTGTAGGTGCATAGAGACATACAAAAGGGAATTATGACAGTAATTCCTATTTCAGTCTGAATTAAAGTCATGAATATGAAGAATACTCACAGGATTGTTGTGGTCTTTTCTTCCTTTGTGGGAAGAGGCAACGTGTGCCAGGTACTGAATGACCTTTTTTGTGTTTTCAGTCTTGCCAGCTCCTGACTCACCTCTGTGAGACAAAAGAAGACAACACAAACAAAAGACAGGCATCTTGAGAATAACAAGACATGAAACTTTTTATAATGAGCCCTAGAGGTTATACCCAAGCCACCGGGTGATACTGGATCGAAAATGTTCTGCTCTTACTTAGCTTTACAGATCTGCAGGTGCTTATGACCGCGCACAGAACACTATCCCTACCCTCTTTTTCACCAAAGAAAATAAATAAATAGAAAAATGATAGATACAAACGTAAACTCAAATTGGTTGTGAGCGTGTGAATAGTCAGCCGGCTTATCACTGCTGCCATACAGTGGCTGTGGCATAGAAAATCCAGGAATACAATCATGTCAAATCCTCCAAAAAATGCAAAAATCTTTGTGGGAGCAGTTTAGATTTAGAGCATACCTGAGGTTTTATAATAAGTGCATACTCACATACACCAAGTATGCGCAAAATATTGTTTTGCTTTCAGACTGAGGGAGTGTGATGTGGTTGAGAATGAGGACTGAGAAAGTGGTGTGTCAGTGTCATTGCTGCTGTGCACGGAGGGTTATCATGGAGGGATTGTGTCAATGTCTCTGGTGTTGGTATTGGGCTGTCGGGTGTGACATTCTTCAGCTCCCCCACTTCAGAAGTCATTTAAAACAGGGAGTGCTGACTTAATCACGTCTTGTGAGACATTTTGTTCATATTTTGTGTTTAGATACCAGTTCAATCAGTTTGTGTAACTCAGAGCCGAATCCATTGATAATGTGCATGATCCTTATTTTGTGCTACACAATTCAACCCAACAGAAACACAATAAATAATAAATAAATAAATGCTAATGAACATAGTTCTATATTTTTACTGATTGTGGGACTTTTTAACTCTTTATGTAAATTTTGTAAAAGTTTTAGGATAATCCATTCAAAAATAAAGACTACCAGAAAAATGTCTTTAAATTCAAAATTAAAATGTGTGCGTCAAAATAAATGTCAACTCAATGGACCACTTCCTAACTTTTTAGTGCTTTAAATAAATCCAAGCTCAAAATTCGCAGAAGTCTTGACCTCCAGTGTTGAGTGGAACTGTACTGCATAGCCTGTTGCCCTCAGTAATCTGGTTATTTATGTTCTATTCACAAATGCAAAATGTAGTAAACTTACTACCATTATGTGTGGATGCATTAAAGATTTGATAACATCCTTGAGAAATTGTGGATAATGGTAATGGGGAGTTTGCAAATGTTACCACAACAACAAATTGCCTTTTAGCTGTGGCCAAGTGAAGACATCATAAATGAAGGGAACAATGTCAATGTCCATACTACATCATTGTTTAGGATCAGGTTACATGAGTTGAGCTTTGATTAATTTGATGTACAGGTTAAATGAAAGTTCTCCTTG
Source organism: Hippoglossus stenolepis (assembly GCF_022539355.2). Lineage (NCBI taxonomy): Eukaryota > Metazoa > Chordata > Actinopteri > Pleuronectiformes > Pleuronectidae > Hippoglossus > Hippoglossus stenolepis. The sequence goes on along the minus strand of NC_061484.1, from coordinate 13,194,490 downwards.
TCTCAAGATAAATAACAATACACTTTAATGTGTTTTAAGCCTTTGTCTGTGGTGGAAATATTCAAGTTATTTTGACTGTATGTATAAACATGGAACAAAATATTGCTAACACTTTGCTATTCACACAGAATGAAGAACCAGGCTTTGGTATGGCTTATCTCTTTCCTCTATCTCTGGCATCTCCTTGTTGACATTCCTGTCATCTGTTGTCACTTGTCACTGAGACGATGCTGTTTGTGGAGCAGACATGCCAGACATTTCTCAGACCCTGTATTTCTCAATTATCTCTCAAGTAGTTGCAGTCTGGTCAGTGTCAGTGAGACACACGTTTTAAAATAACTTTAAAAATGCACAGGGGTAAATTACTAGTTGGTAAATGTTTTATCGTCATTTCATTTAATTCAGACAAAAATGCCTGAGTGGAATATAATGCAACACATGATGCTTTTTCCAAGGCTACTGAGTGGAAAGGATGCATGAATGCAAATAATGAATGAAGCATGAACCTAATGTGGGACCTGGGAGCACAAACTAGCCTTGTCATGCAGCAATGGAATAAGTCTTCATACTCACGTGCAGAGAATGGATTGGTCCTCTCGATCTGTGGAGACAAGAAGAGGGAAGAAAGGCGATGAGGGAAAAGAAAGTGGAACCTCAGCAGCTTGTCTTTGATTCAGGCTCTGCTGTCACAGGGTTTGAGTGACACCAACATCACTAAAAAACAGTGCTGTACATCTTAAACAGCCTATCAGCAGGTTGTGGATTTAAAGGTCAAAGTCGAGCTTAGTGTGTGCATCGCAGTTTGCCATGTAAAGCTTTTTTTCTTCACAGCCTGAGACTAGTTTTTATTAGAAAAACCAAATTACTTTTCTAAAGGCATTTTTTTTCATAAGGCTCAGACATCACAGCATTTCAAGTATTTCCTTAAATGTATCACTCAGAAAAGCAGCACTGTGAAGACAAATCACTGCATGGGAGAGATAAGGCAACTATAATGTCAGCTTTATTTGGGCACATAGAAGCATTATGAGTGCAAGTTTGAGACTTGGTCTCTAGCCCGTAATCCCTGATTTAATAAAGTTCGACTTCAGATCACTCAATGGTGGAAAAAAAACATTTAAAGTACCAATTCACACAGAAATGGATCATAAAATAATAAACACAAAAGGTCCATTTCAGTGAGTGGAAATGATAACACACACACACTTATACACAGTCATATATGTGTTTATTTCATATGATAAGTTAATGAATGTCAGGTAAATTATGCTACTGTTTTATTAAAAATATGTATTACAACCATGCATGTCTCATTGAGTTGAATAGATTTAAGATTTGAAGAAGTTTAATGAAATCTTAACTGTGCTTTTGTTATTTGTTTTGATAGACAGGATTTATCAATTATAATGGAGCACATATAAAAATATAGGCTTGATTAGTAAAATAAATAGAATTTAAAACGGAACATAGCATCAATCAATGGCATCAATCCTCATCATTCTGTGTTGAGCGCACTTTGTGGTCATGTGGCAATTAAATAGATAATCTAGAGGCCCTACAGGGGAAAATAAGTGTGATGGTGTCATGGGAAAACTGTATTTTACTGCCCCCCGCCCTAGGGGTTAGGCCTCCTGTCCAGTCACATGGCTGACTGAGCAGCAAGAAGTTGGAATACTAGATAAAGGTCATCAGACTCTTTGTACTCTGCAGACCTGATGCTGAACTCTATATTCAGAGTTAAAACTGTGGCCCTGTCTCCTATCTCAGTCAATCAGAGCAGCAACTGTGTGTCAATTAATCAGGAACAACATCAGGGATGTTGTGATTAAGATAATATTGAAATCTATTAAGATTATTCGCCTTTAGAAACACCTGCAATTCAGGTAAAATATGATTTAAAATTCAATTAAGTAAAAAACTAAAAAATTGTCTCAGTCTCATCTGAAAATCCTTAATTATAACGATGCCAATAGGAGATGTGATAAATCATACATATTTATCCCCAAAAACAAAATGATTTAATTTGTAAACTTGCAAGGGAAGCAGAAATTAGCTCCTCTAAATGTGCTGCAAAGGAACATACGTGTAATCAGATTAATTGTGCATGTGCATCTACTCCATTTCATTCAAGAGAAGACAGTTTCCTTTATCTCTGATGAGCAAGAGTCTGTTTATGGAGGGGGCTGAGCTCACAGGCCATTAATACTGTATTGCAGAGTCTGCATGTTAGATAATTGCAGCAGTTACCAGTGAATAGTGATTGGCAAGCTGTGACATAAGTAGAGTTACTGAGGAGAGGTAAGCCATCAATAACTCAGGCATGTATTCAAAAAAGACCTTCTAGTTAGTTTTTTAGTGTAGTCATATATTTCCTGGGACAAATGGCTGAAAGACAACAAGACCTTGTGAATGATGAAAATGAATTTAGCTTAATATTGAAGATATTAAAATATAATTTGTTGTGATTCGTTCATGAATCAATGGATGCAAACCACTCTAATGCATAATAAACAACCTAAATTGATTAAATAGACCTGCACTGGGGCAAATCTAGGGGCAGGACCAGGGGGCACTGGCCCCAGCAGAAATCTGGTTTGGCCCCTGAAGTCCCCCTGTCCTGTCAGTAGTCACCTACTAACAATATAATATGCCAATTTGCTTCTTATGCTTTTTTGAACTTGAGTAAGGAACAATTTTCATAATATATTAATTGATGGGTTAGGGTTAGGGTTAGGGTTAGGGTAAATAAGAAATTACTCAAATATGTTACTTTCTAAACCAGGAATTGTGCATGGACGTTGTACATATAATTTGCAGGTGAAAACACAAAAGCAGAGTTGGCTGGATGAGGGACCTGATTATTTTACCATGTGGAGCAGCAGAACCAACTTGTCTAATGCTTATGTTGTAAGTTATGACAGTACAAATTCTGCATTTTCAGTCTGATGGCTCCCTGATTTACTCTTCACACTTACATATTTTTAAGTTCCATTCGTGATTACTTCACAATATGCAGAATTACCTCAATGTATATAATGTATACAACCAATTAGTGAGAGAGCAAGAATGTATGTCTGTTTTTCTCAAATATTGACTTTTTGTTGTGAAATATCTGATAATTCTTAAAATACAAAAAGTAAAACAATCCAAAAGAGAAAAATCACTCTGGTTTAACTGCTCACAATTCACATTGGCACTTAAGAAGAAAACATTGCTTTAGCGTGGGGGGGTCACATCATTACTCAAAGCCAAATGCTGTAAATATTTCAGCTTATTGCGTAAAACGTAATGTCCCCGGCTGGACAGTTCTGCTGGAGGTGAAGGTTTCCTGGACTGAACTGCTGACTGTGTTCCTTTGGGGCAAAATGCTGGAAGGTTATCTGATTGACAACACAGCTGGATGGCTCATTAGGAACAACCTGGGTTTCTTGGCTTCGACCAGGCACTTCCTGCAGTTAAGCATTGTAACAAGGAGGATTGACACATGCTTGCAGCCGCACACGCACGCCAAGGCTACTCCGATGTTTCAGGATCTCACCAGCCATGACGTCAACTGCTGCTTTATGCATGACAGCACGCATGCAAGCACAAGCCCCCCCCCATTAGCCCCCACCTCTTTGACTCAGAAAGCGGGTCTTCTTTATCAGGCTGGCTGCAGACACAGAGGAAAGATATGATCCCCTCTTTGATGGAACTGTTCAATTCCATTCACCAACTTGCCAGCACTGCTGCAACCTTAACAACCTCTTGTCCAGACTGTAAAACGCTGATTACCAGCAGAGGACTCTGGTCTGTGCAGATGAGAACTACCGAAACAGGGGCTGTTATTTCCGTAACCTTACTTGATGGTCATAAGGACTCGTTTGGGGGTTTCACATGATTGATAATGCTCTTTCCAGCTTCACATGACTCCATCATGCTGGAGGGGTAATGAAGAATCCTCTATGACATATAATATTATTGTATTAGCAGCTGAGAAGATTTCATTACTTTTTTAATAGCTGATTTTGATCTGAAATAGAAAATGTCTGCGTCAACAGCTTTGCAGAGTAGTTGTGAAAAATCTGAGGATGTCTTGCAGCTTTGACATAAACACAGCAGCTCTGCGTGTGGTGTTTCTTCCTATAAGGAGAGGGGAGAGGAGAGAGGGGGAGAGGGGGGAGAGGGGGAGCTGATCTCAGCTCACAACAGTGAGCTCATTGTGAGTCTGTGGCACGCTGGGCCGGCCTTGTGTCTGCCACCGACGGCTAATGCCTTTAGGAGTGACAATAAACTACAAACACTCACCTCAGACACCTGTCTTTCATGCCTACGTGGCTGTTTGCACATCAGCTAAATGTTTGGGGTAATAATGTAAAATCAATGAGCATTATGATCCTGTCTTGTAAACAGGAGGAAATCAGTCTCAGTCTTTGTGGAGTCTATTAAAAAAAAAGGTGTTTTATTGTCACTCATGATGTTTGCTTCAGTACAGAGAGAAAGACTTTACCCAAGTTAACAACCAACAGTTATAAATGTTTTCAGTGTTCGAGCATCTAGTCAACTGTAAAATGAATGAATTGAATCAAAGACCACATTTCCTGTTCAGCATCAAACAGGGTGGCACTGTCATGATTTCCAGATCTGAAGTCACTGCACTGGTTTAAGTCTGCGGTGAACAATATCAGAAAACTGCTACAGTCACATGATGACCATGCATGCACTAGCACATGGTGGATTTCTTTGATAGAATTATGGGATGGGGTTCTAAGCACAACAGAGGGAGCAGGAGAATTGGAATGAACCTAAACAACATCAAAATAAAATATCAATTACTGTTGATTTTTTGTTTCTGGATTTGTAGTGTCTTTTCAAGCATTCAGAAAACTGTATAAGGCAGAATAGGCTTGAGATTGTTTCTTAGTTTAACACCTCAGAGCAGTTACACTTATGACACAGTGCCAAAGGGGCTTCAGAGACTAAAAAGACTTTGGTTACAATGTGTTTTCAGTGGCTTGAACCAATTCTTACTACTGCATAAGAAAACCATGTAAATCTGGACAAAAGGGAGGGGACTTTCCCTGGTCAAAGGAGTATCTGTCAGTATAGTTTAGGTCAAACTAGAATATGATTTTAAACCTTTCCTCTTGGGGCTCTAATGGAAAACAGCTCTGGTGTGGACAGAACTGGGACTGATAGTTCAGCCGAGGACTTACAGATGGAAACAAATGCAGTAGAGATCCAGAGAGTTCGGTTTCTTACACAGAGCATATTTTGGAAGGAAAGTAATGAAATGTGATCTGGAGATTAATTGTGTGTGAGCAACACTGACAACAGATTTAGTATAAAAGATATTCATGCGCACTCAAGTGATGTAAATTGTTTAGGCAGTCTGAACTTAATGTCTACATCAGAAAAATAAATGATTAAAGTCAGCTTGAGTGTGGCAGCCAAATAAAGGTGAGTATAGGGAAGAGGCCAGGAAATCCCTGAGTGGGAAAGTGAAAATAAGCCATACTGAAGGTTATATATTTAATACACATAAGAGGAAGAAGAAGAAAATAATATCATATCATAAAATATGGGTCTGATACACAATCTCCCTTGGAGTAGCTGATACAAAAAAAGACACCAGGTGATGTCTGTACATGGGACTTAAATGAGAAAGGTAACAGCGATAACCAACATGATACATTATCTAAAAACTGCAGGTACATAACATCTGCATTTGGATCCTGTGTCAACTTAGTGTATAACTCTATACACTGTGACTGTATTGTTTTTAAGTCTAATAATTATCTTCAAATGATTTAATATGAAGTAAGTATTTAAGTTTTATGTTATAACTCCTTTAGATTCATATTGCTACCTGGTACCATGCACTCAGCCACTGTGACCGATTTAGTTAACAGATGATGTATGTTCAAATCGATTGGTTGAAGATTAGTTATGATTTGGCTCGACCAAGATTTTCTTTGATTGACTGCAGCCCTCAACTTAGCAGCTCTGGCAATCAAAACTAACTTGGTGGGCTTTCTTTGAAGAGACATTTCATTACAAAATGTCAACAAGGTTTATGCTCAACCGTCAACTTGACTTAATGCTACATGGACATAAAACACTACCTCTGAACGAGCCGAGAATTCTTATATATTCAGTCACTGCTCAGATGTGTGAACCACCATGTTTGATCTTACTCATATAATAGGACAGATCTTTTATTTTATTGGAACATTAAGTTATGGATTCTGGTTATTAGTTGATTTAATTTAAATGACATGAAATCCTTCTTAAAAGAGCTGGTTGTCCATGTCTGTCTGTCTCTGATAACAGGGATTATCTTGACGCACGCAACGTCTCTATGAACTACTTAATTCCAGCGACACAGTGTAGATATACTTGTATTTAGATGTCCTCTTTGGGTAGTTTTAGCCTGTCCAATTAGATTCGATTTAAATGGGACAGAAGCATTTTTAGTGTAATTATTGTTATAGGTACAACTTTCAGTAACAGTAAATCTGTACCCAATCCCTAGTTTCTTGTGGTTTCTTTTTGAAATGTGGTGGATTACCTTTTCAAAAGATTAGGAAAAATGTCCAGTGTGCTTAATGTGCTCTGGTGTGCCCAGGAAGAGGTTTGCGGTTGAGAGAACCCTGTATTAAGCCTCAGTTCAAAAAGCTATTATTGTTTGCTATGTACCTGATTGATGCCAGGTGGGCCAGCGGCTGCTGAGACCGTAGGCCGTGCCATATAAACATTCCCAAGCCTGTTTTATCACACATTCCTGACAGTATTGTTTACACTATACAGTTCACTGAGGACTTTGTGGCACATACTTAACATTCTTGAAACAATTAATATCAGGGGTTGACCGATATGGATTTTTCAATGCTGATGTTTAAAGGGTAGGACGACTGATGGTCGATGTATAATGCCAATATTATATTTTCAGTATTTCCCATTATTTACATAGACTGCGAATAGTTGTCCCTCCACATTTTCATTATGATCCAAAAACAATTTTAAACATCTCATAATAACATAAAAGATCTCTAACTTATTGTTTGGCTTTTCATTGTAGAGCTATGTGCAGCCCTATCGTCATCTCTCAGTCTCTATCCTTTTCTCACAAACACAAAAAGTCTGTCATAGATGGACCATCTAAACATCCATTAAGTTTTTACCATACTTGACAGGCCAGCAGACCTCTGCATTTCAATGGTAGTGTCTGATTTAGCTATGCACATTCCTGCAATATATTAAAAAGAAATCGCAATATGCCAGATACATCAGTCACAAATTAATTTGATCTTTTATTAATACTCATACTAATACTAATACTATCAACAAATGAGATAAGGAAAACTGCTTATTACTTTAAGGGAAAGTAAAGAGCTGTTTTGGGGAAGGCTTCACTAAGCCAAGCTGGACTTGACCTATTGCCCTGATTAAACACTCGGGAGAGACTCAAGAAGGAGGTATTTTTCCATTTCCACCAAAACAAAAGACCCCCTCTTTCACAACCACACCTAGGGACGGTTGCAGTGCTGTTGATGCATGTCCACTTTTGGAATCCCTCACAACTGCTGACATGATCAGTTCCGTCAACACATGTTTTCAATCAAGCAGCAGCATTTTCTTACTACACATTTCCAGATATGATCAAATTAGCTTCTTGTACGTCAGCGAGTTCACGCCAGCAGAGCAGCGAGGAAAAATAATGTAAAGTATGTGGACCTCTAATCAATGACAGATGTGCACCAAGTTCTAGAAGTCTGTCTACACACCCAGTCTTTGTTAGGTAACACCTCATTTAACCTCCCAACAGAGCACTGACTGGCTTCACAGCAATGTTGCAGTAATTAACAGACTGCTGCAAGGTTCAGACACCCTTCAGCCTCATGTATGAATTGCCCATCTGTACAGATCCAAAGGTCGTAAATTAGAGGCAAGAAATTATTTGGCCGAAATGTTCTCTCTCTTGGAGGGTCTGAACATGGAGTGTGAAAAGACTGGTGTTAATCAGTGAAAATAAATGAATCATTCTGAGATGGCATTACAGTGACATATCATGATATAAGGTGATAATTGTTTTTCAACAGTTTATACCCTGATAACTATCTTAATATTACTTTTGCTTTTACAATTTATCAATTAACTGTTTATCCTATATGAAATATGTTTGTTAAAAATGATCATGACAATCTCAGGAGACCCATGTGTCATAGCTTGTTTTGACCAGCTACCACTCCAAAACCAAATCATAACAAATTCTGTGGACGAAAATTACGCATGTTGGTTAATGACTGAGAAATGACTAAAGTAATTAGATAAGTTATTGAAATTTTTAGGTCATTGACAAATCAATTAACAGATGTACTGTTTCAGTACTATATCAAACTATAGTAGACAATGATGCAGGATTTTGTCTTGATTTGTCAGGGCTTTAATTTGCTCATTGAGCCAAAACATAAACAATCCTGTAACCCCAAGCAGGGACACAAGTATTTAGCTTTAAAATGCAACTTCAACTTTCAACCAGAGATAAAAAAAAAACACCAGTGGTGATCTATACAGCTGGATATTTATTTATATTAACCAGGTTGCTGAAATGCTCAAGGCCAGAGCTAAGCAGCAGCTGTCCACCACTAATCTCCAACCTACAAACCTCCTTTTCAACCACAACTCTTAATTCTGATAGGATTGGAGTAGCAGTGACAGGTCAGCCCTCTGCTCTCCGAGACATATTGTATAGTAAGTGGATGCAGTATTTGAAATGCTCGAGGGAAGAGGTCATTGCTTCATTCCAGATGAAGATGCAAGAAAATGCACAAATATGTGGAAATGAAAACAAAAACAAAATGTTGACCATCCATGATCATCCCTGTAAAAACATGAATAGAGAGTGTGGAGAAAAGAGGGGGAGGCGACAACAACAACCTAGCAGGACAAAATGGTGAGCTGACTTCTACAACAGCTCCAGCGAGGCTACTACTGAAACAACATCACGACCAGGATATCTAGACTTACAAGTTTGGAAAGCATAATACTAAGAATGCTCGGCATTAAAAAATTCTGAGTAGTAAAAAGGGAGTTATTGAAAACATTTTCATTTAAATGGGGCCAAGGTATCATCAAGACTACATGTTAACAGTACTTAAACTTCCTGCTGTGTACCAACATGGGAAAAGCAAAGTCTAAAAGAAATGACGGGACTCTCCAGATTGTCACCAACCCACTGGTCGGCCCTCGCAAATCACACAAAAGATCTATTGTGGAGTGCAATGGGGTCACCCTCTCTGTTCTCACTGGTCTGATCCCAGTCAGTCACTGCCCGTAGAGCCTGGAAGTTTGCCAACTACCAGGATACAAGAATCTCTGAAGACATCATCTAGTGTGAACCGCCTTCACTTACAAGATTTTATTTTCCAAAATGAATTTATATGAAAACCAGGGCAGAATGGACATCACAGACAACAGCAATGTCTAACAGTTAATGGGTAACTTCAAAAGATTTAACCCAAATATGTAACTGAGAAAGATCTGTAAAAACTTCCGAGCAGTGAAACCAGTCATATGTGTTGATACAGGGGCTTGAAAATAACAAAATTACTGGTTTGTTTGTGGCCTGAACTGAAAAAACAAACTTTCATTGAACCAAATGCTTTGGTTAGTGAAATAATATCAACATGTAGTGCTTTTCTCAACATAGTTTAGGGCGCTGCTCTGTGCATTTCTAAAATTAATGACTCAATCTAAATCTTGATGTGGAAGACAGAAATGCTGTGGAGCCATTCCGATTTGGTCTTCTATAAGACCATGCAGGAGGATTGGCATTAACCATCTATGAAGAATATCCAGAAATGAAGTCATAATTCTGTCTGCACAGAAGTGATTGGAGGTTTGAGCCGCAGTACTGAGGTTCCTAGTTAGAACTTCCAACTATACATGCACTTGACCAAAACAAACCAAACTCACTGGAAAAATCCATACTTATTTTCATAAGAACCTGAATTGATAGAAATCATCTTTGAGAAAAATGCTCAACATGCATTTGAAATTATTTAAACAGGGTCAAGGTATCATCAGAAATTGCATAAATATATTTTCTATGTAAAACATCTTTCGATGTTTATAGATCCCAAGGCAATGTCCTGCACAAATAATAGCACAGCAAAGAAAGCAGACACGGTAGCACAGATAATCCCAGATTAAAACAATCAGCTCTTAATAGTATGTAGCCTGAGTCACAAGGAGATAGAGACACACAAGTAACGTCTCCTCATGTGACAATGAGACATTCATTGGTTTTACAATTTACACAACACGGACACAGAAAACCCTTCAAAAAGTGATAATCCCATCATGTGTAACCTGAACATATGGTGAGTTGAAGCAACCTTTTAAAGGAGGATCAGCAGGCAGAGTCTAATAATGACAATTAAACACCAACAATAGGCTACAATCTAACAAAAAACATTTGAAACCAATACACTGACAATCAATGACATTTCAATGTCAGGTTAAGTGCTAATTCCTGTAAGTGTGGTGGACTGACGTAATCAGTAACAGTAACACGGACTTACCTTGTAGCATGCATCTGTATGCAGACTCTGAGATAGCGTAGATGTGTGGGGGCACTTCATGCCTCTTTTTGCCCCTGTACATCTCAATGATATTCTCTGAGTAGATAGGCAGGTTTTTGTAGGGATTTATGACGACACAGAAGAGACCGGAGTATGTCTATAAAAGAACAGAAAACATGGTGGTCACACAGTATGCCTAGTGACCATACTTTACAATATTTTATTATTTATATGCATTGATTACAGTAAATGGACAATGACTAAGCACAAAAAAGACTCAGATGCTTTAAGTGGACTGTCATAGAAACAGTGCACTTTACTGGGTGCAGCTATTACTACCTATAAAGATTGTTTCATTGCTGCTATTACAGTTGGTGTAGTTAGCATGGTGAATCCAGAACAAAATATCAACTCATGTTTGGTTTTTCTGCTCACTTATTCATGGGTCATACCAGAAAGCGGCTTATGACAGCTGGCTCACTGCCAAGCGTCCTGCAGTCTTTAAGATTCTTACTCCGCTCACATACAGTATGTGTGACAGTGTACAGTATTTCCCATCTCAACATTAAACTGGTTCATATTTAACCAGACATCCTTTGACTAACAGCTGAAAGCAAGATGAAGGGCTGGAAATTTTCATTCACAACAGTATATTAGTGGCTCAGCTGTATAATACAGACGGACATGTAGACAGAGAGTGGAGGACAGGGTTAATCCCTGACATGTCTGCTGCTTCTGGTGCACAAACTGAGGGGTGACACAGTAAACAGCAGATGCTGTCGGATTAAGGCTCACGTATCAATGGCTGAGATCAAAAGTCTTTATTTTTTTAACTGACAAAACTTTGGGATACATCACAGCTCTCTCGCCACTCTTGATCATGCTTATAATTAAGATAAATAAAAGATGTCTATCGGATTTTATCTTTCTCCTTGTTTCTCCCTTTAATAACAAGTCCGGCCTGACATGTTACTGCACATATCCTCTTCTCTGTGGTGTGGTCCCAACTTTCTACAGCTCTTTGCCTCTTTTCACTGAATCCCTTACTCTTTAGGCCGGACTGCAAAGCCACATTCTTTTAATTATGTTGTCTGTGGTTGGCCAGTGGACTGCTGGGGGCCCGGGGCCTGCAAACACAGTTGTTGAACAGGAACAATGGTGACATGACCAAAGCATGCTATGGGAGCAGAGTGGATTGTGTGTGTTTGTGTGTGTGTGTGTGTGTGTGTGTGTGTGTGTGTGTGTGTGTGTGTGTGTGTGTGTGTGTGTGTGTGTGTGTGTGTGTGTGTGTGTGTGTGTGTGTGTGTGTGTGTGTGTGTGTGTGTGAGAGAGTGAGTGAGTGACATCTAAAAATAGAACTGTCACCTGTCTGAAGGTTCACACTAGACATTCACGGTTACTGCAATGTTGGACTGAACAATATCTCAATCCTATCACTTAATGTCTATGCAACCATAACATGACAGAAGTTTGGGAAATATTCAAGTAAAACACACAAACATTTACTATGGTAAGACATAAACAAGCAAAAGAATAATTTTGAAAACTGTAGTATATATATAGCTAAATATAAAAATAATTATTATGATATCAATTCCCAAAATGAACCTTAAAGTATAACTTTACAAATTCCGATTAAAGCCAAAACCCACTTTAAAATGAGCACTGTTTGATTTTAAGATACTGGAAGGGGTTGGCATTATAACTGTAAGAGTGACACAGAAAGGCTGTAACTGGTGGAGGGTGTGTGGTGCTGTAGCTCATGTGTGGAAGGTGGAGGGGAGATCACCAGATGGCCATCACACCCCCTCTCAACCTCTTCCATGTGCGCAGATGCTTTAGACACAACTCTGTGCAGCTCCAACAGAGATTTGTTACCCTGGAAACTCCAGTCACTCTTTACATTGCTTTACATTGCTGTTTGCTACTGACCTTACTAGGAACGATACTCACTATTTGCTAACTGGCATTGACTGTAAACATCAACTTCAGTTTGTAGGATGTACAGTCTGGCCGCTGCTATAATAACCCTGCCCCAGGCCCCCTACGGTGGGCACAGTGCCAGGCAGACAGATCAGTGCTCCTGACCCAGCATGGGCCACAGGCACTGGGGGAGAGGGATGACTCAGCTGGCTGTCCTTGACGGTGGACCCCAGAAGGTATTTGGGGGGATTAGTGGTACTCTGAGGGCAAAGGGGCTGGACGCCTGAAAAACCAGGCATAACAAGGTACCAGCCAGCGAGCGTGTTGTGGTTCATTCCTTTGTCAAAATGCAGAGTTTGCACAATGAAAACTCTGGTCAGTCAACATCATCTAAAAGCGGAAACACATATGACTCTGCAGGTTACTTTTAGCTGATAAATGGGTTTGAGGCGGTAAAACGGCCCTGAGCCCAGTACTCTATGGCAAATAGACAAGATCTCTGACACAGTTGAAAGGCTTCCCAGCTGTCTGGAAATGTCCAAATAAGTGTTTTGCTTAGCAACAGGGCCTCTCTCAATGGGAAAAGAGGGGAACATTTTCAGGGATCTCTGAATCAATGCCCTCCATTCTGACACAACTGGGCTAAGTGGGCTTTACAACGCCTTTTCAAACCCTGAAAACAGTGCAAGTATCTTTATTGATTTCCCAAGCAAATAAAGACATGCCTTTGCAAAAATTTACAAAACCTTTTAGTCATTTCCAATCATGTCCAGAAGGACCATGAAGATTCTCACAGCTCTATATTTACTTTAAATCTTGAGCTGCATCTTAATATAACTTAACGTCATTTGATTTAAATGACAAATCTTTCATCGCTGCTGGGGAGGTGCAGCATCACAGCACACACACAAATTACTTCAATGAATGAATGCCAATAAATCGTGATGCGTCTTGCCATGCCTCCATCAATTATAACTCTACTAGTGTGTGCACAGGGGAGTGTGATGTTGCACAGAAATTGGGACGTGTGAATCACTCTCTACTCTCAAGACAGAGAGGAGATTGATTTGTAATGACTATTAGTAATGAGTTCTACAAGAGATGTTCCGATAGCTGCATATGAAATGCAGCTATCGGATACCAGGTCTTATAGTTTCACTCAGATAACACAGCAAATTTCTTCGGCACTCCAAAACAGCAGTCGTTCTGTGCTGCCACTGGCAAGTTTTTTGAGCAGCAAATAAGAAGTGATTTCAAGTTGTGTAGCGTTAGCCAGAGCTAGCTAATGACTTCAGTTTTGAGGGGGGTTACCAGTGCTGCCAATTACAACACTAACATTCTCATAGAGTATTTGAAGAACCATCACATGACAGAGCTTCAGATCAATACTCAGTATAGGCAAATGCGCAGGTATCAGAAACGGTATATGAAAGGGAAAATGGTATCGGAGCATCTCTAATTTCAACTGATGAAACCTTGCAGCATCATGAATCCTGATCTACATGTGAATAGTAACCAGTGACATAACCATGTGAAGATAAGGAACTTATCACATTATCTAAATATGGACAAGAAATCAAAACCTGGCACACGCTTGATTTTTGAAGTTGAGAGAGAACAGATCTTGTCCATGTTTCTCTCATGAATAGACAGAAAGACTGGTGCTGCAGGGCTTAATGACCACAAGGCGCTCAGCCTGGAGCAGCCACTCATCGTCCTCTGTACACTCTGAACAACCAGTGCAACAAAGGATGTGCATATAGTGACCTGCGTTCAATAATACATCATAGTGACATCATTACTACATCTAGTGCTGCTTTCTCCTCAGCTACTGGGTTGAATCATATTTCATCATCCACACTAATCGGAAAAGCCAGGCATGATAAAGGACTGTATTCCATTAAAAAACTTTTTTCAAGCTCCAAACCATTCTCATCCCTCCCAATCCATAAACGTGGTTATTTCCTATCTTCTAATGCAAAGTTATGTTCTAATGTAATTAGTTTTGAAGCATTATCACATTTCCATCCGCTGCTCTCTGAATGGATGGGAGTCATGAAGCAGGTTATGTCAGGGCTCTGCTACATTGCTCTGACTTAAAAGGTCATGTAATCTTTAAAAACAGAACAGGAAAACATGCAGAGCCGGGAATGCAAAGGCAGCTGACCAACAGAGTTTTTCATGCATGCAAATTAAATTCTCTTCAAAATCCTGGTTCAATACCTTCAAACTTAGGGTTTTTGAGTAAGAATAAAAAACATATTAATGAGTATGCAAACTGGGCCAGAATAAAAAAATGTCTTTGACCCTGCAGAACAGGAAAAACATTCAAATGCTGACATGGATTAGCTGTAATTAAACATAAACACATGAAAGACATTTCCAAGAACAAAACTGAAAGACATTTCCAAGAACAAAACTGAAAAACATTTCAGTTATTTGAGTGTACAGCTGTTGCTTATCAGCAAACACAAAGAACTCTTTTAAGGCAGTTTGGTTCCAATGTGACTCAGCACTGGGCTGCCTGAGCTAAGAGATGGGGTTGGGGTAATTGATTTCTCTATTACTCTCAAAAATATACACAGATGTTCTTCTTCTTCCAGCTGTATATTTAATTAAATTAAAAAAAAAGATAATTGATAATAACTTTGTTGTAGCTCATGTTGCAAAAAGGCGCGAGGGGACATATTGTACCCCAAGTGAGAAACTGGAACAGATTTTTAACTTTTGTCAACATGTCTACAAAGAGATAAGCTGTGAGATAAACAATGAATTAAGTCAAAGAAACTCCCTTAGAAAACTCTTGTAAGGTCAACGTTGTGTTCACAACTTCTGCTCTCAGGAGATACAAGCAAACCGATTGCTTTTCTGGCAGGGAGCCCTGAGTAGACAGTTAACCACATGGCAGAGGTCACACTGCTACACCTGGTCTGCTCCTAACATCCCCCACACCGTGCTGACGTCAACAGGGTAAGCCTTTGATTAACAAAACAACAACTTATAATGTCATTAATACTTTTTTAACAAATGTGAGAGGCAAACACTAAATTATTAACATTTATTAACATTTTACTATGTTGATGTTTACAATCTTAGCAACCGAACATCCAGTGAAAATGTACCTCAGATTTCTGGGTCTATTGTGTTGCTTTTGTTGAATGTTTATGAGTCTGGTAGATAAATGCTTACATACTGATGATGTATTATTTCTTATTGAGTTGTCTTCCCTTTATTATGCTGGAATTAATATTTGTATGATATTTGTGCAAATAATCACAAATAATCATAATTTAAACTAAAAAGCGGCACCATCTACATTAGTCAATCAACAAAAACATAATTGCATCAATGTTCAAAATCAATTAATCTTTTAGGAATATTTTTACACAGAAAAAACACAATTGTCTTTGCTTACTCAAACTGCTGATGAATAATATCTGTAGTGTCAATATTCGAATATCTTTCACCATGTATATAATCGAGTTACATGACTGGATAAGCAAATATTAATCGTCCTCAAATTCGGCCAAGTAAAATACAGTTTAGCCAAGTTCACGTCTGTCTTTGTGACTGGGCCTCTAAGTGTGAACCCCTCGGCCCATGTCTCCTCCCTTGCTCTCAAGTGTCCCACAAGCTCTGTGTCTAGACTATTCCCGGAATGCATGTCACTAAGTGAGGCATAATCACAGGAGATATCTGCAGCTTATAACGGCTTGTTCATCAAAGAACATTTGTTTCTGAGCCTCTTCGGGGGCACAAGTGTGAGATGTTATGGATATGATATGTAGGGATTTTGTTCAGAATGGATACGATGTGTTAAATAAACATGCCACGTATGCCTGGAATAAGTTATTGTTGCTGACCACACACCACTCAGCTCTCAACTATTACTGGGGCAGTGTTATTGTAAAATGTTATTGACTGCATTATAATACTTGATCTCTCTGTTTGTCAACAACAATTTAATGGCAAAGCTTTCATTAATTCTTAGGCTGACAGAGTGATACATCAATTAAATTATCATTTACAGACAGTTTCTAGAATGTGAAAGAAGATGATTACAATTCTTTCGAAGTAATTGCATTTCTTATGAACTACTCACGTAAATGAGGCCAGAATAGTAGCGGTCTTTGAGGTTGTGAAGCACAGATGCCTCGTTCAGGCACGTGAGTTCTGCCATGTCCTCCACTTTGCTGAACTTTGGTGGGTTCATCTTCTGGATGTCATCCTTGTTGACCACAGCCTTCTTCCCATTCTCGGCCAATTCCACCACCACCTCATCCCCACGCTCCTCGCGAATGCTGGCGCCCTCGAAGCCGTGACGTTCTGACGGGATCCATACTAGCCTCTTGGCGGTCCAGTCGGCCTGAGCAGCCGGGTTGTAGACCACGGCACGGTCCACGAAGAGGTACCGCTCCGGGTCCTCCTGCCCACTCCTCTGTGACATCGCTGCTGGGAACCAGAGGCAAAACACACTTGGCCACCTGTAGTGAGGAGAGAAAAAAGAAGCTACATTTACAATTCATGCAGCTGACTAATGTAAAGCAGTTCAGCCTGTAGGGAAGTCGTCTGTGTGACTGACTGTTGTGCTAAAGCGGGTTTGAAACCAATTGTATCAAACAGTACAAATGGAGTCTCTGCAACAACCCCAGACTCAGATGTATTTGCGAGAGGCTTTTGCCCACGACACACTATATGGCAAAGATTTGTGAAGATGGAAGGGATTATTGCTGCAATTGCAAAATACATGTGCAAAGATGTGGCCTCAATTTACATGGTCAAGATTCAGGGGATTTGTGAGTGACAGAATCAACCCAAGGTACACAATACCAAGCCAAAATTAAAAGTAAAATGAAATGTGCCTTTCCATGTGGCCATTCATAGAAACTATTTATTTACTGATTTACAAGAAATGTATGATATTTGGATATGAAGGGACCTATATCAAGAAACATCACACAGCCCTAAAAGACGTTATAGCTAAATCTCTGATGGGTGAGGTAATGGGTGGTAGGAGAATAACTTACACTTTGACCATTACTAGTAAGTTTATTGATTCAACATAGCTGCGACCAATAGAGCTGAAAGTTGAAGCCGGCAGGTAAGTGCTTACATGATGATGCAGCTACTCTAATGGCTGTTTAATGCTGGAGAATGCATTTTTGGTCTCAATAGCTAATGCCATTGTTTCCAAGTTTGACTGACAATTATTATTGTATCACTGAGGAAATATTAGGGTTAGGGCATGTCTGATTGACTGATGGGTGGCTCTGTTTATTACAGTCGGCTGCGGCTGCTGCTTCAAGAAAAAAAGTGAATTATGTTTATTCTGTCTCATGGTTGTGTTTATTTGCTGCCTGTGTTTGGTCCACACTAGTGACACGCCAGATGTAGACTGCAGGTACAAGCCTAGTGCCTATTTCAGGTAGCATTCTCCTCCACTTCCAACTAGCTAGAGTTTTCTGTAGTGCAACCTCAGAGCTAGAAACTTACAAGCTATAAATGGCAGGTCTGGACTAAGATTTAGATTGAGTAATACATACATCTTTTACAGTTTTTAGTCATGTTTTCTCTGCAGGGAAGTAGCCATTTCAATGACAATGCTCGTCTCCTTCCCACATGCAAATGTTCCAACTAAACAAGTCCCCCCTGACAACACTACATTGCAGCAGCACTGTCACTGCATCCAGGGCTCAGTGCTGCCCAAGATGAATGTGTTTGCCTTCAAGAAATAAAAACTCAGACAAGCCGTTTTTTTGAGATGGCAGACAATTTCAAATCCCCAGACACAGTTTTTTAGGGGCACCACCGCTGCACCCTAGGCTCAGTGCTGCCCAAGATAATTCTAATTGTTCCAAAAATGCTAACAAACCACAGCATTTCCTCCTTTTGGTACAAAAATAATGTGTGCAAACCTATCTTCATAGATATATATGCACGAAAGGCCCACACAGACTGGTGTGCAAGTGTCAGGCCTTTACACCCCCATCCCTGTGCATAACCAGCCCACATACAATAGCATCACCATCTGAGCCTCTGCAAAAACCCTGACTATGTTGCGTAATAAAAATGAGAGAGGAATCTACTTCATAAACAACAATGTATTTAACATGACAAATAACTTTGGATTTAACTACCAGATGATGTGATTAAATCTGTAATAACTAATCAATACCTAATCGACAGAACATGTTTTCTTCTCTAACAGTCAACTTCCATTCATGTGAGTCGAATGAATGACTTACACAATTAAAATATTACGAATAATCTACACACATACGCAATAATTGACAGAATATTAACGACTGTGATCATTGATAACTTATTTGGGTATTTTTTCAACCAAAGTCCTGCTTAGAAACACCTAATTATGAATGATAATGAAAATCACTGTTGCAGTTGAAGATGTGTTCTTGGGTTTAAGGAACCAGTAGGTGGCATTTTCCAGTATTTTCTTGCATGTTAGAGACAATTAATCTAACTTATCATGAAAAGTTAACATTCAGCAGATTCTAATTTTCTCCAGACCTACGTGTAGCACAAGATGAATGGCGAATGCATAAATGTTTGCGGAGGACGCAATTACGCCATCAATAATGAAAAGTCAAACGGTTCTGGACGCAAACATGGGATAACTTTGTGAAACTTGGCACTTGATGCCCTCGACAGCTGATGCACAGACACGTTTGACAGAGAGCGCCACTCCAGCCTCCTCACAACCATTCATACATAGTTATTATTAGTTAACAACAACCTCAGCTGATTATTGTTCACGTTTATTTCACCTACAACCGGGTCCCGTGCTTAAATCAGGCGCTGGTGAGACGTGAATCTGGGTCAGGTCACGGGATGGGGGAATCAGTGTGGCTGCCGTGTCACCGCATCCCCTCACTCTGAGCCGGAAAACACACTCTCTCCAGCCTTCATCCGACCGCAGACCAATGCGTCTATAAGCCACACCACACCCCCCAGTTGGGATGATAACATTAGGTGTAACAAAAAGCTAGTCGTGGACTGATAAACCCCGAGCCAGGCCAAATAGCCGCAGCGGCTACGTTAGCGTGCTAGCCTTAGCTCAAAGTTGGCGTGCTGTGCTTTCTCATCCCGCCCGCTCGAAAGCGATGCCCGCAGGGATCCAGCACCGAGCGGCCAGCGGAGCAACACACTGGAGGTCCACACCGGTGCTTTGGTTATTCCGAGCCATCACAGTTTGAGAGATATAATCAAAGGGGTCTGTGTCGGATGGGAGTTCCACAGCCTCCTCAGCCCCATCATGGGTGTGGGTGGCTCCGAGGCGTCTGGGTGGGGATAACGGCAGGCGGACAATGACCACACCGTCTCACAGCAGCCGCTTCCACGTTCAACTTCAAAAACACCGCGACACAAACACCAACACACCTGCTATCACAACACAGCTAATGGGAGCGGGGCAGAGGTCCCGCGGCGCCGGCTAACATTAGCAGAAGCAGACGGTCCTCCATCATTGTAAAGTCACGGCACAATAATCCGCTAGCCGACGTTAACGGTCACTGTTGCTAACCACCACACTCTGACCGGAGTGACGGCCCGGGCCTTCCCGCTGCACTCACCGCACACAGGGGGAGAAGAAGCCGTGTCCCGGGGTTGAACAGTGTCCAGTAGGTGAATGTAGCAGAGTCAGTGGGTCCGCTCTCTCATCAGTGGTACTCCCCCACCATCACACTCTCAACCGAACTCCTGCCGGTCACACACGGAGCTGCGCCGCACCGCCGCACTCTCTCCGCTCTCTGGGTGGGTGGGTCGTGCACGCCCACACGCCAAATCTAAACTTCTATTGGCTGTGGAGGGTGACGCCTCGTCGTGATTGGTCCAAAAACTATTTCCATCCCTAAACTTCAGGAAGATACCGACACCTGCTGCCGCTGCATGGAGCTGCTGCTGCTGCTGCTGCTGCTGCTGCTGCTGCTGCTGCTGCTGCTGCTGCTGCTGCTGCTGCTACTGCTGCTGCTGCATGGAGCTGCTGCTGCTGCTGCTGCTGCTGCATGGAGCCTTGCTGCTGCTGCTGCTGCTGCTGCTGCTGCTGCATGGAGCTGCTGCTGCTCTGCTGCTGTATGGAGCTGCTGCTGCTGCTGCTGTATGGAGCTGTTGCTGCTGCTGCTGCTGCTGATGCTGCTGCTGCTGCTGCATGGAGCTGCTGCTGCTGCTGCTGCTGCTTATGGAGCTGCTGCTGCTGCTGCTGCTGCTGTATGGAGCTGTTGTTGCTGCTGCTGCTGCTGCTGCTGCTGCTGCTGCTGCTGCTGCTGCTGCAGGGAGCTGGTGTCACCAGGAAGCTTCTATTGTATAATATATCTATAACGATATTTGTATTCATCGATTCCATATAGACACATGTGGTTTTAGAAATCAATTAAACTAGAACTACAGTATCCACATAAATTACTTTACTGTCATCAGTCAATCAAATTGTATGTGTATAGCCCATATTCACAAATCACAATTAGTCGACATCCTCTGTCCTTAATCTCAACA
The DNA here is from genome assembly GCF_022539355.2 of Hippoglossus stenolepis. NCBI lineage: Eukaryota > Metazoa > Chordata > Actinopteri > Pleuronectiformes > Pleuronectidae > Hippoglossus > Hippoglossus stenolepis. The sequence continues at coordinate 13,173,494 of NC_061484.1, read as the reverse complement.
AGAGTAAAGAAAATCTACCAAAAAAACCAAACGTAGAAACCTCAGAGTGAGCCACATGTGATCCCCCTCTCCCAGGACAAACAGAAGTGCAATTGAGAATATCACCAATTTAACAGTATTTACAACATTGATTAGAAGAAACAGTTTGTAACATAATGGAGAAGTGGGTCAATGTTTAAATTATTTGTACATAAGAAAATGTCTTATAGAGATGAAGGGAGCAGTAATGACAAACTAATTGAGGAGTTATTGTGAGTAATGGTAGAACATGTGAGTAGACATATTGTATATCAAGCAGTCTTGTTGTAAATAATAATCCCTAATCAGATGCCACCATGATCCACATTCCATCATCATGATCCACCACCACTATCAGGATCCACCATCATGATCCACGATCAGCTGCCACTACAATCATATCAGTGTAATGTTATTTTTTACCACTCTAACCGATACTACTGCTCATCATTCTGTGATCCTATATATACGATTTCTTATGTAGTTTTATACTCACTGTTCACTACGTTTTTTCATTTCTTTATTTATGTATATCTGTATACATATACAGTATATCTTTTATTTCCACCGAGAAAATCATTAAACTGTTAAACCCAGTTTATGTCATCTTTTTTGCCATATTGCATTTGAGCTTAGCAAATATTTTTCATTCAAGCTAAATATTTTGCTGCGCATAAATGGTGCCCTCTGTTGCCTAAAGACAGACATGACTACTGACAACATTCAGGCCAGCAAAATAATAATTCACTGATAATGTCACTGTAAAATTGTGTTTTTATTTTGTTGTGTATGTGCAGGTCGTCCATATTTATAACTCTACACACAAAGCAACTTGCAAATTGTAAAAAAGCTGTTATTACTTTGACAGACAAACACCACTGATAACAGCACACCCACTCATTAATGCTTAGTTCCTCTCCTAACTTTTGACATTTGTGTCAATGTTATGTTGAAGTTTGGAATGTATACATTATGTATTTTCATGCTTAGTGTGAAAAAAGTCTAAGATAGTTGATTTAATTTGAATTGTTGAAGTGAAATTTTGTTGTTTTAAGTATTGAAGAGTGATTTGCTAAACAGATAGTTTGGGGACTAGGGACCCAAAAGGGAGGATTATATTGGGGTTAGTTTGATCTCTGAATGAACGATGTTGTGAAACTTGTTGACTTGGCTTTAATATCTAGCTAAACATTCATCAATGTCCAATCCAAAAGAACATGTCTAATTATACACACGGTTTCCAGGAAACACATACACACAGACACACAATATGAGATTGTGAGAAAACTCCCCATAAGTACAAACATGCACACACACACACTATAAATATGGATGTTGTAATAAACCAGATTCCCCTTGCACTGAGATTCTGCCTCCGGATGTTCAGTTTTTCATTTTGGACTATTATTTACTCAGATATGAGCACAAGGGATGTGTGGAGTTTTTATTCTTGGTTTAATCATGTCCTTGAAAAAATAACATATTCACTCTGGAATATTCCTAACCCTATTTAAGTATTTTCAAATGAACAAGTCAAAATGCACTAATTCTAACTGGTCACCAGATGGACCCAGAGTCCCACTGATCCTGAAGTGCACCACTGAAGAAAGTACAGAGTTCATATCCTTGACTTAGGTAAAATTACTAATAGAACACAGTAAAAATAATCAATACTCAAATACTGTTGCACAAACAGTCCTGCAATGGAAATACAACACAGTATAATCATGAAACTATTTACCAAATTTTTTTTAGCTGAACCTAAACCTTAATGTTGGAATATTGTTCCTGAACTACTGAACTATTAAGTATTTAATTATTATTAATAATAAAACAGTATATAAGAAAGATTTACTGTATTTGGTTGGTTGGAGCTGTTTCTAAAATTCTGCTTTTCATTATGGAGCAATCTGCTTATTATTTCCTTGCTGAAGTATTTGATTGATTTGTAAAAATTGAGAACATTTCAATAAATGCCCATCATAATTACAGGTACAATTTCACCATAAGGGAGTTTGTCTCATTGTATTGGTGATTTTGACAGTTATTGACTCATCTTGTAATGTAACTAACAAAACATCATTACAAAGAGACAACTTTTTAGCTGGAAAATTAAAAGAGCAAATTTCAGAATGTGGTATAAACCTCCCACCTCTGTTAATATCAGCTTTCATATCATATTCAATATTGTACAGTTTCACTGTATACATGCCTCCAATTATCTGACTATATTCCCTCATGTTTAGTGATGTACAGCAGACACTAGAGGGCAGCAACAGTAAAACTTTGCCAACCTTCAGCTTGACAAAGATTCATCTAAGGTTAGAATTCACACATACAGCATGATGATATACTGTTGTGTATGTTGAACAGTAAATCTTTTACTCATATTGTTCATGACAGACGCATATGTGTCATGTAATTGTTTGAACTCTCTTTTTTTAACCCCATTTATCCTCTTTTTCAGTGTACATTAACTTCATATGAGCACCAGTCATGCACTGTCACACAGATTCATCAGTCACAACTAGTAGCCTGAGCATATTTCTATCTAGATTTCATGTTGCATACTGAGCACTGACACAGCTCGAGTGACAGATGCACAATGTCTGAGTGAGTTATTTCATCTTGCCTTGACGAGTGACAGAGTGACACCCTATGTGGCGCAGAAATGTGCCATTTTGCGAAATGCTGTGACAGCTCCATCCCTCAATTGTTGGCTTCTCCAGTCGCCTCTGTGGCATAATAGACCTGTCATCAGCACCGTCCTCCACAATCCCTCTCCTGCTTTTGTCTAGACAGCAGTTTATCAAACATCTCTATCTTTTTCTCTTTTTTTTTGGAAACACAGATAAGGAATGTCAAATGTGACGTTTTCAATACCACTATGACAGATTAGATAGAGATAAATGTTTGACCTCCTTGGGCACTATTCTTTCTGCGCAGGTATAGATTGGTGTTCTGTGTTGGTAAATCTCCATCTCAATGAGTAATACTGTCAATCAAGGTTAAACATATTTATATTTCCATCGTTGGGTTGAAATTGATTTTTCAGGTTTCAATACAATTCATCTTACCTGAAATATTGATGTAATTTCTTGTGATATTATCTGTTATTCTGTCCTGATTTTGCAACAAAGCATTTCTCCAATGACTTATTCAGCAGCTACCACTGAGTTTGGGCATTTTAGCTTTCTGAAGAGAGTTTATATTGCTCTTTGGGGTTATTTCATACATTGATTATTTTTGCTTTATTTAAACATTCCAGTCAGTATGAAGCAGGTTATGCTACATTATCTAAAGAAAATACAAGTTAATTGAAAAAAAAAAAAAATACAACAAACCCCAATAGTTTCAACATTTACACATTACAGTACTTTTTGTCTGTGGAGAAAAATGTCAAGGCAACTTCACTGGACTCATGACCTCAGTATTTCTAAAATTCCAGGCACTGCCTCTCAATTGAAATTAACAGTTTCGAATTTGATCTTTTGTAGCCACTGTTTGTTTTTCTATACTTAGATTATGGGGTAAATTGCTGTGTTTATGTATCAGCCAGTGCACTGACGGTAACAACATTTTTATCTATTTCCTCTCCTGCCTCAGGTCACTCTAAGCATGCGACTTAACCTGCGTACTGTCGGTTACAATGTCCACAGAGAGTTTGTGGCAAAACAGAACCTCCTCATTGTGTCTGACTGTGTCACTGTGTCTCAAACCAGGAGCCTGTGTGTCTCTTATTTGAGCGTGTGGCCTCTGATCATGGCACCAGGTTACATGAAATGCCAAGTATTTAGTGGTATATCGATTTAGTGGAATATCATGGGTATACATTTATGTTTAGCTAAAAAAGAACAGAAAATACAATGTTGATAAATCCTTTTTCTGTTATTTTTCTAGCAGTTGCTAGTTGGAGTTTCTGTCTTTTTTTGACTGTGTATAATTATTATTCACATTGTGTGCCATTTGATGGGTAAAGTAATTGTTGTGCTACGTAATTAATGTTTTAATAATCACAGTAATCATTTTAAATTATTGATTACAGCCCTAACTAGACGGGCACTTGGAGTCTGAATACCTCAGTCAGGGCTGATTGGCCACTTCATCACCATGTTGCATATACATGTATTGAGATCAGCTACCTAAACCATGTACAAAGAAATATTCTGCAAACTGCTTACATCTGCATCAAATTTCACCTGTTGAGAGGCAATCAGCTACATGACGAATCTGCATATTCACATGCAGAGTCTGGTTATAGAGATTAGTTCATAGGTGTCAGCATGCTATATATGCCCGATTTTTCATAAAGATCTCTTGGTTATTATATTATATTATTTCTTGTAAAAATCCACAAAAGTGTTGAGAAACACCATATCTCGCAGTACTAAAAAAAGTACAAAAAAAGATTCTTGGATCCTACGCCTTAATTGAATCTGCTCCAAAAGTTAATGAGTTCATCCTTAGGTCATACACCACCATTCCTCAAAGTTACAATGAAATCTGTTCAGTAGTTTTTTGCATAATCCTGCAAACAGAAAGATAAACAGCAATGAAAACATAGTGGTGCAGGAAATAAACAGTGAATAAACCCCCCCCCCAGATATGAATCATATGACATCTTGCATTCTAACATTTTGTGTTACGCTCACCAGTTGTACATTCAGTTGTGTCAGAAGCTCCATATATGGTAACTTTAAACACATTATAAGTCATTTAAGGTGATGTTTTTACAGCTTATTTATTAGTACGTCTGCGTTGCTTTGAGACAGCAGGTGACAAACTGAGCTGCAAGTGTTTCTGTCTTACCACAACAGAGAAGGACATTTTTCATGATCTGTCATGGTCTGGAATTATTTATTCAAAACTTTGATGATATTGTTTATTACAGTCTCAATGAAAACAATGAGAGGCGGGCAGAGATCCAGTATGTTCTTGAAGTTAGAGAGAAGTCTGAATGTTATGACTTTTAGGCGACATGGTTTGTTATTTCATGCTGCATGAACAAGTTTCTCCGACATCAGTTCTGGTTCAGGGCTCGTGGAGCAGGTTAGACACGGGCCAAGGAGCCAGAAAAGATGAGATATGAAATGACAATTTTCAGTATCAGTACCAGTGGTTATTACATCTCTCAGACGGGGAGGGCCAGCCAACTTCCTCATTTAGAAAATGGTGTGGTGTGTGTGTTGTAATTATCAGCAGTGATGAACCTGAGGGCAGGGTGGTAAATGAAATGGAGGGGCCTCAGAGTGAAGGCAGCAGCGTGTCGATAGTTGAAATCGCCCTGAATTTAGAACTGAGAGAGAAACTGATGCAACAATCTTCTTTTTACTAGTCAGAGGACGGCTGGTTCAGTTTCTGTACAACAGGCCACGCTCACAGTTGCTAATACTTAAATCACAATAGCACATCACATGAGATTAGAACTACTAACTCCTTCTTTAATTCTTTAAATCAATGGTTATTTGACATACCATCATTAAGTATTAGTTTGGATATGTCACTGTATTACTACACATTTTAATAATTTTGTGTATGTTCGATTGTTTTTGCATTTATTCTTGATTCTCATATGTCTTTACTCTTTGTAAAATAATTTATAATTTTTGTTGTGTACATGTGTTATGTGCCTCTGTCCATGTTTTCACATGTCATACAGATATGCCATTGATTTATCAATCATGATAACTGTCTGTGTATGCACTTCTGTGTTTTGTAAACTTGTGTCTGTCACTGTATGTTTTTTTTACCATCAACCTGCAAGGGAATGCAGAGTAAAACTAACCTGCATGGCTAAATCTGGCACATTAACATGTTGGACTTAAATACATGTGTTACTTACTTTGCTTTGTCCCTAAACATAAATGCAAACTTCTTATTAAACCAGATACCAAGATAGGTTGATCTTAGTGAGATGAAATGCGATTGATTGTCATCTATATCTGTGGATCTATAGTCTAGATAGAAATTCACTTATTTTCATTATATATAGAACATTTGTATCACTCATTTAAAAATTAATACAATCATCTCAGTGTATTAAACCTGCATTCATTTATTTTTAGCCAACATTGACGTCACATATCAAAGTTGATACAGCTACAATCAATATTTGCAACAAATGGGATGAAATGACCACAGTATGTGCATGAAATGGGTTACCTCACCAGCAGTTATAAACAGCTCCGAGGAGCTTTACAGCATTTTTCAACTCATTGTTTTCATTTTCTGGCCCCTTACTTTACTCTTTTGGTTTACACTCACTTAAATCCACTTAACTTGTTAAACAGAAAACTGCAGACAGAGTTAGCCGCCAGCTGAGTAACATCGTCAAGCTGCTACATCTTCCCCACCTAGTCTGGCTGAAGAGCAAAAATATTTATATTCACCAGGTGACCAGAATCTCGACTGCAAACCATAACACAACATAATATTGCTACACATCTGCCCGGTGTGTAAATACACAAATATGGCCGTATCAACTCATAATGAGATTGAAGATCAAATGATTGATAACATGTTTTGATGCAGTTGCCAATTTATCCACCACACAAGCAGTACGTTTTGCTCTCCTCCAGAGAAAAATACCTGGAGTCCACTTTGCTTAATGCTCCATTTAGCAGATAGTCTATAACTGTGTCTGTGTTGTTAGGTTCTGAGTGAATGGTGCATATTGTGTTTATCAGACCTCTAACAGCTGCCTGCCACTGCTGCTGCTGTAATAAGGCTGATGAGAGCAAGTGAGAGTGAATCAGAACAGTGCAAAAACCAAAACAATGAGCTGAAAGATGCTCGGAAGAAAATATTTCATATTGTACTCAGAATTGTGGGTCTTTTGTTAAAATGTTAATTAGAGTTTTCTTTAATTGGATAGCATCAGAAACACAAAACACAGTAATGTGTGCAGAAAGCTGGAATAAACCAAAAAACTGCCTGGACACATGCAAAGACAATCTATAAAAATGGTAGTAATAATGATAACTGTTTTGAAGTGCGTATCTCTAAATGATGAATACACTCACACTTTGACTGTCAATGCCTGCACACACATGTACAGAGGCAGTGTATGTGTGTGTGTGTGTGTGTGTGTGTGTGTGTGTGTGTGTGTGTGTGTGTGTGTGTGTGTGTGTGTGTGTTGTCAGAGATCCTTAATGCTCTCTCTCCTTCTATTTATCTTGAGATTTCTCCAACCCCTCTCTCTCCCTTACACATGCACTCACTTCCTCACACTCACTCTCTCTCCTTGTCTCTCTCTCTCTCTCTCTCTCTCTCTCTCTCACATTCTCTTCCTCTCTCTCACCCTCTCTGGTACACACTCCCCTCTCTCTTACACGCTCTCTCCCTGTCTCTCTAGCTCTCTCTCTCTCCCTCTCTCTAGTACACCCTCCCTCACCCTCTCGCACCCCCCAATCCCTCCCACCGCTCTCCCCTCTCTCTCTTTCTCTCCCCCATCCCTCATTCCATCAGGTCTTCACAACACACACACACGCCTCATCTCCTCCAGCAGAGGATCAGAAGGAGGGAGAGTTGAAGTGACAGAGGCGCAACATCAGCATCACTGACAAGCATCTTCCCACTGGGGGAGAGAGGGAGGAAGAGATAGAGGGAGAGAGAGAGGTGGGAAGAGTGAAGAGAAGAGAAAGGAGAGAGAGGAACAGTGAGAGGAATAAGTTTATAGGTGGAGGGAGGACCAGTGTGGGAGAGCTCGGAGGGAGAGAGCTTGGTGGGTGGCAGTGGGGGACTGGGTGCTCCATCAATTTCCCCCTTGTTTCTTTCAGCCTGTGAGCGCTGCCTGCCTCCGCTCCTCTTCCTCCTCCTCTTCTTCCTCCTCTCCGCTCCTCTCCTCTTCTCACCCAGGCTCTCCTCTCCCAGCTCCCGCCGTGGGGTCTCAGCTCTCCGTCTCCCTCCCCCCCTCCCTCATCCCCTACCTCCCGCGGGCGCTGCTGGGAGCCTCCGGGCTGCTGCGCCGCAGGAGGATGTCTCGCCGGGAGTCTCCGCCGCCCTCGCCGCCTCCGCCGCCGCAGCTGCTGGGAGTGCAGCGGGGGGAGGACCGTCCGGAGCGCGCCGAGCCGCTGTCCGACGCCGAGCGGGAGATCATCCAGGGCACGTGGGGGCTGGTGTACAAGAACTGCGAGGACGTGGGGGTGTCCGTGCTCATAAGGTGAGTTTGGTCAAGAGGTGCAGACTCAAACATCTGTTTCTCAGTGCGAGTAAACTGATGAACAAGAGATGAGTGAACACATCTTGTAATTCTGAGTGTTTACTCTCAAAGTGAAAACTGAGGCACTTTCTTTAATTCTTCTTCTTCTTTGTTCGGTTCATTGCTGGGTGGCAACTAACGTCAAGGTGCACTCTGCCATTTACTGGATGTGCCTCTTTTTCCTGACTGCAATCAACAGGTCCTCTCTTCTTCCCTTTCTTTAATTCATCTTCTTCTTTGTTCATTTATTGGCAGTCGGTTGGGTGGCAACCAACAGGTGCATTACCACCATCTACTGTGGCTTCTTCTTCTTCTTTGTTTGGTTTATTGGCGGGTGGCAACCAAAGTCAAGGTGAATTTCCGTAGGGGGCTAGGGCCCCTCTCTTTTAATTCATCATCCAGTGCATCTTATAATAACTAGAGGTTGAAAAGTAAAGGAGTAACTTGTCCTCAGAAATCTTGTCTATCTTTGAATCAAAGACATAATGAAGACGACGTGAAGGGTACAAAAGACAAACAAGGTAATGCACCTTGACGTTGGTAGCCACCTGCCAATAAACCAAACAAAGAAGAAGAAGTAGAAATCTGTTGAAAACCAATATGAAGAAGGAGAACACAGATAGAGTAAGAAGTTTGAAGAACAAGAACAAGAAGACACAGTAAATGGCAGTAATGCACCTTGATGTTGGTTGCCACTCGCCAATAAACCAAACAAAGAAGAAGAAGAAGCCAATTTGTCACCCCAAGGTAAAGTAATGAAAAGGGAAAGAGAGGCACAGCAGAAGGTGGCAGTAATGCACCTAGATGTTTCTTGCAACCCTTCAATAAACCAAACGAAGAAGATGAAAAAGTAGAATCTTTAACGAAACTTAACTTTAGAAGGTTTATAGAACAATAAATGATTATGTTTAGAAATGAGACACATATTATGTTTACCAAATGCTGAGAGACATTTTGACTTTGTTTTGTGCTGTATGGAGCATAACCTTGTAAAATGACTTTCTCATCAACCTCACTCCTTTGGTTGTTTTGTTTGTAGATATCACTTGCATATATAAAATTGTAGCTGTCAGGTTCATACAGAATTTAAAATGTAAATTAAAAACAAACTATCTCTGAGCAGTGCATCATAAGTGTCGGTTTCAGTTGTACCAGTCATGGTGGAGCCACATTGGTTTAATATAAACTGATGTAATTTTTTTGGCAATCCTTTTTGAGATATCTGAGAATCTCAGGGAAAAAAACTAATTTCAGGTGAATTGAGTAAGATGGTTTGAAACATTCCTTCACTCGACTTCAGATGTGTAAAATGAGACTGTGATGAACTGTTATAAACTGTGAGTAATGAGACTAATAATCCGACTCTGATAGCAGATCTACAGTGTATTAAAGGTCACTGTGCTGGTGTCATACCCTGTGTCTTCACTCGTGGGGTGGAGTTACAGGTACATCAGACTTGAAACTTTTAATCATAGAAGGCAGTTATATTGCTATAAATATTATACATTTAATTAAAGTTGCCCCATTAATCACTGAGTTTATGAGCTTAGTCTGTAAAATAGTTTGATACCTTTTTGATTATGATGGAGTCACTACTGACACCATGTTTTGAAGAAATAGTCCTTTATTACCCATAGACTGTATTTCAAGATGGACGACATGACTGTGCCCCAAAACTGTAGCCTTTATCGCCACCTGCTGGATGGCTGCAGTATAAGTCATAAACACATCCTCTATGTTAGTGGATGGGACACGGGGCACACTGAGACTGACTCATTGATTGGTCAAGCTGGGGTATTGGTGGGATCTTGCCACCATGGCTCCATCCCCCAAACTCCGACTCCAAATGCACAAGATATTTTGGTTTCATTTTTGGATAGTGGGAGGAAGTGGAGACGTGTCTCTTGTATTCAGTCTATGATGTTACCACACCTTTAGGGATTTTTTGTTGTTCAGTGACAGGAGCGCAGAGTAACACCTGCACACGAATATGCGCGCGCACACACACACACATAAACAAAGTAAGACAGAGAAGGTCATGGTCTGTGCATCTGTTGAGTCATTTGTGTGTCTTATTGATGTGATGGCTCTAAGGAGACACTGACGCAGTGTAGGAAAGATGTAGGAAATGCAATGATAACGATTAACGGATGCTGCATTCTGCATAGGACATACACGCACATACACACACACGGACACACACACCACACGGACACACGGACACACACACACACACACGCACGCACGCACGCACACGCACGCACACACACACACACACACACACACACACACACACACACACACACACACACACACACACACACACACACACCACTTTCTGCTGTTCTGCACTCATTCCCTCACCTTCTCACCAATAACTGAGATGTGACAAGTGAAGGGAAGGAACATGGCATTCCTCTCATTATAATGCTGAAGAAATACTCCACAGTCCACAAGGTCTCTGAGATGGTTAATATGCTGAATTTGTTCCTCAAATTAGGAGACATACATTTTCATCTTTGGACATGTAAGCACCTTGCTTTCATAACCCTCATACTCATCCATTGCTGCTGTCTTTATTTAAATCTGAATTGTAAACAGAATCTTTAACAGGGAGTAATGCTCTGTGAAGCTTCACTGCAAAGAGCTGTAGACAAACTAGATGTAACACAACTTGTCTGTGTTTTTTTCCTTATTCTTCTCATGCTTGTTTTCATCAAAGAAAAAAGACTTGATTTGGTTTGAATGTCCCCGGCTAAACTGCCTCAGTGTTACACTAATAAGTCCACTAGTTGCTAGCTTGTTAAAATGGACAGCAAGTCACAGCCAAGGAGAACGATATGAGCGAGGCAAGCTGATTTTCAGTTTGGGGGCAATGAGAATCCCTGAAGGGAGTGAGTGGAAGGGGCAGAGAGCATCTTTAGTGTGTGTGTGTGTGTGTGTGTGTGTGTGTGTGTGTGTGTGTGTGTGTTGTGTTCTTATCTGTGGATGACAGCTTTGGCACCTAAATATCTCCCCCCACGCTTCACTCACTCTCCATCCTCTCCACTGTTGCTCTTTTTAATTCTTTACATATGTTGAGTTCCCAATGTACCACATTCCACCCTGAGCGGATTGGTAAAGGAATAACGTACAAATGTCCATCACAATATATAGAGTCATGGGGATGCTTTCAGGTTGCTAAAAGCTGCAATCACTGATATTTTTCCAATATCAGTGAATGCTTCGTATTTCTTCTTGGTAAAATTAACCAAAATGTCAAATCAGCCATCAAAAGTGTTTTCGAATAATTTCTTATTGATTTGACTGATTGTTCCAGGCCTCACATGCCAATTGAATCATTCTGTCTACGTGCGATGCACAAAGGGTGTAATTATCAACAGTTGGCTGGCAGTTCCTCAGTTACCTAACATAACCTGAGGCTGACTCTGGGTCAGGGCCTTGCACGGTTGAGATCATATATTTGAGATCAGTGCACAACATCCCCCACGTGAACACACGGATTTGCATTTTCATCTCGATCCATCTGCCTGGATGCATGGAGAGAATAGACAGCGACATTAGCCTCAGTTGATCTCACCAATGCGCGCAAATGCAATTGCACCAAAGAGTGAGTACACCCCAGGCATCAGTGGAACAGTGCATATGGCAGCTTTGTGAATACAATTAAACTCTGCGTACTTTGACTCTAATAGTGAAGACGGGAGGATTCAGGCACATTTTCATGAAGCGGAAAAGACATTGAAGTGTCGCAATGAAAGTGAATTTTGAAAGAAATCTCACCAGCTGCCTGCTGGATCTGGTTTACTGTAAATGCTTAGTGGTATCTGATGAGGCAATCACCATCCAAACACTTCACTTATACAGATCCATCCATCCGTCCATCCATCCATCCAAGTGCCTCACAGGACCAACATCTAGAGTTTGATTTTATGACTTATTTGATTTTACGTATTCTAAAATCATGTGGGTTGTGTGTTTATTTGTCAATAATTAAGGCAGCTGTATGGAGTTATTGAGTTTGTCTTGAGAAAAAAAAAGACTCTAGTAGTTCTAGTAGTTCTAGTACCACGGCTCAAGGTTGTTCACAATACTCCAAAGAATTATCCAAAAAATAATAAAAGGAGTCTAATCAGAGTGTGATTAACAGGCTCCACTAATGGCTCTGATGAATTCATTTAAATGCAGAGACAGGTGCAGGGATGTGCTCAGTGTGACATCTCCAAATTACTTAACACCAGCACTCCTCTCCACATGTTTCCCATCATGCAATAATACATGTCATATTGAGGATCAAGATTTCACTCTGGCGGTTTTGGGGGTCCAACAGGGGCCAGTGCCCCTGTAACACTGAGCTTGTACCCCCTGTGGCCCCCCTTCGACCGAAGACTACAATAATAATGAAATGGTCACTCTCTTGTGATTATATGACGCTGACGCGAAAGGCAGAACAAATGTGTGTGGCTCTATATCCAAGTCAGATCCCTTAGCTCCGCATCGCCGCTGTCTGACAAAATGTAGGCACGATGCAAAAGTATGCTGCTTACCACCTGTCAGCTCTGACTAGAAGCAAGAAGACGTTGTGAGACTACCACAAAGAGTTGAAGGTGAGCATGACTATCGTATTTATGTAATTGTTACAAGGCAAGACTTCTGCTCAGGAAATGTTACCTAGTTAACTTAATAGCAGCCAGTGTAAACAGCTGAGTTTGGTTGCAGTTATACTCGATATAAGCTTAATGATAGTGTTTAAGAAGAAAATGTATCTCTCCATGAATTGTTTGCTTGAGTTAATGGCATGCTCTACATTCGTCTCAATCGTGTTTTTTAAATCTAATTGTGAATTGTTAGCCTAAAGGCTACCTCAACATGAAATAATTCAAACAAGACAGCAACAGTATATTAATACTCTGTGTTGCTAACTTGCATGTGTGCTACTCTCCATTGTTTTTGCTTTAAATAATAGCTATCATCTAAATGAAGAGGAAAAGGGAGATTATGTCCTATTTCACCCCCAAAAAATAAAACAGACAATAATGGGGCAGACATTGAGACAAAGCCAGACGATCCTGGAGTTGAGAGCGCTGAAGAGAAAGTGTAGAGCACGACAGAGGGAAAGCCAGACGACTTATTAGTTGGAGAGACTGTTTTGTGAGGGCACAGAGCAGTAAGGAGAGACGGATGAAGATCCTGAGAGTGAGGCTGAGGGTGACATGCAAGGAGAGTGTGAGACACACTCACAAGCACTGGACCATCAGGTTTGTGATGTTGAAAAGATATTTTCCTGCTTTTAAAGCAGTTTCATTAGAGTTCTAATGGTTGTACATGTAGAACCATGTAGTATTGGTATAGTTGTATTTATGATTGAGATTAATAAAATGCTCCATCATTGTCATTAATCAATCAAGATAGATATCCTATTGGTGTTTTTTGATTGCTATATGTGCCTTGTATATATTTGGGCTTGCCTTTCTCCACAGATATCAGCAAATTTAAAGAAGACCCACCGATGCAGCCTAACTTGAAATTGTTTCCAAGGACTTTGATGGGGGACAGGAAAAGGAGCTTCAAGACATTCATCCCTGGCTGAATATTCTAAACTATCGGACTCTGCATATTGTTATGCCTGCAGACATAACTGTAACAAATACAAATCAAAGTATTATATGTTGGCTTTTTTTGTGTGCACTATTACTGTATATAGGCTACTGAACTAAAAATGTTGAAAGCTTGAACACTGTCTTTGTCTCTTTTGTCCCTGATTGAATGTGCCTCTCTTATAAAACAAGTGGCCCCAGCCTGGCCCCCTCAGTAAAATTGGTCTAGAACTGCCACTGATGTCACTGCTACCTCCATCTTTTAGATATGCTAGCAGCATTTAAAACTCCAAAAGAGGACATTGCTAAGTCGGGCTGTCCACCACTTAGGTCCAGACTGAAATGAGTGTTTTCAGAGGGTTATTCCTTGTGATTCTAGTGACTTCTACACCATCAGGTCAAAGTTTGCACTCAACCTGTGAAACATCTCAACATATATTGAATGGATTGGCATAGAATTTGCTGCAGATATTCATGGTTCCCAGTCAAAGATTCCTCTGACTTCTCCTCCAGCGTCACCTCAAGGTTAGCTGTTCTTTGTGATGTGCCTGTTGAGTATTTTCTTTCACTGTTCTGTAAAACCATGCCGAGGTAGCAGGGGATTAAACATTCCTCATTGTAACACAAGAGGACAGGCACAAAAAGAAGAACTCTGTATTCTTCAAAGAAGGCATCAGAGCGGCACCCTGTTTCTTAAAGCGCTGCAGTTAACTTTCATGTTTGTCTAAGCAGAACAAGAGCTACTAGACAGCCTGTGTTATTCCTGTCACCCAAGAAAAAAGTGTGCGTACGTATCGTGACAGCTGGTACAGCCAAGCTAGAAGTGCTACGGGCAAGTTGAGCCTTTGTAGGCCTAGCATGACATCAGATCTGGAGGGATGTGGATGTGGTGTAGTAGTGCTGCCGACGGCCAAACTCCAACTGGGAAATAACTGCACTAGCAATTCTAGTCAGCTGGAGGACTGACAAGATTTAAAGTGGGTCAGAGCACAAGTGTGTGTGTGTGTGTGTGTGTGTGTGTACATAAATCCGTCAGTCAGTGGCTGTCTGTGAAGTTCTGAAGCTGTGTGATAGCTATAAACTCCACTGTTGTCGCATTGTTGTCATTGTTCCTAATCTGACACATTCCTCACAAACCCCTCCAGCGGAGCTTGTGGACATTTTCTTATTTCTTGGGTGTAAACTTGTTCCTCTCTCATACTGAGCTGTTATGAGCTCACATAGTCGGCCGCGATGAAAACCATCAAACCCCCTGAACCAAAACAAATCTTCGTAACTAGAATCCCACGAGTCAATTTACATTTTCTTTGTTTACCTCTCGGCTAACATCGACCATGGTGGTTTCAAGAATGGAATTCACCACATCTGCAGCTAAAATAACTTCTTAAACACACTCCAGACACATCAAAGGCGACTGTCAGGTTCTTCCACATCATGAGTCTTTGATGCAGAGCAGAGTTTTGAAAGTGAAGCTTGGCACCAGTTTTTTTCTTAACAGAAAAACAGTTATAAGGAGCATATCAGGACAGGATAGCTGCACTACCTTTTTCATCCTAAGCAAACTCTTAGTGTCCATCACTTTGGTCCTCAATGCAACAGCTCAACAACTATTGGACTGCAGTGTAATTTGGTACAGACGTTCATGGCACCCAGAAGAGGAATTCTACTGACTTTTAATGCAGTGACATCGTTTTTTTAATTTTACCATAAACCTGTCAATTAGCAACAAAGATGAACTAAAATGACCATAACATTTATTTTATTTTTTTTAGATAAACACTGTATTATTTAAATATATATGTATGGCCATTTAAAATGAATAGTAAAAGGACAATATTTATGTGGCACAGTGCTACTGTGCTGCCTTTTTTTTCTATCACACTGCAATTTAGAGCAATTTTGGGTTCAGTATCTTTCCCAAGGCATGCAGACAGGAGGAGCAAGGGATCAAACCACCGGCCCTCTGGTTAGTGACCATAGACGACCATAGACTGTATATAAAGAGGGATGACAATGCGTCTCCACTTCCTCCCAAAATATCCTGGATGCGAGAACGCTGCCATTGAGCATCAATGATTTGACAATGACACCAACCATTTGAAGTCTGCAATTGCGAGTAGCGAGGTCCTGCTTATACATGCACTCGACCAATCACGAGTCAGTCTAAGCTGTCATCATGATGTTTCACCCTGTTTTTATAGCATCAAATAAACCAATTAAAACCAATTTACTGGACAAACTGCACTTGGACATACAGTGGTGATAAGAACTACCTAAAAGGATAGACATCAACTTTAAGAAGAACTTAATTTTACGTTTTTAAATTTTTTTTCATTGGTCCAAGTCGCATCCTCTTACATGGCGGGGCAGAGTTTATGACCTATACTGCAGACAGCCACCAGGGGGCGATCAAGATGCTTTGGCTTCAGTTTTGGGAGCTGTCACACAGACTATGGTTTCAATGGGAAGGATTTAAGTAGATTAAGTAGATTTACTAACGTTCATGATCATTACATTGTTGAAGCTAAAACACATTATATAATAGGCCCATAAATGCATAACATTGTAAGGCTTTTTAATCTGAGCCTTTCAGTGGGTGTTTTTCAGGTTGATCCAGTAGCATTAACAGAACCAGACATGCTTGAAAATTAACACCTGCATCAAATCAAACTTAACCATCAGAGTCTCACTGGTGCCGCTGCACTTTTGAGGATCCTGCCAGACACCACCTGTGATTCAGATGGTGCAGAGGTGGAGTGCACACAGACATTACAGACTTCACAGTGTGCACTTCGAAAGCTTACAAAGAAAGAAACTGATCAGTATTCATGTCATACTGTGCATTTAAAGGCTTTGTTTGCATCATTTGACTCTTCATATTCTTTGTAAATGAAATAGAAAGACATTGTATTCCAGCATCATTCATTTCTCGGTTAATATTTATTCCAGCATTATTCCCCACATTTGGTCGAATGTTGTGACACAGGCATGATTCCCATTAAAGTAGATTTCCTCTGGATTATAATGGGACTCTGAAGGAATTTGTCTCAGTTAAGCCTAACAAATGTCATAGCTGTCATCTTTATTTCCAACAACAATTTAAGAATATAGACTCACAACAATGTTAAGTGAGGATGTCTGTCTTGCCCACGTGAAGTGTTTGTGGCTTTAATGCTCGATGTACTCAGGAGTTTATAGGTTATAGTGTGTCTGCTCTAACACTCTAACGTTCAGAAAATTATATGAAGCGGGCACATTTTCTCTCTGTTGTTTCTTTTTCTTCCTCCTTTCACTTTTCTTCACTTACAAACCAATTGAGAAATAATCAGCTCAAATAGTTAAAAAAGATTTTTACAATTTAAATCCATTATTTCTATCACGGTGTATTGTCACATTACCTTGCTTCTGTCTGTTTGGTAAAAATGTAGCTGCCAAATTGTCATGCATTTGGGTTTGTTTAAAACCTTAGACCGAACCAGGTGTCAAGTCTTTTGGTGCAGCTTGGATGCGATATAACCATAGCCATCGGTGCCAACAAAAAAATTTCGAGAAATGTTTGCAAACGGTTGCAACTCATGAATTGGAAGCTTTTGGCAAATTAATAGGTCGAGAAAACTACAAGGAATAGAATTAGGGCATAGAAACTGGCTAACCACATAACAAGTTAACAGCAATGCTAATACCAAATTTCATGGCACTGCTATTAGTAGTTGTAGACAAGTTTCACTCTGAATGAAAAAAGAGAAAAAAAACATTGACAGCTGAAGTCAGGGGAAAAGTCAGAAGTTAATCAAACACGTCAGAGCTCTTCACAGAACCTGTTTGTTCTAATTTCTTCCCTAATTCATCCCTAGATACTGAAATTTCACTGGATAATTAAACATTTGACATGCTGTGACTCAGAGGTTCATTAAAGGCATTAAGATTAATTGACTTTAATGAAAAATAATCTCATGGCTTCAGTAGCTATGGAGATAATCAGTCTGTCTGAACCAAAGTAGTGGACCGACCAAAACTGCGATCCTAACATCCACACTGCTCGACAAGTCGTCTTTTAGGTTTGTCAGTCGAACTCAATTGGTTTGACCGAGGACTTTGCTGTGTCTTTATGGGTTTTCTCCAGGTACTCTGGCCTCCTCCCACAGTACAAAGACATACAGCTTGGGGTTAAGTTTATTGGAGATTCAAAATGTTCCATAGGTGTGAATATGAGCTTGAATGGTTGTTTTTCTCTGCGCTGGCGACCTGTCGAGGGTGCACCCCGCCTCTTGCCCTATGTTACCAGGGATTGGGTCCAGTCTCCCTCAAAGGAAAAACGGTATAGATAATAAATGGATGATTTTCTTTGGTCTGCTCAGGTTCTTTGTGAACTTCCCGTCAGCCAAACAGTACTTCAGCCAGTTCCAGGACATGGATGACCCAGAGGAGATGGAGCGAAGCAGCCAACTTCGGCACCATGCCCGCAGGGTGATGAACGCCATCAATACTGTGGTGGAAAACCTCCATGACCCAGAGAAAGTGTCTGCAGTGCTGGCCCTGGTGGGGAAGGCCCATGCTATCAAACACAAGGTGGAGCCCATGTATTTTAAGGTAATAAATCCACTCTCGGGTATAGTTTAGTCTGCCACATTTCTGCTTCTGATTTTCTATATTTCACAGAATTGGTGCTGCCAACAATAATCCCTATGATTACATTGACACATGGGCATTGTTTTCTTTTCTTTTAACAATTTGATTGGAGTGCCCATGATATAAAGCAGATTGCTCTCTGAAAGAAAATCATCAGCCTCTCTCTTTCCTGCATAAGTAGCATAGTGGAAGTATTTTCCTGCTTCCGAAGCCCCTTGAAATTACCCTATTTACACCCTAAAGAAATGTTCTCATTACAGTCTTGTCACAAGGGGATTCTTCTGCCTATTTGAATCTAGTCAAGCCAAAAATCATATTCCTCTACTGCTCTTATCTCTTTATTATGGTTCAGTTATAATCAGTTTGTGCTTGTGGGACATTGTCTGACACACATGAACACACAAAATGTGTCTCACCTGTATTCAGCCAAGGTGAACAGAACAGTAGCACAGTGATGTTCATTTAGGATGTCAAAAAGTACTTTTCAGCAGCTAATTGCAGAAACAAGTTATTACATTTTAAAATCATTTCAGGGTTAGGTAGCAGTGCTGGTTACCAGTAGAATCAGAAAAACCCCACGTTTAATTCTTAAACCAAATCAATTTTCTATGTGAAAATCCAATATGCTTCCGTCTTCATGTGATTGAATGCTGATGCTTCCCCTCTTCAAGTGTTTTGAATGTCATCTGCGGTAGGTTCATAAATGCAGCTGTGAGGAGAACATGCTGCCACCATTTAAACACCGACTTCCGACTGCCTTTAGAATATGTTTTAAGATTTAATTGATCGGTTTGTGAATAAATCATTAAATTAATTAGTCCCTCTGTGTATTTCCTAAAGTTTTAACCCCCTCATGTACAAAGGTGACTACCTGCCTTAAGATGATGGTGATCACATTGGTAGTGAATGTATTACCTGTATATCATTAGTAGCTCTCAAAACGATTATCGTATTAATTGAGAATATTTTCTCCTTATTCATTAGGCATTTTTAGATAGTTTATATAAATTATTTAACACTTTTGGTGGTTGAATCTAGTTTTACCTTCAAATAGTTGTTTAGGGGACAACTTACAATAGTTTCTGGATTCTGGATTTTATGGACCGAACAAGAAAAATAACAAACTGTTAATATTCTTTGCCACTTAGGAGCAGGAGAAACAAACCTGGACACTGTTAAAGCTGAAGCTGTGTTATGCATCCAGCAGTTACAGAGCAATATTATGACTCATTTGAAGTGGTGTTTCTGGCCACCTGTTGAATGAAAGTGTGCTTTTTACCTCCTGTTACCTTGGTCTTTGCAATTTACTTAAAATTACGGAAAGGATTTTATTGAAACTAGGTAAAAGAGTTGGTTTGGGCCAAGGAAGAACCCATTAACTTTTGGAGTAGAATCAGATAGTCATTTCTTTCACAAAGCGAGATAGGAAAGTTTTATAAAATGTCTCAAGTAATACTGCAGAGATCTTTAGGAAATATAACAGGCATTTGTAGAGTGCTAATATCTATGAACAGGTGAAATATGGTGATGATCCTTGACAGCCTGAAAAACATGAAGGAGGCAGCTGACAGTTGCCAGCGGTTACAATCTCACCTAATAAGTCCGACCAGCACCTGTAGATCACAGTTTAAAAACACATTGTCGTTAACCCAATCAGTAAAAAGTTTTGGAAATACATAGGAAATTAATATTGCGTGAAGACCTTTTACCAAAATGCATGTTATTCTTTTAAATGTTTTTGTCACAGTTGAATTTACAGTTTAATTGAGACATGTGGAGTTTTTACATGTCCTCATACATCACTGATACTGTTTCATTGCTGTGTTTGAAGACTGTTGCCCATCAACAACATTGTCTTTGCTTTCCCTTTATATCTGCTACTTTTTCTCTGCCCACCTGTGTCGTCCTTTTCTTTCCACTTTTCCTTTTTCATTCCCTCTGTATTTCCTGCCTACCCACTGCTTTCATGTTTTACTTTTATCATTTTCAATTCTCACCTGTCTCGCCCACTTTTCTGTAATGGTAAAATTGCATTCTTTTTTTCCCACCACATTGCCTCCGCTGTACCTACTGAGAATTATTTCTCTGCATTACTCTCTCCTACCTCCATCTGCCATTATCTTGGTCGTCAAATGTTTTCACTCTTTCTAACCTCCTCTCTTTCTCATACCATTTCCCTTATTTTTTTTAATGTTGATCACGTTTCTTTTTGATCCCCCACTCTTCCCAGATCCTGAGCAGCGTGATGCTGGAGGTGTTGGCTGAAGATTTCCCTGAATTCTTCACAGCAGAGGTGCAGATGGTGTGGACCAAACTGATGGCGGCAGTGTACTGGCACGTCACAGGGGCCTACACAGAGGTGGGCTGGCTCCAGGTCTCCAGCTCAGCGGTTTGAAGAATCAAGGAGAAGAGGAGGGTAAAGGAGTTTCCAATGGACTTAATGAAATGAAAAAAGTTAAATGATGTGTTGGTGATCATGTAAAATGCGGAAGTAGACCAGTGTGTTGAAAGGATTGTGTGATGATGTTCCATAGACATGGATGAGATTAACGTGGTAATCCGTGCAACTCTGTTCTTTCCTTTGGTGACAATTTGGTGCTAAACCTTCGTTGCTGTGGTTTGTCTGCATTGCACTTCCCAGAAACCACTTGAATACAAACAATGTAGCCACATGTCATTTAACCTTGCTTATGAAATATTAGTTTGTGTAAGTGGTGCTTTGGAGTGTATTTACAGCCACTGAGGCGATCAGTGCTTCGATCCTGTTCTGTCCTCTTCATTCTAAAAACTCTAAAAACTGCTACCAAAACCATGTAATACTTCACTTCCTCTGTAGCACGGGATCTTCGCCATAAACAATAGAAGTCCTCAGACAAATACAAAAGCTTTAATGGACTAGTAGATGTTTTTCTTTGCAGGTCTGTAACTTTCATTGACAATAGACCTTTCAATAGGCTGGTCTGTTACTGGGCCTGTCAAGCTTTCCAGTTTAGCATAGCACATAAACGTTACAATGATAACAGACTACCAATTTAAATTCTTTGTAATTTCTTGACTACAGACAGAGATAAACAAAAGCAGGCAAATAATTAGCTAAATGACTTTGCCATTTGTAATACAATTATTGGTAGCAGGTTTCTGCTGGCATGCCATGCCAGCTGCAAGTTTACAGTTTAAATAGCTGTCTCAGACTGACTTCTAAAAGGTTTAGAAAACCCTGTGAAATGGTCTCACATATCCACTTAAAGGTTTTGATCAAGCTAAAACTAATGGTACATGATTTATGTAGAAGAAATGAAAATAAGTGAGCAATAGCATTATGCAGAAGCATGAAAGATACAAATCAAAGGAAAACTATTGTATTCTAGTAAATTATTTTAAAGGAAAATGGAAAAGGACCTGGCTCCCATACTTGGAAAATACTACAAAATGTAACTACAACTTGTAACTGGTTAATAATGGTTGTTTGAGGTCACTACTGTATATAGTAGGCTTGTTAGGAAGACATGCTGATGTTTAGAGCAGTTTCTATACTGTTAAGCCATTCCAAGGCTTGACAAGCATGCTACCTAAGCTATGACTGGACAATCTCTGTTCAGGGTAGGGTTTTCCTGAATGTTCACTTGAGGATGTCAGACAGACATTTATTTAAACAGAAATGTTTGCGGATTATTACTTTACAGAGTTCATTTCTGTGGAAATCTGCGGAGAAAGAAGCGTCTCCAGTCTGAGCCGCACAGATAAATACACCTCATGATATTTGAAGGCGAGAGATTAAGAAATGTTTAGACAAGGAATGATTTTCAAGCTTTGGACGGGGGCAGTTAGTTGTTGAAGCCCCGGCTACGGGACCATGGAGCTGCTGACTGTTAATAGATTCTCTTTGTGTCCTACTAGAATATATCCTCATGTTTAGGGGACCTGCACCCCTTTAAATCTCTATTGATGCATTGCGTGCTCTTAATGTCTTGTTTAACTTTACTGGGGTGTTGTTTGTATAAGTGTACAGTGGGCAAGTGTGCATACTCTTCTGCCTTTGTTTACACCTCATTGGCATGTGGGTCTGTTGATGTGTTGAAGAGGGCTTTTTTTTCTTGGCTAAAGTTTTTTCTTTATCACTTTCCTTACACAAGGAAAATATCAGCAGGTGGACACAGACAGTAACCATACATGTACAGATTCACACACAGGCATGCTATGAGACCACCTCTGTGGTAATATTTACAGGACTGTCACTTAGTTTACCTCTTCAAAATCCCATCAGAGAGATGTGCTGCATTAAAGGCTCCATTAAGGGCTTTAAAATCTCACTTTAGAGGTCTGCGGAAAACATGTCAGCTTTAGAAGTGCCATCAGTCTGTTTTTTAAACTTGTGACCAGTCCATCATTAGCAGTGATATCAAAATACGTACAAATATATGAAATGTATAAGTTGAATTGTGCTGCTTACACCCTAACCAATGATTGTATATAAAGATGGATGATGCTTCTACACTTCTGCCCACTGATGAAAAATTAAGTTAAAATACCCCGGATGCGGGTGCAGCTATCTTGCGCTGGTGACGTCATCTGAAGACAGAGTAGTACTGATTGGGGAGTGGAGCTGTGGTATCGAGGTCCTGCTATAAATGTCTGACCTATCGCAAGTTAATCTCAGCTGTTAATCATGAGGTTTTATAACATCAGTTAACAAATTGAAATCCAAATTATCAAAAAACAACAACACTCTGACGTACATCACTGTGATAAGAATGACCGTAAATGATAGTAACCAAAATCTATTTTATGTTTATTTTTAAAAAATTGTTTGGTCCAGGCAGGGTTTATGACCTCTACAGCCACCAGGGGGTAATTGATATGTTTTGATACTTCAATTTTTCGAGCTATCTTTATCTTTATATGCAGTTATTGGCTCTAACACATGGGTTTTGTTTTCATATTTGACCAGGTGAATGGTGCAAGATTATTTTTCCTTACAAATTTATCCGGAAACTCTCCCGATATCATATTTATCCATCCTCCAGCATGCTGCACACTGTCAAACTAACTTCCCCTACCTTATTTAACCTCGCCTTCCTGTCACCAGAACTTTGCTAATCAAGAGTCTTTGGACTGCGTGCGCAGCTGTTTGCAGTCCCCATCTGCAATTCTCCGTCCAGTCAATTCCCAAACATACGCAGCAAATCTGTTTAGGACGGACATTTGATCCAATCTCGAGTTTGCATCTGCTCCGGTGACGTCCTGTATCTCCTGTCTGAACCCCCTTGGCATCAGCATCTGGCATTAATGAGGAAGTAATGAGTCTCCTCTCCTCCTCATTTGCTCATT
Source organism: Hippoglossus stenolepis (assembly GCF_022539355.2). Taxonomy (NCBI): domain Eukaryota; kingdom Metazoa; phylum Chordata; class Actinopteri; order Pleuronectiformes; family Pleuronectidae; genus Hippoglossus; species Hippoglossus stenolepis. The sequence continues at coordinate 13,149,722 of NC_061484.1, read as the reverse complement.
CATCTACTGTAACTTCCTAGTGCCTCAGTCAGGGCCCAGCGCGACACTGACAACAATTATGACTGGACAGATGGTCTTAAGGCCACCACACCATGGCACCCATTCACAACAGTACTTAATAAGATTCTCCCCACTATGAACAATGCTTGAATTTGTAACAGCCAGGGAGAATTTTGGAGAAACTAGGAAGAGAAAGAAAAAGGAAGCCAAGTTAAAGTTAACAATGTGAACTACATCTTTCTATTTATTTAACTGATTTGTTCCTTTCGCGTAAGTGTATTTTAAAATTTGCAAAAAAAAGTCTTTACACAAAGAGATACTGCTGTATTGACAGTAAACTTGATCCCATGGTTTTTCTTCACTGTCAAACATCTGCTGATTCTGTATTTTGCTTTTTGTTTTGAATGCATCTTGCTAACCTGACCCCTGAGCATGCATGCTTCATTATCTTACACAAATTAATTAATTGAGAGTTTAATTAATAGCCACTGTCTTAGACAAAATGGTTACATCATCAAAAGTATGTTTTCATCTACCTGGTCTTGTTCACACAATTTGGGCAAAAATTATCTCTCCATTTTAAACTTTACATATGGCTGTAGAAAACTTTGTGTATTTGTCATCAACTTTCTTTTCTAATATTTGTATAAACTTGTATTAAGTCACATTTTCTTTTGTTGATTTTTGCATAACACTTGGCCACTTGCATCCAACTCACTTGCAGAAGTTTAACAGAAGTTCCCATTAAGATAAGGTGCCACTCACGTTAAACTGGACGGTCATAAGCCTGTGTTACCCAATGACAAGTGACACAAGTGGAAAGAAAAACTTACAGAGGACTCAAACAAACCTCAAGCTGTACCATTTCCACTTTGGCTCAAATACATCTGGAGGCCGTAAAGCTGTTTTCAGGCCAGGATCCATTTCAAAATACACACCATTCCTGACTCTTGACGTTCATGTTCCTTTTGAGGTCAGACCTCATGTAGCCTGAGGTTCAGCAATATTTTTGTTAAGCAGAGTTCTCCTGACGTCTTGTTTATTAAACAGTGTGTGGTGTGAAGCCAATTTATAAACACACTCACACAAGACGGAGACACTCTTTTTTCTTTCGAAGCTGCAGGTTTCGTATCCCTTAGGACACTACATGCATAACCCTAATACCTAAACTCATGCTAACGCAAGCCTGATTATAAGCAGAACCATTAAACCCATTTTTCAAACCTACCTTGCTTCGTCCGGACTTTCGAACTTTTTGGTTTAGTCTGAACCAAAACAACAGTTGAGAAAGGTGCCTCGGACCATGGTCCAGATCAACAGACAAAAATTTAGCTCATCAAATTAAAGGAAATTTAGACAGAAAAAAAAAAAGGAAACGACATGGAAGAGGCTCGCAGGATTGCTTGCAGTCTTCCTCTCAGACTATAGACATTTTAAATGACAAGGATGTTCATTCGACACTTTTGAGAACCATGAGTACCGTGTTTGTGATGCTGATAGTTGTACCATAATGTTATTACAGTGGCAATTGTAACTAAATGAACCAGTTCATTCATTCACTCTATACAAATGGAAAGACTATACCAGAGGGATTGACAACACTCCAATGTCAGTAACATGCCTGTCTGCTAATCTATCAATGTCAAGTACAGGCAGACGCAGCCCACATAAGTAATGATGATAGGATGCATGTATGTCATTCACAATTCTTTAGTCCGCTACCTAAATTGCACTGTGACACCAAAGCTAACTGGATCAAAGGTAAACAATGTAACAAAGACATGAACCTTGGTTCAGACCATGGTCCAGGATTTCACCCTTATTAATTGAGGAATGCCCAAAACTGAACCCCCCCCAATAAACCGAACTAAGAAGAAGAAGAATGTCCTTACTTTCCCAAAATGTCCTCACTCTGTCAGGTTTATCACTGGTCCTTACAAAGATAGAAATACAAGTACGTACACACACACACACACACACACACACACACACACACACACACACACACACACACACACACACACACACACACAAACAATTATGTGCAGACACATCCTGATCACGCTCAATCAATTTCTTTATCACTCTTCTCACGCACACACTTGGTCTTGCATACCCTATGTTGGGTTGGGCATGTCCTCGCATGTCAAGTGCACCGCAGCGGCTCTTAATCCAATGTATGGTCAGACAAACTTTCCTTTGGTCATTCATTTATTTCACACGGTCATTCTCTTCCAGCAACATAAGGGCATCACAGCATAATAGGGGAACTCTGTGTTTTTGTTGTGAAATGTTTCTGTCTATCAGTTGAAAAGTTAGGACTCTATATTTTTCTAAATATATCTAGGAGATGGAATCTATGTATTTGAATACTGTATATGAATATATCATCGTATACGCGTTGTTGGTGGGAGCCAGTGCAGTGGCTTTTAAGTGTTTTGAGCATGTTTGCACAGCCTACCACAAATTTGTGTCTTTGCAGACCTGGTGAAAATGGATCAAGACCCATCAATAAAATATACTGGTAAATGAGTCTCTGTGTCCGATCCTGAGTGATGTTTTCTTTAATTTAAGTGTGTGGCTGTTGTAAATGTCGCTGCTTGCCAGAAACATGTTACATTCAGGTTACATCACCTGAAAAAAAAATGCATTTGTAAATTCAACACCACCTTTTCTAAATTCCAGAATGATTTTGAGTGTTGGCAACTCCTCGATCACCATAATTGCAAGTTACAAAGATCAGGCCAAAATGAGTCACTTCAAATGTGTAAAGCTGAACCACCAATTTAGTTCCCTCGTAATGGCTCACTTCACCCACCTTCTGTTTCTGAGAACTGACAGAAAGCAAGGAGTTAAAATCCTCTCTTTTTTGTAATGGAATAAATATTAAAAAGATATTGCAGCCATTGTGCACATCAAATTTTCATAGGACAATAAAACTGTTTTAGAAAATATTTGTGGAAACAAACTAATATGTTGATTAATACATTTCTTCCCACTTTTTCATGAAGTACTCATGTAAGAATTTGATATACAGTGGGTTTTGAACCCCCCCCCCCCATGTCTGTCCATTTACAACTGCCAAAATTTGATAGAGCCCATTGTGCTATTACATTTGTACCATAGACTGTACATAAAGATTAACAACATGTCTTCACTCTGGAGCCGCAGTATTGAGTTACCTCGGATACGAGCGCTTGACCAATCCTGTCAGTCCCGGCTGTCAATCATGCATTTTACCTTGTTTTTATAGCATAAAATAACTAATTAAAAACAAACTTATACATCATTGTGACAAAAAAACTAAAATGAGAAAAAACATCTTTGAGAAATACATTATTTGACATGTATATCTTTTTAGTTTGGCTCATGTCCTATCCACTAACTTGCAGGAGGCAGGGTTATATGCCATGCTCTGCAGCTAGCCACCAGGGGGTAATCGATATGATTTGGCTTCATTTTCGCGAGCTGTCATGTCGTCCATCTTTATATATAGATTGCACTGCACAGGTAAATTAGAAACTATTAAAAAACTAAACTACAAGAAACTACAGCTCACAAACACTCAGTCCTTTCTTCCTGCATTAGGGAAAGTTGACGGGGTAGGTGTCCCTCTTTTCCAGCTTAGGTGAGACCAAATGACCAATGACAACGCACACAGCAGCGGAGAGTCTTGTAACTTCACCACATACAGAGCAACAGGGCAACGAAGCAGCTGACAAGATTGCTGGGTAATAACCTATGTATTTGTTGTTTTGAGAGCCCCAAATCAAACAACAAAATACACCCATGACACATAGTAGAGGTTTCTGTTCAGACGTACCCTACGTCTGTATCTTCTAAAATTGGTACAAAGTAGCATTATGGTTAATGTGTGGATATTTTTAGCCACAGAAATTAAAGATGGTGGTTTGGATATAATAATGACTCTGTTATGTAGTTTAGGGCCCCTTGTTGTTATGGGGACCATATTGATTATGTAGTTAAGGTTATGCAACAATCATTGTCCTGCGTAAAAGAAAAATATAGATTTACAATGGTGATAGGAAACGAGCAGCAGCCCCCTCCGTTAAAGTCTGAGGTTGTTGATTGATTCTGTTGTTTTTCTTAGGAAGACAGTCTAGGTATGGTTTAGCCTTTAAAATCAGTTTACCCCAATATCATAACATAAAAACTTTTGTTAGTCCTTAATAATTAATCAATGTTTTACATTGTATTGCATATATATTTTTTTCATTTTATATAATTTGACATTGTTTTGTTTATATAGTATGGTTACTTTTAATGATGTTTGAAATTTTCACTATCCCCTTTCCTGCTGTGACAAATTTCCCTGTAGTGAGAATAATAAAGGATTATCTTGTCTTATCTTGTCTAATCTTCTCATATCGTATCTTGTAACAAATGAAAAGTTAGGGCCTTGGTGCCCTAATCTGCATGACAGTTAAAAAATACAGCAAAAAAATGTAAATGACAAAACAATGTAGGGAAGGAAAAGAACAAAACAAGATTTAAAAAAAGAACAATACAATTAAATTTTCCACTGAGACACATGAACTAAAAGTGACGAACAGAAAAAAGTTGTAAGCCTTGATTGTAAAGAGCTGAGAGCTGGAGGGTGTTGCAGATATGGGCTGATAGGTAACGAATGCTGATCCTCCATGGGAGGATGGTTGGTTCATGGGGTAGCAGCAGAGCAGAGAAACGTTTTTTTGGCTCTGAACCTCTGTGTGCTTTTCTATAGACCAGTAGTATTTTAAAATCAATGTTTGACACACAGAACTACCATGACCTTTTCCAATTTCTTGTGTTTGAGCGGACTGTAGCAGTGAAAAAGTGAAGAGAATGGATTATTTTCCTATATTCTTTTTGATGAATAACAATGATTCTTGTTCTTCAAGGACAACTGAGTATATTTTCTGCCTTTCTTGGTCTATTCCTGTTTTTTAAAACATCTTTTTTTTTGTCTTAAATCTCCCAAACCAAAGTGAACTTGACCCAGATAACCCAGCATCACACGAGTCTCCTGCCTGCACATCATCAGCGAAAATATACTCTGCTTGGCAGTCCCACTGTTTGGTGAACAAGAGATAATTAAAAGGAATGAAATGTAAATGTTCCTAATCAATGATTAATGGTTGCCTGTTCACTGCTTGATGCTCCAGGCGAGACTCTATCTAAGGCTCCAGTGGGAGGTTCATGCAGGGAGGAAGACACTGATTTTTCAAATCTATACAATAATTTATTCAGACTGTACATGTTGTCACAAATGGGAGAGGAAGACTTTGTTGTATCTGCTTTCTGAATGCAGGAAGTGTTTTTTAATATTTTTGTTTTGATTTCTATTCAAGCTAATACAATTTCAGTCATTTACAGTCACACAGGGAATCCATTATACCTTCTTGCAGCCTGGCTTAAGCAACAGGAAGCAGGTAAACAGCACTACGAGAGTCAGAAAATATAATCATTCTCCCACCGTGCACAGCGTGGTCGACAGGACACTGACTTGTAACCATGGCGACATATTTCCCCCGCGGCCAGATAGTGTCATTTCTGGAGAGCGGTAAAAGGGTCTCATCACGTCCCCGGGGACTGATGTGCAAACCCACCTGTACAAACTCTGCTTTGACACGGACCTGAAAACACACTCAGAGGCAAACAACTGGTTAAACTGGCAAAGGAACTAGACTCACCCATTTCTCAGTATCAGAGGCCAGAAATATTTCAAGCTTCAAGATGCATTAAAAATCATCATTTAATAATGAGTGCAGACACACTCACACGTATATGAGTCTCTCGGCAGGTAATGAGATATTCAGATTAACCAGTTATTCTGAGTGGAAACTGACACAGAGGAGATCAGCTGGAGATCAGCTCTGAAAATTCACAAGCTTTGCAAATTGTAAATGGTCTGTATTTATAAAGAGGTTTTCTAGTCTTGATGACAGTACAGATTCACTATTCATACACATTCATACAGTACATCTATGTGCAGCACTTTCTCTTTGACACATTAGTTGCACAGTCTTTAGGGGTGATGCAATTTGGGGTTCAGTAGTACCCAATGACACTACGACACGCAGAATGGGGGAGACTGGGATCCAACCAGAGCCCACGTTCTGGTTAGTGGGCAACCCGCTCTCCCTCCTGAGCCATAACATTTGTATCATTGGTGGCACAGGGTAAACGGTAGAAGTGAGCCATGTATTTCAACTGTAATGTTGAAAAAGGGTCAAATATTGATTTGTAATGTGAAAGAGGATGGTGGTCATAAACAAACCCACAAACAGTTGCCTCTCAGTGCTACAGAGCCTTTTAGCATCTTTCAGCTAATTGTTTTGATTTTATTATTTGGTTAATTCTCAGCATAAACAGCGTCAAAGTTAGCGAATTTCACACATGCTGACACCAGAAAACCTTTTTATGAACTCCTGACAACAAGCATAAAAAAAGAGAAATGAAAACTGTGTGTGTGAACCACAGACGTATATAAAGGTGAACAACATGTCTCCACTTCCTCCCACTATCTAAAAATGAAGCCAAAATATCTCTGATACAAATGCTTCTATCTTGCAGGGACTTCATTTGGAGCCAGAGCCTGCGCTAGTGCAATTCAGTCTCAGCTATCAATCACGATGTTTCACCCTGTTTTTATAACATCAAATAACTAATTACAACTAAACTTACCGGAAGAAATTAGCAATTGAAAGTTGCTATCACTTTGATAGCAACTACATGAAATCCACTAATTGCAGCCAGCCACCAGGGGGCAATTGAGATGATTTGGCTTTATGTTTGAAGAGCTGTCATGTTGTCTATTGTGTGACCACTGAGTTGGACAAAGAGCACAGTGACTACATATGATGCCCAATTTTTATTTACATTTTTTCTGGCACATGTGCAATCAATGAGTGCAACCTCAGAGTTCTGCATACTGTCCGCACCTTTGTAAATTTTGGCACCATGAATTACTTATTCGCACTAAACATAAGAGAAATGTAGTTACCAAGTGGCAACACACCATGACGCCATCCATTGGATTATGAACCGCTGATTTGAAGCCTGGGGTTTGGCATTCTGGTCAGCACCTTCTTGGGTTTATTTAAACCAGAAGAAACCATTTTTAGTGGAAGGGAAGCATGACTGAGACATGAGGACACTACACGTGTACCTACATCTGCAACCTGCACCCATTGGACAATGCCAGCTGTTACCGTAACACGGTATTCACGCCTCAATGCAACCTGTACTTTGTTTTCTAAATTACTCAAAATGGGACCATAATTTACAAAATAAACATCATGCTGTTTCGAGGAAGACTTGAAACTACCAATTGAGACCTTAAACTAAAAAACTATTTCATATTCTCACACACTTCTACAGAAACTTCTTTTTGCAACCAGTGGAGTCACCCTCTGTTGGTTAAGAGACAACAGGCTTCAGGCACATCGGCATTGGCTTCGATTTCCAGTCTAATAGACTGCAGACATTTTTATCTACAGTCTATGTAGAAAATTAAGCTACAAAATTTCATGGCAATCTAACCAATAGTTGCTGAGATATTTCAGTCAAAGGTGTGCACAGACAAATCCGCAGGTCTGTTTGTAGCAGGAACCTGGGAGCTAATAGCTCAACATGGTGTCCAATTTGCTGCAATAAATCCCTTAATTCTTTGCATCAAACAAGGCCAGAGCACGGCTGAGCCAGCCAGTACATGCAGGTCAACACAAATAACAGCTCAGTGACACTTCACCCTGCTGTTTTGTAAGCACTGCTGAGCCCAAGCAGCTCTCCTTTAACACAAAGTTCGAGAGGAGGCCTGAAGATTTTTCCAATTAGGCGGCATGAGCTCGTCTCAAAGCTGCAGATGAGATGCGCAGCCACATCACTGCAACTTGACATTCCTGACAGCGACTTGTGTGAACATCCATCTGTCCACGCACCACAGGTTCCCTGACAGAGCGGTGACAGCAGAGTCACAGATGCTCTTGCGGGGAATGTCATGACAGGCTTGAGAATATCCACGTCTTGCTGTCTGCAAGAAACATAACTTCAGCCGAATGAGACAGAGAATAGGGAGGATTTGATTTGATTTGTGTGTGTGTGTGTGTGTGTGTGTGTGTGTGTGTGTGTGTGTGTGTGTGTGTGTGTGTGTGTGTGTGTGTGTGTGTGTGTGTGTGTGTGTGTGTGTGTTTATCCATTGTGTGTGTTTACAGCTACTTTCACTATGCCATCCTCATTGTGTTGCCAGGTTGTTGGCTTGTTTCCCTTAATAACGGTCATTATACAAAAGTACCTCAGTGGGAAACAGCTTTTATTGTGGCTGTAAATGCCCCTGCAGGTTATCCTCGACCATTTCACAGATTCACATGGAAATATCTTTCACATGAACAGCAAATGAACAGTGAAAAGTTATGTCTAGCACTGTGGGCCAATGATTTTTATTTACTATCAACAGGTATTAGAAGATCACAGTCGCAAACCTTTTTGCTGTACCACATGGACACAGAGGTTGAGCAGGTGAGGCTAAAAAACAATCTGACTAGTCCATAGACGTCTATTGTCAAAAATGATAATATGCAAAAAATAACTCAAATGCTACAAAATCAACCTGTAGGCAGGTGTTTTCAACTGGAGATTATGAAATAAATATCTGCATCATACACAATAACTGCACACACACATGACAACATGCGGCAGACACATACGTATGGCTTAGTCGTGCAGCAGTGCTGTGCCTCAATAATGCACCATGTCATCTTTTCTAATCTGGGATTGACTAATCCCCTAACGTTCCCGATCCAGGCTGGCAGGCAGGCAGAGAGAGAGAGAACACCTGGAGGCTGCTGGAAAAGGTTTCCCTCTGCTGCAGTGAGTGGATTCACTATGGGGGGTTCATGTTAACTCTGCTGTGTCTTTGGCTGCAGGGTGGTGGGCTGTGAGGGACAATGTGCACCACCATCATGTTTCTCTCCACTCTGGCTCTTGTACTGCGCAAGCACTTCTCCAGCCAAACCAAGACGTAAGTTGTTCTTTTGTTGGGAATCCTACACAATTTAGAATTATCTTGTAGTCTCAAGAAAACAAACAGATTGAAATCTTTTCTTGACTAAATTCATACACATGGATAAGCATACACACTCTGGCCTTTGTCTTCCTGTTGCAGTGTCTTTAAGTAGCATTGCAAACTTCTATTTATCTTCCGTCTGGTTTATTCAGATTCTCTACATGTGCAGGGATTTTCATGTTTGAGAATAAATTGCTTTAGATGTCATCATCTCTCAGATTGTCAGATATTGACCTCTCCACGTAATTGTGTGTAATGAGGTACTGTGCCTCGGCTGGAGATCTGGTCTTATGCCAGGGCATGACAAGTACCACCATGATGTGAGTCATTTTCCGAGAGCCCTCCTTGCCTTCAGCTGCCTGACCCCCCAGGCAGGGTCTATCCTTGGATCTTTACCTCATTATGACATTAAACATCTAAAGACGAACAAAGCAATTATACGGTGTGAATAACACCACGGTTTGGGACTTGAACTGATTCCGAGGTGACTCTGTGCTGGGAAACGAGTGCTGATTACCGTGAAAAGTTTTTGTCTGTCTTGGTTCGTCAGCCTCACAGTGACTGTTTTGTCACTGAAGGGAATCTCCGAGAACTGGATGTTATTCTGAGCTGCAAACTGATGTCAAGACTCAGAACAGCAGAAACACTGGTGGACTCAAAAAGCTGCTGCTGAGTCAAGATTCTCGTTATGAAAGGTTCTTCTGCACATGACAGATTTTTAGGATTTTAAATACAATGACATACTGTCAGTATAATCAAAAACAGAGATAAATATGCTGTTTCAAAAAGAGTTCAATATATGATATGACGGATTGAACAAAATGTATGTGATGATTTTTTTCCCATCTGGAGCAATTTGTTTTTTAAATAAAATTCCACAGAATCCAAGTGATAGTTTTCAAATACTACACAGGTACATCCATCAATAGCCAAGCTTTTGGTTTAACATTCAACTAAATAACAGATAAGTAATGTACTCAGTTGCTGAACGGTTGAATCAGACATTCAGAGAGAGAAGAGATGGAAAAACATTTCTTTTCTTTCTTTATCAGACATACAACCATAAAATAACACTGCTGTCTTTTTAATGGATTCTTTCCACACTCAGCTAACAATGCCTAATTAATTTAATTACATTTATATATAGGCTAACTCTTTAACTATTTTTGCACCACCTAAATGTACTTTGAGAATATTGTAGTCCAGACATAATGTTCAACAACACATGGACACATTTTCACATCAAACAAAACGTGGTCTCATCTATGATTTGTGTTTATTGTAAATAAGCAAATGTTGCTCACGCGCCAAACTAAGACAATGACCATCTTATAATCACATGTTAAACAGCACGTTAGCTTTCTGAAGTTAGCATTTAGCTCAAAGTACAGACTCCAGCTCCATTAGCATGGCTGTAGACCGCAATTAATGAACATTTAATATTCACATTGAAGAAAATATAATTATATATGCTGTTAAACGAATCTGCAAAATGTCAACATCTTCATATTTCTCATCCCGATATTGTTTGCTGGATAAAATATTATTAGGCCATTGAGTTCTTCCATTGTTATTCATTTTAAACTTAAATGTCAAGTGTCAAGTTATGAATCTTAGTAATCTTAATAGATCGCACATATTATGTTTTCAAGGCATCATATTTTTACTATTTAATATATACCAATACAATGGTTATAATTTGATATTCTTTAATTTAGATTGCTAACAATGTCAAAGATATGATATAAATGTGACCTTTTACATTAACAAGACTAGGAATCATGAGAGCAGTCTGCGGTACATCCAGCTAGTTAGCTCAACAGGTATAGGGATTACCAGGTATAAAGATTATGCATGTTATTAAAATCATCCTCTGGGGACAATGAATGTCTACATTGTTCATGGTTAAAGTTAATTTAATAGTTGAGATACTTTTGGGTTGAGCAAAGTGATGAACCGAATGGATATGACCCATAGAGCCAAGCCACAAGTGTGTCCTTAATCCTGGCTAGATATTTGTAACATTCTTAAACGTGTATTTAGCATTTCTGCAAAATGTTCCTGTTTGCTGACATGTACATCTACAACTGAATATATATATATATATATATATACGCCCTGGCCAAGCTATCAGTCCAGCTCTAAAAACGAGTTCAATTTAATTTCTCAAAAAGACACATTGTAGTGAATTTAAAATAGAAAGGGCTCTTTGAGTAATTGTAATAATCAGCCAAGTCCTGCTACAAAAAAGTCATAATACAAAAAACCCAACTTCTAAACAGGGAAAATTAAGACACATACCCCAAAACCTCCCCCACCCCACACACACACACTTTGATAAAGTGTGACTCATAACTCTATTCAGCAGCAGATTACTGTCCCTGACTCGCTGATAATCATTATCCCACCATCATCCCTCATCACCTTCCCTATTGTTTCTCATTATCGTCTCTCATATTTAAATTATCATAATCTTAGTAATGTTCAGCTCTACCCACTCCCCACTCCGCTGACCTCTCCCTGACCTCCATCACTTTCTCTTCTCAGCTTTCCAAAAGGCTCAGGGGAGAAGGAGGCGTCCCGGGTGCAGCAGAGCAGCAGAGACTCTGAGAAATGAGGCTCAGTGTGTTACCAGGCATCCATCACAGGTATACGGGATAATAAATAAATTGTTCTATTTTTGTGATGAGGTTGGAATGTCAGTGTCGACTCTGGGAACTGTTGATTGTGGATTAAAACGCCTTTTTCTTTCAACCAGTTGGTCAGATCACACTCTGGTCTTTTAAAGCCTGAAAAATTTTGATTGTTGAAGAGATCGGGGGTTGCTTTTTCAAAACATTAAATAGACTGTCAACACTTTATGTAATGATATGCAGTTATAAAAGTGATTCCTCTGTGCAATAGAGACATAAAAGTGAATGTTAGAACCTGGTTATGTTTATTTGATTGAGTTTCTATTCTGGGCAAAATAATAAAATCATCATCCATATGGTCAGTACAGTTATACTGGTGCAATGGGTGAATAGGGTAACTTTACACTATGGGCAATCTAATGCAACCCAGTACAACAGCCCCCCTCACTTTTCAGCTTTACTTGAATTAAGAACTGGAAACCAATTTAGGAAGAGACAGCACTGCAGGGGTAAAAAAAAAAAGATGAAATTCAATTTATGTGTGTTGTCTTTGGACAATTTCATGGCTTTAACTTTTGGTGGTGTTAGATTGAAAAGAACTGTAAGATCTTTATTATTTTGTCCAGTCCTTTTGCTTTATTATTTTTTACCTGATTTGGGGATTCTGCTTCTGTGAATGTGTGTGTGCGCAAACTTAACTTGTTTTTTGGGGGTGAAAAGCAAATCCTCATTACTTAAATCAGTTTAGGTTGAAAACATTATGCTCATATTCAGGTTCCTAATTTAATTAGTGTTATTACATGAAAAGATTGACATGCTCTTATGTTCAGAAAACACACCACTTTCCTAGTATTGCTGCAGCTGCACTTTTCAGCCTCTGTCTGAAATGCTTGGTTTTAGCTCCTGTCTCTTTAAGGCCACCCTCCTGATAAAGCTCAACCTGCTCTGATTGGCCAGCTGAACCACTCTGTTGTGATTGGTCAACTGCATCTAGCCCATTTGGAAAATTGTGGGCCTCTGCTCTCGTTTTACCTGGCTTTGATGGGGGCTGTGCCAGACTAGCTGCTGGGAGTACATTTTGCTGATGAGGGGTATCATGTTGTAACATGACATCACAATGATGTGGAAGTATCGGCTGGACTAGTGACGAGGCATTTAGGAGCTCCGTTTACCACAGACTTTGGGCTTCTTCATTTTGCAGACCTTTTACAGACACAACAAAACTATATGGCAAATGAGAGGAAAGAAAAACGAAAAAATCTGTCTCCTTTAAAGTTAGGGCATGTTTAATGGTTATGCGAGTGGTGGTTAAGGTTAGGGTTAAGTACTGTATGTCCTCTGAAGTGATAGAAACAAACGGGTTGTTTGTATTTATAAGCCTTGTAGTTATTTGTCTAACGTTGATATTTGAACCTGTAACCTGAGACTCTGAAACTGAGACTTGAAACTGAAGGTACATTTTTCCACCTCCATTGTCTCTGACATCTTTAGGTTTTACACAAAACATCTGAGGTATAAAATAACAACATGCACATTCATAACAAATGCACAACTGAGGAACTTATAGCTCAAATATACTGACGTCCCATTTAGACATGATGTGAAATAAACCAACACCCTGCACACAGGCCTCCTTTGTCTACAGCACAATACTATAAAAACATTTCCCATTAATCAGAAGCACAGCGGTGAGAGGTCATGGAGAGTGACAAATTTATATTTTCAGCCTTTATTTAACTGATAATGGGACTGAAGGGTGATACCACTCTCTGCTAACCTACACAGTATCTTACAGTCAGGGGGATTTTGATCCTGCACACAGTGACCACCCACAGTTCCGCTTTGTGTTGAACAGTATCAGTTACTAGAGTTGAGTTTCATTAGAGGAAACCGAGTTGGACACTTGAGTGGGTGGACGTTGTCAGTGTAGTGACCCGGCACACAGGCTTGGCGGAGGGGGGATATCATGGCTGGCAGGGGAGACGGCCGGGCAGCTGATGCATGTTTGCCGGAGCATTGGAGGGATGTGCGGGAGTGGAGCATAGACAAGAGACAGGACCACAGAGTAAGACGCTTTCTGCACACGCAATGGCCCGAACATTTTGCGGCCTTGTTTTCTAGGAACTGCATTTCTTACAGCTCGTGCACATTCAAGTGCGAACAGACTGAAGTCAGAGCTGCGTGGTGTGTGGCGTTTTCTCTGAGTGCAGTCAATACTAAGTCATTTAGACAGTCTGTTATGGGCTATTCTATGTACAGCGCCCCTGGGTAATTTCCAGCTGATCAATCAGTGGAAGTGCACATTTACTTATCTCTAAACTGCTGCATCTCTTGTGTAACAGCTCTATTTAGTTTTTGTACGTTTTTACAAAAATGAAAATCATACGTGACTTGAGTAAAACATAATGAATAATCACTGACACTCACATTTGAGTCCAATTGCAACTGTTGTAAGATGTTTGCTTATCACATAGATTTTTTCTTACCCAAAGGAATAAACATACATGTATCTCTATCTCTCTTATGCTTTGTGACAGATAGTTAATATCAAACTTGCATAATAATATGTATTAGATTGTATATTAATTAGCAAACTTACTGAACCCATTAGCACAAATGATTGTGTTTATTAAACCACGGTGATTATGAGGCGTCAGCTCATCTTGCATTGCTAACTGTACATATTACAAAAAGGAGGACAAATCTGCCCGTCGGCAAAGACTCATCTCCAACAGGGTGTGTGTTTAATTATTTCCTGGAAAGTAAACACCCAAAATAGCATAACGTCTATCCATCTGAGTAGCTGACACGTAGAGATCATGTTATCCATAAGCTGACATGGCTGCCACACAAATTATTACATATTGATATAAAACCACCGCCCTTTTTTAAAGTCCCTTTTATAAAACCAATATCATGAAATATTCTACATGTAAGACATCATCACATGTAGTGACATTGGCTGAAAGATGAAGGGGTTCCATGACAGAATCAGGGTGTCACCAAATATCTAAGACAAAGTATTAGAGCCACTTGAAGGAAAAAGAAATCAGAGATTTTGAGAATAAACTCACAATATTACTTTAATATATAGAATATATATTATATCATATCACTATTCTCAAAATCTCAGAAGTATTTTTCCTTAAACGCACTACTAGGAGTTTTTACCTGGTTATGAAACGGTCTAATTTTAATATTGCTGTCTGTTATTGCTCAATATAATGGTCGGGTCGGACCAAACAAAATGATTTACGGCAGGGTTAGGGTTAGTTTATGAACGATACTCAAACAAATGATGTGGTTGTCATATTACAGTTATCAATTACACAGCAACACAAAGATACATTACGCATCCTACAAAAAGCTGCCTGTCTTTTCTTTTACCCCTTCCAAAGCTAATGTACATTCTGGCTACACCAAAGTTTTTATAACAGGTGACTGTAAATACACTACAGTTTCTTGTAGGGGCTTTAATGTGGCACTACTACTTCATCATAAGCGTCTGTCCAGAAGTAAAAGACAATTTGTCTTCACTGCCTTTTTAGGCTAGTCTGTTGGTTATAGTTATTACATTCATTAATAAAGACTAAACTCAACTAAACTAAACTATCTTCCAGTCTGTTGCAGCAAGGTTGACCACTTCCTGGGGGCTTGGTTAATATTTTACAAACCAAAGTGTGAAATGGCCGTATTTACTCAGAAGATCTGCTGTGATCAAAAGCAGCATGAGCCAATTCCACTTTGCAACATGTCTCTCTAAATGATGAAATACTTCATGTGTCACTTTCCTTTTACCCCCTCTCCTCTACACAGATGTGGGTTTTAGACGTAGAGGGTGTCCTCAGGTCCATGGCAATACAGCTGGTGAGTTGATCCAAGTCCAACATAGACCTTATAGGAGACATATAATGTCTTTTTCGCTTTCCTCTTGTGTGTTATAAAGGTTTTAGTAAATGTAATAGGTCTGAAAACCTTGAATAAAAGTTTAAACTAACAATTTAGTAGCACTTAAATGGCACTTACTTACAGCACTTTGCAGTTTGGCTTTCTTACTTTCTTGATTCTTGTTGTTCTGGGTTTGTTCCCTCATGGTTGAATGCACTTATTGTAAGTCGCTTTGGATAAAAGCGTCAGCTAAATGAGATGTAATGTAATGAAAAGTTAAAGAACCCAAAGTCTGTGATAAAGGGAGCTCTTCTCCACAACAGAAAACACTGAAGCTCCCAAAACACCTTGTCAGTAGCTCTGCATCATTGTGATGTCATGTGACCAAATTTGCATTATGCACGCTTAGTGGCTTGTGTGGCACGGGTCTTAACAAAGCCAGGTAAAGCCAGAGTGAAGGATGACATCAGAGCAGACTAGGCTTCATCAGGAGGAAGCTAAAACCAAGTGTTTCAGACAGAGACTGTAAAGAGGAGCTGCAGCAATGGACAGTATGAGGACAGTGATTCTGATTCAGTGTTTCTGAACACTAGAGCATGTAAACATTCTCA
Organism: Hippoglossus stenolepis; assembly: GCF_022539355.2. Taxonomy (NCBI): domain Eukaryota; kingdom Metazoa; phylum Chordata; class Actinopteri; order Pleuronectiformes; family Pleuronectidae; genus Hippoglossus; species Hippoglossus stenolepis. Next base: position 13,133,523 of record NC_061484.1, on the reverse strand, counting down.
AGTTATAACCCCAAAACATGTCTCCTTTAAACCTTTTGCTATATGATAGCTGTTGAAACTAATTATTACCGAACGCATTATAATATAGTATAAGTCATGACGTTTAAATTATATTGTTTCTATCTGTAATATACTGTATGTGGTTTAAAGATAGTGAGCTTCAAAGTTTTCACATTATATATCAGCAGTTGTACAGCAAAGTTATCTTACTTAGCTGTGATCACAGGCAGCCTACAGCCTTTGATCACACTTGATAATGTTATGTATTATTTATATCAGAATTGTAAAAAAAATAACAAAAGACCAAAGGAGTTTAGTCATTGTTTCAATACACTGAATGAAATTTTGATATAAAAGTTTTAGACAACATTTCATTAACATGTTTCATTTTAGACACAAAATAATTTCATCATATAAATTTTTAAAAATTGTCTTGAATGAAAGCTGTAACAGTGTCATTTACAGCATCTAATTTCATGTTGGTGTTATGTAGAAAATCCTTTTGATAAAAGATTATCAGATAGAACCTTATTATTCTAAAGTCACAAAGCGTTTCGGGATTTTTATATTTTATCATGAGCAATGACCTTAACTCACTTTCTCTTGTCCCCAGAATGCTTCTCTGGCCAAATATCCTCAGTGTGAAAGTGGAAACAGTCCAGTGCGTCCTTCTCCATCATCTCTACACCACAGCAGGTCTCGCTCCAATGATCCACACAGCCACTGTTAGATGTTGATCAACTATTTTACAGCAGAACTCATGACAAATTACAGTATATACGCCCAAACAGACACACTGATTTTGTCCAATTGTTTTAAATGCAGCAAATAACGGTATGACAATGGTTTGGGCGACACTGGCTTTGTGTCATTAACACCGAAACTGAAACAGACAACTTTATTTGAAGCCAGTTTTCTTTGCAAACCTCACTGCTTCACTCACTCATGCAAGGATGAGGATCTTCTCTGAACTAGAAGGTCGATTGGAGAGTGCACACTTCTGCCAAGGCTAATGGGACTCGCCATGTTAAAGAAAGTAAACAAATAAATTCTCGGTTCCAAAAATGTAAACAGATCTGCTCCAAAATTGAATCGTTTCTTTCTCAGGAAGTATGCCCCACCCCTCAAAAAAATATCATGAGAAGCGGTTTAGTTTCCAGTAATCCTATTGACAGTCAGACAAACAAATGGCCATGAAAACAAAACCTCCTCTGCTGAATGTAATTATGCTGTTGTTTGACCTTCAAGAAAGGAAGGTACTTCACACCAGAGTGAACCATTTCTCAACTGCCTCATGAAGAATGAAAAGTAGTTTCCACCTCCAGGCTGTTAAACATTTTGTCATTACTCTGCTGCCAGACAAGAAATAAACAAGTTTTCTCTGCATCGTTCATTGTGTTGGTTATGTCTTTATTTTGAGGTAAATCCACTTCCACACACAAAGAAACAAGCTACCACGGTTATTCTTTTATATCATTTGACATTTTACTCTGTGCATGCTGATGACACCTTCATTCCTTTAATCACCTGATGAAATGACCAGCACAGTCATATAAAGTAACTATTGGGCCCCTGTGTGCAGGATTTCTGCAATCGATGCTGTTTTTTATGTCTTCTTATGAGCTGGATCATTTCCTTTGCCGACAAATGTGATCTTGTTATTTCCTCTATGATTGAATCCTTGTTGATATTAAGGCTGTTTTCCTGTTTGTTGTCCCGGGGACACTAGTGTGTGCATTCAATTTACGTTCCACTGGGGCCACCAGGACACAGGGTTATTTTTGAAAAGGGACCAAAAGCACGATTTGTGACAGGAATATGGCCGAGTGTCATGCATCTACTCTATTAAGATCTCTATTATTGTAAAAGTCTCTGTTTGTCATAACTGTGCACCAAATCCTCCAGCCACAGTAGACGACTGGCAGAAGCCGAGGACCTAATGTGCCTAATATGTCCTTTGGAACATTGCCTCTGCCAAGTGTGCACTCTGAATCCGCCTGTGTAATCAAGGCGGTATAGGGCACAAATATCTGCAGATAGTGGCGGCAGCACTTCCATGTCTCGCTGTTGCCTCCTGCCCTGATGTGCCTATCTGACTCAAATTACAAGGTGAAAGCGGGGCTTTTGTGTGCTCGCTAAAGTAGAGCAGCTTGGGTAATGAGTATGGTCTTCCTGCGCACTCTGGCAGAGCATGGGAGTTAATCTAATGATGGGGGAGAGAGAGCTATGATCCCTAATGGCCTCAGACAGACAGAGGAGCAGGGATGTAGGGAGACTCTAATACAGAGCTCACTTTCTTCCCCAATCATTGGCAGCACTGTCATACTGCTTTGATATAGAGAGAACCCAGAGTGAGGACTGGCAGGACTCAAACAAACAGAAGTAAACTTATTGGCTCTTGAGAAGCTGATTAAAGTCAAGCAGATGGATGCAGGTCATTTAGACATCAAGTCAATATTGTGACCTGTTTTAAAGTTACCTGTTATGAATCATCGCAGCCCACAGGCATTGTTTAATGAATGCATTCATGATACTGTGCCATACAGCAGGCGTCAGCAATGAGGTTTTACCATGGGTCAGTTTTGCCAGTGTTAGTTATGCCATGTAGGCATGGTGGAAATTTATATATTTTGTCCATATATATTGATATATTAAAAATCTACAGTCATAAAAAAGTTTTAGGACAGTATCTGAGGTCAGGCGTAATTTTCCCTAGTAAGTGAATGTTTACAGAATTACAGCCTACGTTATATGTTCTATGTTGCACCGTGGATATGTTTTGATGTAATTTTACACGTGATAAACAGTGGCTTGCTTTAATATTCAAGATTGTCCGCTAAGGATGGATTTGCTTGCTAGCGTCCTCCATTTTCTTTACAAAACAAGGTAACATTACTGGCTTACTGATGCAAGGTCGAGCTGAAAGTGAGCGCCCTCTCCTGGATCACGAGGATAACTACTTATAGACGGTCTGGAGTGCTTTTATACGGTTTATTTGAATTTGAGCAGGTCTTCACAGTTCAAAAATTTCCCCCCACATTCAAAGGAATGCTAAAATTTTGGCTAAATGGTGACAGCGCTATCAGGTATAGTTATTAGAGATATCCAGAGATAGCCTCTGAAGTAACGGATGGACCATCATTGTCACCCCAGAATAATCTTTATCATGAGAAAACTGTAGTTACTTTTTCTGCCCACTCTTCAAATGTTGTAATCTTAATTCTCCCTGTTGTGTAACAACTAATTTGTCGATGTGTAAATTAATATAGGGAATAACTGAAATAAAATACATTAATTTAACATTAACTAATCTCATCAACACTTAGCGACTTGAACGTTAGCGTGAGCGACAGGAATTAATGATACACCCAGCAGTAATCAAATCATGGCGACTCATGCATGAGTTATGCTTTACTTAAGGACGCAGCACTGTCGGCATGTGTTTTGTACCTTAAAGTAAAGTGTGTGCATAGTATTGCTGTAATGTTGTTGTGATAGCCACATGGCTACTCTGTAATCACTCGCAATAATTGCATGATTGTGCATATTTTCCTAATAAAATGTGGAATATCTTCTATATTATCTTCACTACACTGGCTTCCTGTTAAATCTAGAATAGAAATTCTCCTCCTCACCAAGGCCCTTAAAGAACTCATAGTACCACATCACCCCCCTAGAGAAGCCACTGTCGTCCCTAAAGTCTCGAAAAGCAGAGTAGGAGCCAGAGCTTTCAGCTATCAAGCTCCTCTCCTGTGGAATCATCTCCCAGTTTCAGTTCGGGAGGCAGACACCCTCTGTACGTTTAAAGAAGGCTTAAAACCTTCCTTTATGATAAAGCTTATAGTTGGAGCTGGCTCAGGCTTGTCTTGGACCTGCTCTTAGTTATGCTGCTAGGTCTAGAATGTCCGGCGACACATGGAGCTTCTCTTTCCTTTTCTCCCTCTTTATTACATTAATTCCTCATCAATACATGTTACTGACTTGACTTCTTCCCGGAGTCCTTGTGCTTTATCGTTTGCAGATCCAGGACCACAGCTGTGGCCACATCGTGGATCATGATCATGGATCGCGAATCAGAGATCGTGATGGCGGATCGTGGATCGTGTTGGCAGCTGATGTTGGATCACGATGGTGGATCCTGATGATGTATTGTGGTTAATGGTGGCATCTGATTGTGGTGGTGGATCCTGATCGTGGTGGCCGTTGATCATAGACTATTATTTTCAACCAGACTGCTTGATATACAATATGTCTACTCATATACCATTACTGACAATAACTCCTCAATTAATTTACTTTCCATTATTTCGCAAACTGTTTCTTCTAATCAGTGTTGTAAATACTTTTCTTTAGCTGATGTTCTCAGGAACACGCAGCATCTATTGCACTTCTGTTTGTCCAGGGAGAGGGATCCCTCACATGTGGCTCTCTCTGAGGTTTCTACGTTTTTTTCTACAAGGATTTTTTTAGGGGGTAGTTTTTTCTTACTCTTGTTGAGGGTTAAGGACAGAGGATGTCGCACCATGAGACAAATAGTGATTTGTGACTATGGGCTATACAAATACAATGTGATTGATAGATTTGATTTAATATAGAGTCAGATGGCAGTGTGGGCATTTTTTTCATCTTTGTGTCGAAGCAACATCTCTGTTCCTTTTGGTGCCTGCAAATAGATGAGCTTCTGAGGTAAACTGCACAGTGATGGGAGCGCCTCATAATCAGCAGCAGGTTGATACAGCAGCCTCCTGCAGTGAGAGCAAAAGTCTGACAGGATTCCACTCAGAGGCAATTAGCACACACCAGCAACAATCCCAGCTACCAAGCAGCCCCCTCAGACATACACAGTTATAAACACCTATGCACATGCACGCACACATACACACAGTCTCGCTTTCTCCAGTTTTCTTTTACAGGTTGGGGTTTTGTCGGGGGGGTGAGTGGGTTGGAGAAGCTGTGAGGATAACAAGGTGTCCCCTCAGCCAGCATGATACAGTATGTTTGTTCTCTTCTCTCAACACCAGCAGGGCACCACTTCAGGAAATGAGGTGATATACAGAGGAGCCACTTCTGAAATGTCATGTATAAGCATCATGAGACCTGACCCTACAGTTGACACTGTGGTGGAGGAAATGAGATGATGGCGCCACAGCAGCGAGCCGCCTGATGCATTATTGCCAAAAATAGCTGATACGCCGCATTAACGATTTTTCACAGGGAAGAAAACCTTACTCAGTCGACATTTTAAGACCTTTGCACACTAGATGCTTTTTTGAGTGGTAGTTTGCAGGTTATTAATATTCTTTTTACCTGTATCCAGTCAGCGATGGAAAATGAAGTTATATTGCAGTTTAAATTTTTCAAACAGAGGTGGATTTTTCCAAGGTTGTGCCTCTGACATGTACACGTCTAACCAATCAGAATGTGTTGTTGTCAACGTCACATCTTGAAGCAGCAGTCATAGAAGAACAACAACTTCCTCCTCCTCCAGTCTGATATAAGATTTATTAAATGATTTATTTAATATATTGTCACTTCAAAAGGATATAATGTAGCTAGGATCAAGCTACAGTCGACTGTAAAAAACTATGATCTTTGTTCCAGCTGTTGCAGCAGTTTATCAAACTATCATCCTGACACGTATGTGGTACAGTTTAAGTTCCAAAACCAGCAAAAAAAAAAAGTATCTCTTCATCAATATTGGTGCACTATGGAAGCCCTAAACAGACATGGAATCATACATTACATTTCCTCTGTTTTCCCGTGATAAAGAGTTAATTTTAGTTGTTATCTTGTGCTAACGAGATAATTAACTCGTTAGCTCAAGATAACGAACCTTTGTTTTCCCGAGATAACGGGATAATTAATTTGAGATCACAATCTAATATTTGTCAATCAACGACTGATGGTCATTTGAACACTAATGTATACGGGTAAGCCTATTTCTTCATTCGTTTTGTGCTTTATAAATGCTTTAACCTTAATTCGATTTTGAGTAAAAATGAAGTAGTTATCACGGGAAAACAGAGGAAATCAAATGTATGATCCCTTGTCCGTTTAGGGTTTCCGTAGTGCACAGTATTACCACCAAACTACCAAAAAACACAGGGGGGGAAACTAGACAGAAGTGCAATAGATCCTCCTTCAGGTGAACATTTCAATTTGTAACAACATTCCCAAGAGCCTCATCTTTATGTTGCAATAACACATGAATAGGCCTACTGGTCAAAAATGTCTGACAGTGTAGATGGAGACAGTTGACTGCTGCATCCCAACAGATTACACCATGTACAGCACACTTGACTACATCTCAGCAAACACAGCCCCAGGACACGTCAGTAAAGCCCACTGGCAGCAATATTCAGTTTATTTCTACAACAACGCGGCATTTCAAGAGTTACATGGACTCCCTCTAATCGAGTCAGGCAACTTGGTTCAGTCATTTTGCAAGAGTGCGTATCGCCCCCTGTGACACAGATCAGTGCTCATATCATCATTCTAATCAAGTTGGCCCCCAAACCATGCTCCGACAACCAGGCCATGAGAATGGAGGTGACCTAATAAACCACGTCTACTTATAATGAGGAGTGATTCCCCCTACTGCAGAGGGAGAGGCCTGGGATTTACCCCTGTCTCATCCTCTTTGTATGTCTTCAGTTCAACGAGTGACTCAGCCCTCTGGTTGTCCCGTGGCGGCGGCGTGGCAGCTGAGAAAGCGTTCAATTAAAGATGGCGTGGTGGGTCCTACAAGCTGCTAGTCTTTTTTTGGGATGTTGAAATGTGCGGCTTCTTGTGCTGCAGGTCAAACAGGTTGCAGGTCTCTGTGAAGATATCTGTCCACTTAATAACGCCAACATACGGTTAACATGACATTTGTAATCGTTCGTTTTTATATGCAACATCCATCCACCCATTATCTATATCGCTTCAGGTCATGGGTCGGGTGGATGGAGCCAATCTCAGCTGACATTGGGCGAGAGACAGGGTACTGATCCTGGACTGATCGCCGAAGTATCACAGGGCAACATACAGAGACAAAAGCCCCTCCCCCATATGTGACATTCCTTTCTCAAATTAGTTTATCAATGGACAAAAAAAGTCTAATTCAATTAATGAATGAATGAATCATTCAAATTTTCTAATCCAGTGTACTAAAGGTTTTCTGGTACAACCACTTAAAATGTGAATATATGGTAGATGTCAAATTGGATAACGTTGGGCTCTGGACGATTAGTCAGACAAAACCATTTGAATTAAAGCTGCAAGCAGCATTTAAGGGCCCTCCGTGCATATTGCCAATGCCAATTCAGAACCTTTATGATCTTTGTGTTCTTCACAAAGGAGCAAAGCGTGCTGTTGTGTGAATGAATCTGCATATGTAGGGGTTGGTATTTAGTGCCAATCTGCAAATGTTAGCATGCTAACTTGCGACATAAAAATTTAAATGAAGAACAACATACCAGCTAAACATCAGTGTATCACATTGTGATTCTGTGTGTTCAGTCTTGTTTAGAATCACACTTTCAGTTTTCATAGTAGCTCTAAAGATGGATATTGCATGAAATTACAGAAAATGCTATAATTCTCCATGAAGCAGCCTGGCAGTGACAACTTTATTAGTTTTAGATGACAAATGACAATATGCGGCTGAATATTTGTCATGCTCGTCAACATTGGACCTCTCCTTTCAGAGCTTGACATTTTTTCGTTTGCCAGCAAGAGACAGGTTTGCATAACTCTTATATAATTATGGCAGTGCCTTGACACAGGGGGTGGGCATCTGAAGAAACAGAGCAGAATTAAGGGGCAACTGAAGGAGAGCCGGGCAGAGAGGCGAAACCTTTCTGCGAGCCATCAGTGCTAAGCGACCCAGATGTGGAATCTGTCATGTTGTGATGCCGATGCTAACTAAATGCTGAGGTATATGACATTCCTTCCTCCCACTCAAGTTATCTGTCAGTGTGCGTGTGTCAAGGGTGTGGGATGGCAACGGGCTCAGCAAGTCCTGTGTCTATGCTATATTAGCAAATATGAGGTTAATGTAGTGACTGTATTTATATGCACTGAGTTGACATCTGCGCTGTGTCTTCCTAACAACAGATAATGGCTGCTCATCAGTTATTAAGCTTGTGTCAATAGTCTCATGTTCAGGAGATGAAACCAGATGGTGAGGAATGCCAGTGACGGCAATTAGTGCAAACTGGGGCATGTGTGAAGAAAGTATGCAGTGAAAATTCGCTTGCTTTCATTGCCCCTCTGAGATGAAACCTCTCAAAGCTATACGCTCAAGCACGTACAGGGGAGTGACAGCAATGTCTCCTAAATCCCCATGAAAAACACCATATGTGGGGACGGCCCACTTTCCCCCCTTCATGGCCAGGCAGCAATAGAGCTCACAGCTGGAGAACGGTGGAAGTCTACTGTCTCCATTCATGGCTCCTCTCCCACTCCTCAGCTGTGCCACTTCCAATCAATAGCTTTTAGGTAATCAGCATCTACCCTGCAGTTTGAAATGAAAGGCCTCTTTTGTCGCCAAGCTGACAGTGTGTAGAATGATCGCACGCTGAAGAAACGTGCATGTTTTTCAGAGGCGTTTTCCTTCCATTGCAGCAAATTACATAATGTGTTCATGTTTGAAGTGAGGCCTGGAGGAAAGCTGCATTCACAGCCCAAGCAGGAAATAAAGGTGATGCCTACCTAGCGATCTCCTGGTGTGATTTGGATGCCAGTACACTTTACACGCACAAGGCTTGCATGTGAATGAGATCATCTTGTTTCCCCTCTGGCTCCAGGTGTTTACTGGGACCACTAATTCCCATCTGCATATATGCTTACCTCCTCCTCCTCCTCCTCCTCCTCTCTGTGGATCGTGTGCCATTGCCTGGAGGTGAACAAGAATGCAAAGATGACTTTTATTTGACCAAGGAGAAGTCAGACAACTTCTTCCTTATTATTTCCTCTGAGCAATATTCTGCTCTGATACATCGCTGTTTCAGTGATGAAGATAAATGATGTTACCAGTAATTAATTTGATAGTGGCACTGATGATAAAACACAGAGATATGGTTGTAGTGCACAATGTACCAGTTTAGGAAAAGTAATCAAATCCTTGACTAGGAATAGAATTAATAGAATTACAGACAAAATGCCGAATAGAAATAAAAACACCTGATATTGTTGAACATACATGTGTCAGGCGTCACATGTGGTTAAAAGTTATTATTATGGAAATGTGCTGAAATTCATCAAGCTATTGTGTCTGTTACAATAATATATTGTATATAAAAAAATTGTACTGACATAAATCTTTTTGCTTTTTAAGGCAAATATAAAATTTATATCAATAGATTTAGCAAAGCTTCATTTGTAGTGTAGCTGTACTGCATTTCTGTTTGGTTAGAGTAATTGAAAATACATCCTGAGGTTGTGGCATGATGCGTGTGAGCGGCATCTTTCTGAATCCAACAGCGACATCTGCTGGTTGACCAAAGCACCTGCTCCATTTACACGATAACTGTTATGTTGGTTTTCTATAGTAAAATGATCAGCAAAATATGCTTGAAGTATTGAGCTTTTTATTCAATTAAATAAACAGTAAACTATTGTAACATATATATATACATATATATTTGTATATATACAAATTACACATACATGCATAGTACATATTTATATAACTTTCTTAATTAATTATATTAATTATACATCATTAACATATATGGTGATAACATAATAATGTATCATCCTATAGGTAACAAAAAATGGCAATGGTACTCCTGATGTAGGGGCATATATATAGTGGCCCCTATTTATGGGATTTATTGAAATTAATTTGCTGTGTGGAGATGATTTCTGTGTGCTGCACATATAATCGTTCTTCTGGATTCATTCATCCTGTGCAGCTGGAGCCCCCCACACTCTTATCATCATGCCCATCTGAGGGATGAAGATGAACTCAACTGAAATCATTTGGACCATAATTAGGCTGCAAATCTTTGTAAATCATCCCTTGATAAAATCATGATTTCCATTCATTTTGCATCGGGCCCTTTTCTCCACTTGCATGCATGCTTATGTGGAAAACTGTGTGCAGTGATTTTCAATGACATATTTAAGGACACTAACATAATGAAAGCATTATCACACTTTTTTTCTCATCTCAGTTCACACTAATCAAAGTGTATTCGTATTCATATGGGAAACCTAATTAAACACTGGCAGGCGCACTCTCTAATCATCTGAGGTCATTTGTTGCTGTAGATTCTGACAAGATTTTATATTTAATATGCAACAATCATCTCAGACAAAGCAATACTTTCATACTTGTGACATTCATTTAATTTCTGAAGTGAATTTAATTACTGACTATTCTGATATAATATGTTAACGTTCAAATTGAATATTTTGGAAATAGGTCATGAATGATGTCATTTTGATTTTGACTTGTTTATACTGTCCTGTTAAGAAATACAGGCAATATATAAAATGATAATAATAATATTAATCATTATTATTATTATTATAAGATCAGTAGGTAGAAGTTCCACATTAGTGTAGGTGGAAATGCATTTTGTTTTAATTTTAGCCCTGCTGTTTTCCTGTCTGATGGACGTCTGTACAACATCTCACTTCTGTTCTGCTTCTCATTGTGGAAACTGGTGGGTTTCTCTAAACTATTTAAGGTGTTGACCTTCTATGTAAAGTGCCTTGAGATAATGCATATTATGATTTGGCGCTATACAAAGAAAATTGAATTGAATTGTTCCAGCTTCCTCTTCAATACAAAGTAACAACCCAAAGTTTACAATAAAATAGCAACACACAATAAACTAGTATAGCTCTCAGTAGAGCACATTCCTCGGCCAAGGCCCATCAGTCCCCTTAAATTAACTTTTTTCATCAAGAGCCTTTGATTATAGGCAGGGAAATTGGTAAATGTTTCTTTCATGGCCTGTGTGTCATCCTTCCTCCAAGTTTCGTGGAAATCTGCTCAGTAGTTTTTGTATAATTGTGCTGACAATCAAACAAACAAATCACACACCTATGGACAGGGGGAAATACATAACCTACTTAGTGTAGGCAACTATTTTATCATGACATAATTGGGTACACCATATTATAACAGCTGATAGAATATCACCATAGGTTTAATTTGACAGTTTTATTGTGCAAAACGAGGCCATTGTCCCAGTGCCACTGTTACTGCTCTTATTGATACCTGTGTTTTCCTGACAGTCAGTGTCTGCTGTCACATTACATTTCATTTGGCTGACGCTTTTATCCAAAGTGACTTACAATAAGTGGATTCAACCATGAGGGTACAAACCCAGAACAACTGGGAAATAAAGCCCTTTGTGAAATTCTATCCATGAATCATCTGTTATAACATTCGATACACAACTGTTGAGGATTTTTTTAATATCCTCGCACATTACTGTAAATGCCATTATATATTAATGTATATTGTATATTACACATTATATATGAACAGGAGAATAGTGCCAGGCTCAATTCCACAGATATTTCCTTCTGTCTCTTAGCAGGACCCAAGGTCAAGTTATAGATAAAGGGCCAACCAACAGTGCATTGTAGTGTCTACGTTGAGGGACTTTCATATCTAACTCAGATGCCCCAGACAGGGAGACACCAACTTCAACTCTCACCAACTTCAACTCTTTTGTGTATTTCACCAGTGGCAAGACGTAAGGACACTTGGGGGTGACAGTTGCTCATATTACTCTGTGACCGTTTGTATATTGTTTCACCTTCTGTTCTCCTTGATGCATCAAGTCTACATTAAAATCTTCAGCATAAGACATCAGCTGCTGTCTGAGTTTTCCTTTCACCAGCTTCCAGAAAGGTTCCATAACACCAACCATAACTGTATTATGTCATGGCAGAAGAAAATCCTCTCCATCAAGTTATTTGTTGGTTGGTTGGTTGGTTTGCAAGGTTATGCAAAAACTACCGCACAGATTTCCATTAAACTTAGTGGAAGTATGGAACACGGGCAAAGAAAGAACCTGCTGAATTTTGGGATTGACAAAGGGTCTAATCCAGGATTCTATTTCACAATCTTTAACATCGTGAGGTAAATGTTTTGTTTTTACCTTTTTACCACAGGGAGGCAGCATACGGCCACTTTTGGAAGAGCAGCTATAGAACCACAGTGAAGTTTAGTTTCATCTGCAGTCCATTGCAAATGCGTCAAGCCACCAAGAGACACCAACAGTCATTCTGGAAAATTGGGCGACCTTGAAAATAAAAGCATGAATTTGTCAATTGGCGAATTGATCTCTGTGAATTATGGCAGTACAGGTTAACTATATCTACAAATAACAGTTTGGAAATGGACTTTGAAATAACAAGAACAACAACCAATGAGCAACCTCTGAGAGGCCCCAGGAGTCCAGTGGCTGTAAATACTCTATGGCTTACGCTGCATCAACTAGTTTCTACTAATTTAATTGAAATTTTGTTTTGGAACATGCATCAATAATTCTAAATATCCACTTGCTACAGATTACATAGATAGCGGGAGGAATGACTTGGTTTAATTGGGATACAGCAGCAAAAATACCAAATTGTTGGCAGGTGAAGTTTATTATTCTTATAAGGTATTATCATATCTTATTTAACTATTCTAGTTTATTAAAACACCCCACCAAATTATCATTTTATTTGTCTGTTAGTTAACAGGATCAGGCAAAAACTACTGGACGGATTACCTTGAAATTTAGGGAAAGGATCAGGTGGAATCAAGAAACAGCTTATTACATTCTGATGAGGATCTGAATAGATCCAGTGGACCGTGGATTTATTTTTCCCTTTCTTTAAGACTCAGATTTTCGCTGATTTCTCAGATAACGATTCGTGGATCTTGATGAAAAAAAACAGGCATTCCACAGGTCTAACTACTGTTCCTCCGCACACGTCTCTTATTTTGAAATGTAGCCGGATAAGGTGCAGTTGATTTCTCCACCTTGTCACCGTCCCAGCAGCAGACTGTCAGTGTCAGTCCGCTCCGCTCCACTTTGCTCGCGTCCTCCAGGCGGGGAGCTATGTGACAGTGTGGCCGCGTCCCGGTCTCCCTCAGTCCGCTCAGGATGGACCAGAGGAGCGCTGAACCGGACCCAGGCACCGGCAGCAGCCCGGTCACGCTTTACGGGGAATTCACGGCCATCGGTACCCGAAAAGTCCGGTGTGCCGTGAACCTGACCGAGAAGGAGCTCATCGTCCAGAGGCTCCCGTTGGCACCTGTCGGGCGGAACAAGGTGGTGCTCAGCCTGAAGGACTGTGTCGGCTGCCGGGCTTACCGGGAGGATGGCGGCGGGGAGCCGGCCGCCTACCTGTCAGCCTACTTCTACCCGCTGAAGCGGCGCTGGCTGAGCTCCGGGGTGTCGCGGCAGAGAGCGGAGCACCGCTTCCGTCTCACCGCGCTCCAGGACCCCGGCGCTAACCTGGAGGAGGCGGAGAAGTGGGCTCGCACCGTCCGGGAGCGCTCGGGACGGCAACAGTATCTAAGAGACGGTGAGTGTTGGTTAGCAACGAGAGGGGAGAAGTTTCCTGTTAATACAGGGACGATGAGCGGAGGACACACAAAACAACACAACTGGTGTGATGGTTTCTCCTGCTTGATGTGCACTGCATTAATTAGTTAGTTGTATGTGGGGACTTTATTGTAAATAGTAAACCCGCAATAATGAGTTGATTCAACGGTTAGTCGATATTTCCATGGTCTAGTAATAGTTCCACTTGTGTTTTGAGCAAAAATCCAACTTCTCACATTGAAGGATTTGATGTTTTGTTTGGCATCTATGACAGTATGACGTTTCATTTTTTACATTTCCTAGCTGAGGTTTCATATAAGACATTTTATAGCAAAATTTTCATATATGACGTTTCATAGCTAAAGTTTCATATAGGACCAAATACTCCTTAACTTACTCACACCAGTATCAGAACCAGGTTTCTGAATCTGGTTTATCGCCAAGTAGGTTTACATATACATGGCTTTTGCTGTGGTGTGTTTGACATAGATATGTCTTAGACATGGTTGTCAAGCTTGATACTGGCCTATAATGACCAACATCTGATTTACAATTTTTCTTATAGAGGGGGATAACCCTAGCCCTTTTTAACTCACCTTGAAGCTGGAATAAGATCCAAGCCAGTTGCTTTGTTTCTGGGTAATGTGGATAGACATGTCCTCACCCTTTCCTCTGAGACAGGACTAATCTCAAATATATCAGGGACAACATTTTTATCTTTAGAAAAAGATTTCACAAATGCTCGACCATATCTCCCTGAACCACAAGGTCATTTTGAAACCAAACAGGCAACGATGGTTGTACAAAACTATTAAAATAAGTAGCAACCTTCCATTTGTCAAAACACATCTTATCCTCAGTGACTAGTCCAATGTTGCAACTTTTTGGGGTGATGGGAATTTTTGGCTATAGCATCAACATAAAAGTGGGACTTTGATTTCTCTGTGTTATACCTGGCTTGATTTCTAAAATAAGTATATATATCATAGACCAGGGGTATTCAAGAGGTCCAGTTAGAGAAAATTTCTTGAAGCAAAGGTCCGGAAGATCATAATGTCTAACTATTTAGTGTGATATATATTTAAGTAGCCTAGTAGTTCTATCAACATCTGCATGTACTAAATACCTGACTGTCAAATCAAATGAATTCAGTACGATTCAAAAACGTATTTATTGTCACATAACATAGAACTGAACATATATGTATGATTGCAGATATGTATAATGTTCTCTCATTAACTAAATAAAAGTAGGGCTGCATTTCAAAATAAGAGAAAATAAATAAAATGTGAAAATTGTGCATGTTCAAATAAAGGGCTTAACTTCAGAAAAATAAAATAAAAGGGAGAAAAAGCTTGAATTTCCCTTTTTCTGTTTCACATCTTGACTCAAAAGTCTCAACCAATTTTACAGATAATAAATCTCAACACATCTTAACAATTGAACAGTTTTAGAATCACTTTCTTCCCCTCTTATATCCCACTCCCCCACTTTGTTCGTCTGTTTCTCTCCCTTTCTCCGTCTCACTCCTGTTTCTCCACTTTCTCCGTCTCACTCCTGTTTCTCCACTTTCTCCGTCTCACTCCTGTTTCTCCACTTTCTCCGTCTCACTCCTGTTTCTCCACTTTCTCCGTCTCACTCCTGTTTCTCCACTTTCTCCGTCTCACTCCTTGTTTCTCTCCTTTCTCCGTCTCACTCCTGTTTCTCTCCTTTCTCCGTCTCACTCCTCTGTTTCTCTCCCTTTCCTGTTTCTAACTTTCTCCGCTCACTCCTCTGTTTCTCAACTTTCTCCGTCTTCCTCTGTTTCTCCCTTTCTCCATCTCCCCTCTGTTTTCTCGTCCACTCCTGTTTCTCCACTTTCTCCGTCTCACTCCTGTTTCTCCACTTTCTCCGTCTCACTCCTGTTTCTCTCCCTTTCTCCGTCTCACTCCTCTGTTTCTCTCCCTTTCTCCGTCTCACCTGTTTCTCCCTTCTCTCCGTCTCACTCCTCTGTTTCTCAACTTTCTCCGTCTCACTCCTCTGTTTCTCAACTTTCTCCGTCTCACTCTGTTTCTCTCCCTTTCTCCATCTCACTCCTCTGTTTCTCTCCTTTTCCGTCTCACTCCTGTTTCTCTCCCTTTCTCCGTCTCACTCCTCTGTTTCTCTCCCTTCTCCGTCTCACTCCTGTTTCTCCACTTTCTCCGTCTCACTCCTGTTTCTCCACTTTCTCCGTCTCACTCCTGTTTCTCTCCCTTCTCCGTCTCACTCCTCTGTTTCTCTCCCTTTCTCCGTCTCACCCTGTTTCTCTCCCTTTCTCCGTCTCACTCCTCTGTTTCTCTCCCTTTCTCCGTCTCACTCTGTTTCTCCACTTCTCCTCTCACTCCTGTTTCTCCACTTTCTCCGTCTCACTCCTGTTTCTCCACTTTCTCCGTCTCACCCTCTGTTTCCTTCTCCTCCTTCTGTTTCTCTCCCTTTCTCCGTCTCACTCCTCTGTTTCTCAACTTTCTCCGTCTCACTCCTCTGTTTCTCAACTTTCTCCGTCTCACTCCTCTGTTTCTCTCCCTTTCTCCGTCTCACTCCTCTGTTTCTCTCCCTTTCTCCGTCTCACTCCTGTTTCTCTCCCTTTCTCCGTCTCACTCCTCTGTTTCTCTCCCTTTCTCCGTCTCACTCCTGTTTCTCCACTTTCTCCGTCTCACTCCTGTTTCTCTCCCTTTCTCTGTCTCACTCCTCTGTATCTCTCCCTTTGTTTTCTCTACCTGTATCTCTATCTTTCTTTTTCTTTCTACCGTCTCTTCATGTGTAACTTGCCTCTAGCTCTCTCATCTGTCTGCACTGTAGAGTCGCAATGTTTACCGCCTGGAATGCACAGACTTGATTGGCTGAGTAGTATCACGTGGGATGGCTTAACTCGCATGCAATTGGTCTGTGCGTTTCCTCATCCGCTAAACTACCGTAAAGACTACAAAAGCTGCGCTGATTACATATAGAAGCGCCCCGTCAGGTTTTAAATCCTAACCTTCTGTTTTGGCTGTAGGTCCGTACGGGACGGCTTCTGGATCCGGACCCGGACCGCGGTCCGCCTGTTAGTGACCTCTGTCATAGACCGTTGACAATTTTTACTTTTTTTATTTTAAACATATACATATTGCCTGATAAGATCAATTATCTCTGTTGTCATCTTCTGTTTAATTCTAGGTTCATTAGTTGGAGCAATGTTATCAAGTGTGGCTAGGAAGGGCTCTTTTAAAAGAGTCCAGGCTTTATCAACACCTATGCTGCAAAAAACACCCTGCTATTCGTTCTCAGAAAGCTTATTTTCAAACCCCTCAGTTGTATAATGTTTTGTACATCTGAAGCTAATAGAGCGATGTCCAGCACTCACCTGAGATTTAAAAATCGTACTAGTTTAAAAAATGATTTATGATCAACTAAGTCAATATCAAGGACGCCTGATTGGGAGATCTTTTCACACTCGGATGCCAAAAATAAGTCCAGCATGGAACGGCTATTAAACAACACTCTCGTAGGTTCAGTTATAAGTTGCTTCAAACCAAACATTTTACAAAAATTTGAAAATGATTTAACTAAAGTAAATAACTAAAGTAAACTCTTACTTAGATGTAATAACATGTCCGTAAAATCGCAATCCATTCCTTCTCCATACATAATATATCACTTTTAACACAAGCCTTTTCTAAAAGTTAATCAATCTGTTTGCTTAGGGGGTCTGTAGCAAACACCAACAATAATGGGTTTAGTTTTAGGGACCAGGAGTTCTATCCATGCTGTTTCCATGCCAGCTACCTAAAGGTCAGCTCGTGGATTGAATGATAGCTCGTTCCTGATAAAAAAAACATACCCCACCTCCATTTCTGTTGCGATCACACCTGTAGATGAAGTAACCGGTGAGCTCCATTTCAGCGTCTTGAATGGAGCTGTCAAGCCATGTCATTGACACTGCAATCCCAGTTGCTTTGGAAATAACTGTGAGGTGCTTGATTTCCTCAAGCTTAGGTAACAGAAAAAAGTCCTCTCCGGTTAAATAAAAACATTGACGTCCTTCTATGGATCAGGTGAAACATCCTCCAAGCAGCATTTCATCTTCTCTGTAGTACTATCAATCACTTCCGAGGGAACGTCTGAGCCACTCGTCACTAACGAATCATAAGCTTTTGATGTGAAATTTCCACATTTTATGCGACGAACATATCACAAAAGTCACAAGCAACAGCACAACAACAACAACACACTAACGTGAACAGGACGTTTCCCGAGGTTTGGCTTTAAGAGAGAAATAGGTATGTTTTTCTTTCTGCAAAGGGAAAGCATGAAAAGTAGAATTACCTCCATCAACCAATCAGATTGCAGGAAATATAGTTATGATGTTGAATAACAGCCAGAAAGGTATTTTGCAGAACATTATTGTCACAATGAGGTTGACCTTCGACCTTTGGATACGAATGTTGTTTTATAAAATTTCTTCCAAGATTTTGAATAAGTGCATTATGATAGCCTTAAAAAAAATCTGTGACATCAGATTAACTTCGACCTTTAAACACCAAAATCGAATTCCTAGCCAACAGCATCAATATGGGCAATAAGTCATTGAAATAAGCCAAATTCTGAGATAAGGAATGCAGTATTGCCAATTCAGCTACTACTAAAGTTTTGATATTAATGCTATCCACCTTTGGATCACCTTTTGTGCTGGAGAAAGTCATGAATTAGTATTTCTGTATGGTAACTACAGAGTGTGAATGCAGTTTGGAGCTAAAAGTCTGATTTAAACAAGGAGCGACTACATACATCTGCATACACAACATTAGACAAGTGAAAAACACATGGCAGTATTAATGCTACTGAGTTCATGTCATATCAAGTGGTATAGCTGGTATAGAACTGTATGGAACTGCCTTTCACCTGCTGCTTATCTGAATAGAACAATACACTGGTGTGGTGTCCAGAGAGTCATATTTCAGCAAACAAACCGCATTTACAATAAAGACACCTGAGACACAGGGCAATATTCCTGCTGTTGAGTTCATGTAGTGCCAAGAGGTTCAGTCATTCCACTGGGAAACTTTCTGTAATTGGAGATTTCTAAAGATAAGTTCTCTCATTAATTGTGGACCTCACCAAGCTGTCCTGACTGAGTGAGAAAAAAACCCAACCCAAAACGCAATTCTTTGCCTCACACAAACATTTCCTCTACACTGTGACCCAGATAGCATTTCCTCATTTGCACAAAAATATTTCTAACGAGAGAAAATATGCAGCCATTCTATACCCTCCTGTCAGTATCAGAAGAAGAAACACTAGACTTTTAGTAACCCGAGACAGTCTTATTTGCTTTGAGACATGTTGTGAGTCAGCTGCCTGGGACCTAACCTCAGACAATGACCCAACACCTTTTCTGTAATACACCTCTAACTCTCAATCCAGTTTACATCTGCAACCATTTTTGCAGAAACAATTTTATTTATTTATTGTTACCCTGCACATCGACGTAGTTGCACAACTAGAGTATTTTTTTCACACCTGTCTGTGTGTATGTGTGTGTATTAACTCAACAATGCATGGACAGATTACTTAGGAGGGTATCTCCAAACGATCCACTTTTAGAGCTAATCGATCAAAGACAAACTAACACACGGTCCGAAAAACAAATTGCCCTCGATATTTGCAGTCAATAGGGATAAAGACACAATATAAAGCTTATATGGACCAGAATATTATTCCTCATCATATGGAGTCATCAAGAAGTCGTTTTGAAATGGCATCACGATATAAAAAAGAAAGCATTGCCTGATTGTGGTATATACAGAGTGCATGCAGGGTCTGCATCACCAAAATCAGGCCTCTCTTTTGTAGCTGACGACCCGTTTAAAAAAAATCATGTTCAGGAGCTCTCCATTCAAACCATTAGTCTAAATGAGGTCAGTGCAGTCTATCTGACCTCTCCATCAATACTGGTGTGTGTGCCATTTACCTGATTCAAATACATCTGTTTTCTCCAGATCCATTGACTTCTGACAGGTAGAGGCCTGCTGATAATGGTTTCTGATTCTTAACACGACCTTAAAAAAAAAAGACTATTACAGTTTTGGATTGAGATTTCTGATATAAAGAAGCCATTTCTAATACTCCAGTCTTTCGTTCACCATTTGGTTGTCGTGCTATTAAATGAACAAATGCTAACGTGTGTTTGTGTATGTTTGCGCGTGCTCAACCGTGGCCCCCAGCATGGCCTCTGTGCTCTAATAGATGACACCTCCAAGCTTTAGACAGCAGGATCGACTCAACCTTTCTCTTCATGGCATCAGTCAGTTTCAAGCATCTGCTCAGGCTGGGATGAAATAAGCCGTCAGTTTGTGCATGGCTTGGCTGCCCGTGGCCTCCTCTGGCCGGCCATTTTTGTATAATCTTTCACACTGACAGGTCGCAGACCACAGACTGGTGATGCATTACAAAGCATGGGAACATTTAAAAGACAGCTTTTACTGACAATGGTGTGAAAATGGTTAATGTGTCAGCTTTGTCTCTCTAAAATATTGTTTGCAGATTACACTGCATGTCGGGGTCAGCTGTCTGTCTTGGGATGGGTTCGAGTGCAGCTTTTAACAGAAGATTTGAAGTGATAGAAGGTTTCACTTCAATCTTCTGTCTCTGTGCCTGCTCTACATCTGTGTGATCCGCCTTGTGTGTCACAGTTCCCCATAAATTTCACCCCTGCTCTTGACAAGTACAATTGACAGTTGAGATACATGGCCTAGTATTTCCTAAGCAGCATTGATCCAAGGTTGTCAATAATTGGATTGGATTCAGCATTATCATGTGTCAGGTGATAGCACCAGGCAGAGAGAGTACCGGCTCTGATTAAATCAATCACTCTGGCTTGACATCTGGTTTTAGAACGGACAGTGACAATGAATTAATTCACATGACCAGATAATGAAAATAAGTTATTTCAGGTATATATGTTATTAGTAACTCAACACCTGGCAAACGCAGGCTCAGTCACAAGCACTGTGGTCAAGCATTAGCATTAGCAATTAGTAAGAAACTGTATCATTAACATTTTAAAGGCCACACTACCGTTATGATGTGGAGCCACTGTGACATTTTTTGTAAGTTCTATGTCATCTAATGGGTCAATGAATTCAGTAGCAGTATGATCAGCATTATTATGAAATGAATTTGAAGTTAAGGCCCCTTTTTAAACTATTCTATTATTGGTGATATCTCGACTATCCAGAAATGAAGCCAAAATATCCCTTGACACAAACGCTGCCGCCTTGTGCATCTGTGAGTCTGCGCAGTTGCGATCAGGGGATGGGGGGGCTGTCAATCATGACGTTTCACCCACTTTAACTATTCAAAACCAAACTTACGAGCACACTCTGTTGTGTTAAAGCTCATATATTCTAAAATCTAAAGCTACTCCTGTGCCCTTATCCAATAAGAGTTGTTGTTGGGATTCAGTTTGTGTGGGAAAATCTGTCTTTGGACAATGTGGTGACAAAATTCAAGCTTCCCCACCCTGCTGTCAGAGAGCTGTAGGTGCCGCTTGTTGTTCCTTGCTGCAGTTACATTTTCTATCGGACATACTGGAACTGGGCTGGGTTTTCACAGTTAGCACACAGTCAGTCTATTCATCATCTCAGATTGGGACACTGTAAATTTATAGTTTCCTCATCCATTTGAATACAATGCACGATTGAAATTCTGCTTTCAACTTCTGCTGCAGCTATGAGCTCCTTTCTTGTTTGCTTCCCTCTGAGACCGTGCTAATAGTAAAAGTGTAAAACCATGGAAACGGCAGTGATGAAAGTAAGATAAATTCACCTGCTCGACATCCTCAGGAGGACCAGTGTTGCTCCTTTTTGGCAGTGAAACTTAATCTTCTCTCAGCCAAGTCCATGCTATTACTAATACATTACCTCTGGCCGACAGAGAGGTGAAACTGGGACAATTGTATGTATGCTTTGTTACACACGATCTCAGAAGTGCAAGCAGAAAGAGCAAGTTTATATTAAATTATCTGATCATTTGATTCTTTTAATATTTCTCACACCAAATAACCTTTTTGCTTGCAACATTTTAATACCTTCTCTGTTTTTCATGGATGTTTGAACCTGATTGAATTGTCAAATATTTACATAATTCTGTAGAATAAAATTTCATCAACAGCCTATAGTACTTACTTTTTCAATCTACCTGTGTGAGTGTAAGGAGGTAATAACAGATGAGTAATCTGGTTAGTGATGCAGCTGATCCCATTAAGGATCACATTAGTTTTCATGATCAATGAAACTTCCCGATTCGCATACAACCAGGGTTTCTGCAGGGTCTTAAACAGTCTAAATTTAAATAATCGGAACTTTAGGCCTTAAAAAGTCCCAATTATGTTCAAATATTATGTTCAAATATTAAGTACTTGGTAGGTTTAGGCATATTATGTTGCACTTTAACTTTTTTTCCTAATGTTTTGGCAGCATGCATGTTTTTTTTTCATGTCTCCTTCTTTCCCAGAGACATATATCAGCACGCTGTAAAACTACAAACAATGTGGAGCTGATAACTGCCTACAAATACCCTGGCTACAATACCTCCTACCTCTTCTCCATAAAATATGTGATATAACCAGGTTACAATAAGAATAGCAGCACAGTGCCATGTGCATTTTCTTGCGAGAGGCTGTTGTGTGTGTGTGGTCAGATAGCAGCGGTCCTCTCCCTGAGGACTCCTGGACTAGACTGAGATGGAGCTTGACGTACTATCCAGACCTCGGATTTAGCCTCCCTGGAGCGGTTTCTGGCTCTGGGGGTGCACACTGCAGCTTTGTGTCTGCAACGATGATGCCCCGCCCTGTCTGTCTATCATTAATAAACTGAAAGAATGGAGGATGTGGATGAAAGCTGCACACTCGAAGCAAACCCTCTCAGATTTTGTTCAGATTCTGCTTTTTGTATCAAAATATCTCCATGTGAAAATCTATGCTGACTTTTTGTGCATTATAGCACCAAAGCATAAAAAACACCCAGTGCACACCCAGTTTGTGTTCTCAGGAACAGCCTCTATGATACGCCGACAACAGCAACAACCACTAAATGACCATTCAGCCTATAGAGCAGCTGCTTCAGAGAAGGTTCCGTGGTAGAAGAACATGTGGTTGTGGTTGTTTTATGGTGGAAAGTCCATTTCCTCCACACACACTGGCACTTATTGCATTTTTGATGTGTAACGTTTGCAGCAGTAATCTCATATTTTGCTCCCACAGCTTATAAATGTTTGTACTTAAAACTGCAAACTTTTACACCAAAATTTGCAGGTTTACGTGGGCTTTTTAAACGCGGGTAAATCCGAATAAATAAGGTGATCAACTCCTTTCCGATTGCCAGCAGAAAGTTTGCCTGTTTTTATCCAGTGCGTCACGTTCAACAACATGAAGGCACCGAAAACTCACCTCGCTGTCTTGCCAAATCAGCGCCTTCACCCGGGTGTCATCTTTTTATCACTGCTGAACACAGCCAGAGCCGATAAGAACCCATGTCTCCAGATTGATTTGACCCGGGAGAGAATTCACATTTCAGACAGAAGCCAATTAACATACAGTCAAAAATGCCAACTGATCGGATTTTAGTTAAGAAAGATATAGTTCAATTTAATATACATCTTATGTCAAACATTAAATTAGTGGTGATGTTAAGTGGCTGACTTTTGGAAAGTTTTTGCTTTGGATATTTTGGTTCATGCAGGAGCCTAACCTCTCCTCCCTGATCTGACCCTGCAGCCTAAAATAACCGTGAAGGACGCACATCGCTTCACTGAGTGGCAGACGGTGGTTACATTCTCTCCTGTCTCTCAGCACAGAGCTTAGGATACTGCAGGGACAGTAACACGACAGGCCGCGCAGGATGATTTTAATAAAAACCTCAATGTCGTAAACTCTCCGCCTTTCTTTATATAGATCTACAGCAGGCTAACCACCAGCACCACCTCCTCTCCTCCTCCTTCCACACCCTTTGTGGTTCTGGCACAGCAAAAAAAGTGTAATTAGCCCCCACTCACTTTACCCCAGCACTTGAATCACAACTCTGTCAGTCAGGCAAATTTTTTTTGCTTTAATCTCTGAAAATGTGTGAATGTTTGACCATGAGTTGCTGCATCTCTTGCCGTCATGAGGTTACAGCTGGTATGTAGTTAACTGCAGTTTGCTCATGAAGCTCGGTTTAGTGGCAAAACATTGTGCTGCTATCAAACAACAATCCCATTTCTGCTGAAAGGGAGATGTCTTCAGGAATTCAGCACAGCTGGCCAGATGCAGATGCTCAGTTACAAGATAACATGGACACAGCTCAATAGTTTAAGTCCTCTTCAGTGCCTCCACATACATGAGATGCAGAGCGCTGTATATTAGAGAGTGTGGCTTTTGCCCTCAGCTTGCCTGTGACAAAGCGACGGGACGTATCTGTCATGTTACACAGGACAGGGAGAACACCAGTACCAGGTCGAACACATGTTAATCCATTAATCCCTTTAATGTGGAAACTGGATTTCCTCCTAATGGGTGTTTGTCAAAGCTTAGAGCCCACATCACTACTGAGCAACACATGAAATGTAGGAGCAGTCTTCATGGGACTCTGATCTGTTGGTTGGTATGTGGCCATGAGGTGGGGGTCCTCTGTTGCTCTGCTATAGGTTAGTTTATACATGAGGAAAAAAAAGTGTTTTAAGATCCATTTACAATTTAAAAAAAACTATCTTTGCACTCACTCATTTTTCAAAATTGTGCAAGCTTCATAATCATTTTAGAGTTTTTTATGCCTAAAAGTCATCAACAGCCAGTGGAACGTGGCATTATGTTTTCAGGTTGTCAGTCCGTCTTTTTCATTCATGTGAACACGATATCTCAGGAACGCCGTAAGGGAATATTTTCAAATTTGGTAAAAACATTAAATTAGAAAAACAACTTATAAGATTGAAGGTCATGGTCACGGTGACTTCATGTAACCAGGTAAAGCCATAAGGAATTTTATTACATCCAGCACCCAAGACCCAAGGATTACCTGATTAGAATTGAAGGTCAAAGATCACCGTGACCTCACAAAGGAGATTTTTGCCTTGTAACACAAATGTTTACTTAGACTCAGAGGTGAATGGATTACAATTTTAAAGTCAAAGGTCGAGGTCACTGTGACCACACAAAAACCCTTGTTTGCCTTGTGAATGTGTTATTTTTATAATGCCTTGAGAGAATCCTTTAAAATTTGGTACATGTGTTATTTTAGACTCATGGATTAGCTGATTAGATATGGGTGGTCAAAGGTCAAGGTCACAGTGGTTCACAAAACAGGTTTTTGGCCTCTTGAACATAATATCTCCAGTCTGCTTTTAGGGAATTCATTCAAATTTTGACCAGTTATCATTTGGAAAGATGAAAAAAATATTTGTAGATTGAATCCTGTTTGACAAAGACATAAACCTGCAGTGTGGCAATTTTTTTTTCGCAATAACCCCAGATCTGGGCAGAGTTGGATTGGTCCCATCTGTGTTGCAAATTTATGCCGGCTGAGTGCTGTGTGTCGGGGGCTCAGCGAAGAGTTGTGAAAGCCTGGTGATTTCCAGAAAAGGCAGTTTGTTCCAAGATCACTGCTTTGTTCCCTAATGACGGTTGATGCTTCGTCATGCTGTGCTGCTGATGTAGACCTGATTTACAGTAAAGGAAGTTGAGAAACACAAAACCGTGACTGATGGATTCATGCACAGGTCGTCACAGTGAGTCTGTGTGAGTCGTCAAGCAACAATGATGCTTCGGACAGAATGAGTGACCATACAAGCTCATGAATTATAATGGTTGTATTTTACCCTGGTCCTATTTCACTTAAAATGTTTGGACATCATTAATATAAATATCATCCATCCATCCATTATCTCTAGCTTTTATCCTGAGGGTTGATGAGCTGGAACCAATCCCAGCTGACATTGGGTGAGGGGCAAGGTAAACCCTGGACAGAATCACCAGTCCATCGCAAGGCCAACATACAGAGACAAAAAAACATTCACACTCATATTAACATCTATGGTAAATTTAGAGTCTCCAATTAACCTAACCCCAGTCTACATGTCTTGTGGGGGGGAGGACAGAGTACTAGGAGAAAACCCACAAGGCAGAAAGACACAAGGAGAACGTACAAACTTTGCACAGAAAGAAAGTTAAAGTTAGGGATTCGAGCGAGAAACCTTGAGTTAATATCATAGCATTTCTGTATATATATATAACCAGAAAGGGACTCAGTAGAGCACATACCTCCACCAAGGCCCAACAGTCCCCTTATGAAACCAAATTTAAATTCACTAGATCCAGATTTTTATTTGGGCACACGCACGCACCAAAATGTATTGGGTTCCTTCCTGGTGCATACAGCATCCTTCCAAAAAGTTCTATGTGTCCAGTAGATGTTTTGTAATTTTACTAACAGACAAATCCGTCCTTGGCAGAGGAAAAATATAGGAATAACAATATAATTTTTTTCTTTTGTTGTGTTGAGAATTGAACAAACTTTTTTTTGCAAAAGAGTTCATAGTTAAACCTTCTTCGTGTGTTGACATGCTGCTAGTTTTACTAGAGAGTTGTTATGCAAAGCAGTCAAAGAAAGTTGTCTTTTCCATATGCACCCAGATAGCTATTATAAGACGGAAAGTGTGTTTTTTCCGGCTCCTGGGTTTTCCCCCTTTCATTTAAGTTGTCATTTCCTATGGCAAATACCTCAGTAGTGATTATTCCATTAAGATCTGGGACAGTTCCCATGGTCTCGGTTTGTGCGAGCAGATGAGGCGTCTTGTAGTCACAGATCAAGCGGGTGTCGTTGAGATGCGGAGCTGAGCCTTGTTGTTTTTCACATTTCATATTTTTTTCTTTGTTCTTGGCTGCTGTTTGTGACAATGATGATGATTCAGTGAGCGGCTTCTTAATCTATAGCAGTGTCATCCACTTTATTACCTCATTCACAGTAATTCTCTTTTTTCCACAATAGTTTTGTTGAGGGTGTAATTATGTCTGTCTCAGCTCTGTTCCCATTAGTCATAATGTTTGGTTCCCTCAACAAAATGATAACACAACCAACTAGAAACTGAATATTGTCACCAGGACTTGACTAAAATAAGTGTCTGTGACCTTATATGTTCACGAGCAGCAACATCATCAGTCACCAGTCAGGGCTACACCCATCCCTATGCAAACAAACCAGACACATTATCTGCTGTTATGTGCCTTAAAGTCCAGCATGGTGGATAAGGTCTAGTTATAGATCTGGTAGGGTTGTAAAATAGATTTCCTCTTGGTTTCCTTTAATCTGCCGTATGTTTGATCCAGAGGAGAGACGGAGACGGGTAGAAAGATAGTGGCCTCTGGAATGTTTTGCGAAGGGGAGGGCAGCACACAGGAAGTGGCGTGGGTTAGATATAGCAAACAAGAGCTGTTGTGTGGGTGTTTGGGCACAAGGACAGCAAGGTCAGGGCCTTGCCAGCTGCCATGGCAGCTGATTAATGAGGGCACTTTGTTGGCATCCCCTCGGAAGTTCAGTCTTTCTGATTTTCAAATGATGATTCATTGGAATCTATGAACCTGTTTAAATCATACAAGGAAATGTGAATTGATTTATTTTGCATTTTAAAAGTATATATTTTTATTTACAATTTCTGGATAAGAAAAATATTCTGTTGCATGTCTGAAGATTCTCAGTCATCCTGATGTTTCACCTCTCATCAGAAAGATTAGCACCATGTTTACACTCAAATTACTGTCAGTTCTAGCATGAACACATCAACAGTTCTCTCACGATCACATTAATCTACTTAATGATGAAATGAATTCCGCGGCACGTGAACTGAAAAACAGGCTCAATAGAGAGATAGACATAGAGATAGAAAACCTGAAATACTGAAATGCAGCTCTCAGGGACAAACATCATTATTTGAAGTTGAGATGAAGTATTTGGAGTTAAGCCTAATAATTAGAAAAAATTATCCAGATATATTCAGGATCATAATTGAACAAGAAGCCTGGGACACTGAAAAGTTCCTCTCAGGTCGAACAGACTAAAGGTGCGTTAACATTTTTCAGACCTGACCGACTGCATTCCAGCAGAATCTCTGGAAGTGCAGCATCCATTAAAACCCAAAACCTGCCACTTAGGCTCTAAACCAGTCAGGAATGTTTAAATCCCGCGAGCGTTTACACGTAGGTGGTTCACGCCCATAGTTACTCAGTTATTAGCTGTCAAACTCGTTTGGATGGTTCACCTCCCTTCACCCTCGCTGTGGTTTGATTGTTAAAAAAGATCCAGCAGGCTTTTTCCCCATAGATTTGCTGCTGTGAGTCAAATGTGGCTGACGGCTTCTTGTCACACTTGTTTCAGAGAAAGTAAAGAACATTGTTAAAGTAGTTTGCTCTCACAAGAATCAACATTTATTACCGGAATCATAACATATGAGATACCATCCCCTTAATTTCCTGCTTCCCTCCCTCTCAGAATGACCAGTTTCCTATATGTATATTTCTTTATTTCTATTTTATATAAAAGTGTTTCCTATATTTTATTATTTTGGTAAATCACAGTCTTAATTTATCTTCCTCAGACACTGTGGGACAGAGAGTCAAACCCAGCGGCTTCCTCTCTTCTTTAGGCCCCTCGCTGTGTGTGTGTTTTTAAAGAGATCAGTATTTGTCAGATCTGTGTAACCGTCTGAAATCTGTTCGAGCCCCCAAGAGATTTAAAAAACTTAATTTGCATTAACCCGACCACTTATCTGCTCATCCATCTTTATAAGTGTAGAAGTGGCAAGACAGCATTAAACAGAGTAAGAATTAAAGAGTAAAAGAGAGGTAAACTAATTTACTGGCAATGAAAAGAGCTAATCCCTTCTTTAGTCGCGTTACCTGTGTTTAAAAAAAACAGCGTATACTCAGTTTGGTGTGTACTGGCAGATTTTGCATTTGTGTAATGTTTAATATAAGAACAGACATGTATGTAGAAGAATGTAGGAACAGATGTGGTTCTCGTGGTTTAAATTTAAACTTTACGAGTGTTGCTTAAGGTAATAATGTTTATGGCTGCCCCCACTGGGCAAATGGTCACGGCAGGAGTCACTCAGTGTGTTTGATATAGATGGGTGAGGGGATCCTGTATTGTATACAGGACTGGGGTCTTTTGTCTTGTAAACGAAGATAAGGGATCTCGGAGACAGATTGTCTCACACCAGAAGTCACACCAGGGTTTTGGGACAGAGATAGAGACAGGATGTCTACCCACCCTGGACAGACAGTGAAGAAGATGAGGAACTTCTTCTTCCTCGCAGGGAGGTGCTTCTTCTTGTATAACTGAAGTAATTCTACTCTTCTCTGTGCTCATTCCATACACGTTACACTAGGTGGCTGTGTGGGGTGAGCCCACCTGCAGGTGTTAGAATTGAACTTACCGAGAGACAATGTGTAATTGTGTATTATTAAACAGAAATTGCCACCACAGGTGTGAAAGAAATGTAAGACTAGTCGAGGTGTCAGATTTAATGAGATGAGTGTCTCAAGCTTTTTCCCTCTCTCACCTCTGCAGGGCTGATGTTGTGGGAGCTATCTCATCCATGCCGAATGATGCTGCTCGTGAATCCACAGAGCGGGAAAGGACAAGCGCTCACCCTGTACAACAACCACATTCAACCGATGCTCAACGAGGCCGGTGTCCCACACACTCTGGTCATAACTGGTGAGCTGACGTACTCACAACATACACACTCCAGTTTCAATGTCATTTTGCGCTTCTCAATGACCATATGGTAAGTAGTTCGTAGCCACCGTCACAATCAACACTGATCACCATATAATAATTTTAACTTTTCTTTAATTGGTGAAAACTTTCTTCATTGCTGGGTGTTCATTCATTCAGCCCCTCCTGACTCGCTCTCTATCGTCCTCTCTAGCATCGACACACACACCAGACACTTCTATAAATTCAGACTGGGTAAGAACATCATTTGGTCTTAACGGGCAGAAATGACGTTTGTGTGTATTTGTATATAGAGCGGGGAAGTGAGACCTGATCACAAGTGGTCACTGGACACACATTCAGAATGCATTTTAACACTAACACAACCTAACACTGGTGATCAGATTTCTCAGGACAGATGTTAATACCAGGTCAGACCAGGACCACCGATACACAAACTAAGAATACACACATTATTGAGTTATGTGCAACATTCAGCTCAGCTCAGACAAATCTTGTAAATGATCACACTCACTCACTGCCATGCACAGTTCAGAGGCTACAGTAACACCAACAGTTACATCTCCCATCATGTCCCACACATTTTCTCTCCCAGTCCCAGTCCCCCTCCTCTGGTGTAAATCCTTGGTCTCCTGCTGTCACCGTCATTATGCTGATCAACTGCCTCTGATCCATATGCATGCAGAGCTGTTATGTAATAAATATGTGTACACACAGTCAGACACACATATGGATAGAGACGCGTCCGCAAACACACACATTCACACACAATCCCAATTTTCCAGGAATTGTAAAGATATAATCTTGTGACGTGTTCATAGTCGTAACTGTAATCTACATACACTGGGTGGTGATGATTACATAGCGCATCACTGGTCATACTCATCCCATACTGTGTTAGGCGGACAGATGTAAATGCTCGCAGCCGGATCACGTCGGTTACTCTTAAGGTTTCTTATCTCCTTGTCGTTTATTTTTTTATTTTAACCCTCTGCCTGGGTTTTTTCAGAAATCACTGCAGTGTCAGAGAGAAAATACGACTTTCATCACAGTGGGAAGTGAACACACAGAGAAAAGAGGGCAGAGAGAGAATCACAGAGAGGAAGACAGACAAAGAGGCATCTCACTGGTGCTGTGCTAAAAAACACAAAACCTGTGCTTGACAAGATTTCTGAGATGTACTTTTTGACAAGTTAATCCTGGAGAATATATAAGAATAGATTTAATCCTCAAATCAACATCTGTGAAAGAGCACGGCCATTGCGAATGAAGTTTCACTAACAGTGTCAGAGAATCTCCGACTATGTTTGACTATTTTATTTATTCTAAAATAAATCTCTCTCTTTAATCCCTCTAGAATGATTTAATCCCTGAGTAATGCCGCACCAGACACGTTTGTTTGGTTTATGTGTAGTTAAATAGCTCCTCAACAATCCTGAGTTTAACAGTCAAAAGAAATAAATATATTTACACAGTTTGATCGAAATCACACAATTATCTATCTGTTCTAAAGCAACTGTGTTAAATCTGAAACCTGCAGTGTTTGTGATCAATAGCACACATTAGTATTATGTCCTCTGAGTGGGTGTTAAAGTCTGGAATGTTTTCTGTTGAGAAATGTTGATGGTGTTTGTTGGGTCACACCCGTCTTTCCCATCTTCACTTCTCCAACCTGCAGTGAAGACCACGCCTTTGTTTGTTTGTTGATTTCAAAATGTTGTGGAGGGGTTGAGCATAACCCAATGAAGAAGCTATTAAATTTGTGTGCGGATCCAGATCAGGAATTATTTTTCACATTGTGAGAATCGTTGGTGGTTTTTCAACATTTTCATTGATTTCTCAGAGAATAATTCATGATGTTTATGATAAAAAAAATAAATAATAATTTTGTAAGTGTAAATAAAATAAAAATTCAGGATTTATTGAATTTAAATGTGGTTTCATAGGGGGACTGTTGGGCCTTGGCAGAGGTATGTACTCTGCTTAGTGTCATTCTAGTTTAATAACACCTTATTAGTTAGTTATTGATTAGTTATAAGCTATTGATGACATTTTTCTCAAAATGGAGGAAACCATTCGAGTGTCATCATTGTCGCCATCTGAAGGTTTTAGCAAATGTTGATAGGTTCACTCCATTAGTGAAAAACATTAAAATAATATGTTTTATGATATATGATTGGCAATAGATTTCCAAAGCAGCGTGTCTATGTCTTCTGTTGTGTGTCATTGGCATCTGTGTGAGGCGTATGACTGGAGGATGCTAACAGAAATAGACAGACTCATTATTGGATGCTGGGCTGTGTGGCAGCTGTGGGCA
This sequence comes from Hippoglossus stenolepis, assembly GCF_022539355.2. Lineage (NCBI taxonomy): Eukaryota > Metazoa > Chordata > Actinopteri > Pleuronectiformes > Pleuronectidae > Hippoglossus > Hippoglossus stenolepis. The sequence continues at coordinate 13,101,895 of NC_061484.1, read as the reverse complement.
GTGTCAGGAGTAGAGGATAGATGAAGAATGACTGCTCTGCTGAGAGGCTACATTACATTACAGACAGAGAGAGAGAGAGAGTGTGTGTTTGTTAGTGTGTTTGTGTATTTGTTTGAGTAAAGAGGGCACATAGACTTCAATGCTCAAGAATCCTGATATTGATCTGAACGTCAGCAACAAGCTCGTCTTCCCCTCCTGATTCCTCAAGATACAGATACCCTCGAACAACCTCACTGTGCTACTCTCTTTTTCCTCATGTGTTTCATTCTTCTGTTCAGGTCAACAGACCACATGCAACCTTTAAAAGAATAACTCACGGTTCTTATACGGTGTTGAAAACCCTTTCCGTCCATTGGAGGATTATAATAAGATAGATTTTACAAAATATTTTTAAAGTAATTAGCACAATAAATGTCACATTATTGTGACATTTATTATCTTTGCTCCTGATTAAAGTTTCTTTATGAGAAGACATTGACAAACAATTGGCAAAGAGCCAAACATTTAACAAATCTGAGGTTGATCAGTTGTGTATAGTGATAATTATTGATTGTTTTATTGGAAACATTTTGGATAATGTAAGTACACAAGTCAACAAAATATATAACAGGTCTAGTCGTTGTTATATATACGCATACATATTATATATTTAATATTTTTTTACGGTGGTTAAATATCTCAGTGATATCTTGGCTTGTTACTAGATTAGGCAAATTTATCTGTGACCCTGAACGTCTCAATGACCCCCATTTAAAAATCCCAGCAGTACAATAAAGTATTACTTGTTAGTCTATATGACAAACAAAGGAATGAATCATTAAATATTTGTATTGAAAACCTGATTCGACAGACAGAATAGTTCAGTCCCACTACCAACTGATGAATTTAACAGAATCATGTTTAGGAAATGTCCAGGAAAACTCACTGGAGCAACAAAGTTATACAAGAAATCTGACACATCACACTTGTGTACAAATCTGGCTGTTCAGTGAGAAATATTTTACATCTTTTCCAGTTTTCTTCGGATGAAGCAGTTTCTGCACTTCTCTTTTAATCCTGTTTTTTTTTAAAATTTCATATAGATGTATATACACAGGATAACAGTTTATTCTACAGCAAACAGCATGGCCCAATGGCAAATGTGGCCCATGAGACAACATAAGGCCTCTCATGCAAAATTAGATCTGGCCCACAAATGAATTTTTTATATTTGTCCCAGTCAGTTTTCTGGTCAGGCTGCAGCAGTGGAGCATAAACACTGCCTCCGTGTTTCACATTTTACATCTAACAGTTCGGCCTAAAATGATCAGCAGCACTCTGATTTCCCATGGTGCACCTGGCAGCAAAATGTCTCTTTCTTAACCTAAAAAAAGAGGCTGATGTGGAGCAAAGAAAGAGGTGGAGTGAGTGTAAGATGTTAGATTATATAACTGGTATTGGATCAGTACTTGGTTTTGGTCGATACTTAAAGTCCAGGCATTGAAATCAGGAAGAAACCAACATAACATAAATGTGACAGCTGTGTTTATAGACACATGGTTTGTGAAATCTGGCATTTCTCTCCGCTGCCACTATGTGACTCAAAACTATCATAATTTCCAGTACTTGCTTGTTTAATGTGGTTGTTACCACATCATATTGTGTAAATATACTCCCTAAAGTTTAACCATATTGTGATCGTAGGTACTTTCCCCCACTCTCAGGCTAAAGAACACTGATCGTGTTTAGTTTATTTGTTCGTATTGTTCGTAAGTCTTAGTAAATATTTTCATATTGAGGACAGTGTCAGAACAGGACGTGTCTATCAGTTCAACCCACTGGAGATGTTTTTTTACTTCACTCTGAAGTTTTCTTTTTCTACTTTAGTCTTAAGCAGCAGGTTAGTGGCGGGAAAGTATACCTCCTTTTTGTGACAAATCTATGCATGAATTTTATGAGAAGACAACTCCTATTAAGGCTTCATCCATATTAATAAGTTTTGATTTTAAAATCGTCTGTCTACACATTTTAGCTCAGTAATCCCCGTGCATACTAACACTCCTGAAAACGAATATCACATGACCATTCACGTAAACGGCACATTTGCTTCTTTACAACGCTTTGCATTCATCGCTGGTAGACAAGGCGTGACTGATGTGAACCAATCAGGAAGCGAATTCAGGTGACTGCATCTTCGTTTCCAAACGTCTGTTTTTGTCTGTCCACACTATAACACTTTTGGAGTTTTCAAACCAAATCAGGGCCAGCAGTTATCCAAACGTTCCGTTTTAGGCGCTCGAAAATGATAGCGGAACTGTGATGCGTTTTAAAACTAAAATGTTATACTGTGGATGTAGCCTCAGACTGGATTAATACATGGAGACTGTGGAAGTGTGTACTGGCCAGCTGGTGCTCAGAGGAAATGAAAGACATGGGATGAATGGCATATTTTGTTACTTTAAACCAACCATTTAGCCTCTCAAATGCCAAATAAAGCCAGTCTGAGTTTGTTAAATGCAATTGATGTTCAGGTTTTTCTCAAAGATATTTCAGCTTTGAGGACGACTGAGCTTCAGTTAGAGACAGTACAAAATCACTTAACACATAAGTTACAGTCTTATCAGAATAATTCTGGGTAAATACCCCAAAAAAATCATGAAAATGTCAGCGTAGAGTCACATTCAGACCTGGTGTGTTTGTGTGTATGTGTGTGTGCAAATACAAATGTGTGTGTTTACCTGTGAGTCTACGCCCTCAGGCATGTCCAAGCAGCTGAGTAAGCTGTCAGTGTTTATAGTGTATCACAAAACACACACACGTAACCGTCATCACCTGCTTGTCATGCTGGTGGACGAGTGCTGCTTGAAGAGAACCTCTGCCATGATGTGTGACGGCTGGTTGGAGGTTCTTGCTGGATCTTCCTTTAGCACAGCGACGTGAGGTCAGCATGAGGCCAGAGCTTCTTGTTACCTTACATGTCCTCAACCTGCCATGATGTAAACATTAGAAAGCTGCAAAATGTAATGTTACTCAACCTAAGCGGCTGTGGCAGAATGTCGACCATCCAGAGCCGGGTTATGCTCGAGATTTCTAAACGTTTAAACTTGTTTTGTAAATATGGAAGCATTTGTGTCCAAAACTAATTTCCCTACGGTACAATAAAGTATATCGTATCATATCGTATCATATAAGAGTTTTTCCTCACCACAGTTCTCACCAAAGTCTTGCTCATGAAGGAATTTAGGTAAATGATATCACATTGTGGGTCGAAACCCACTTTATGTAAAAAGTGTCCTGGAGTAACTTATGCCATGATCTGGTGCTGTATAAATGTCTTTGGCTTGACTAACTAATGAAGCATTTAATATGTAGGAAGAAAATACATTTGGGGCTGAAATCATTCCTCCTCTATATACACTCGCCTTGAGGAGATTGCCCTTAAATTAACAATAAAGCTGCTTTCAGACATGCACTGAACCCTGGAAAATCTGAATTTATCCGGAAGGGGCTTTATGCGAGAAGTCCAACGTCTGAGTCAGAGGCTCTGGACATTTTCTGGAGTTCTCTTGGGAGTGTTAGTCATCTCTGCATCCTTCTGAGGACATTTTGAAATCACCACAGTCCTGCAGCTGTGACCAGAGGCCAGTAATGAAGCAGAGATCTGCATGACTGTAATGACTTAGTCACAGTCCACTGCTTTCACCCACAGGGAGAAACTCAGCTGGACAAAAGAAAATCCTCTCCTCATCCCTGCATCCCTGCTATTTATTTGGCCACATTGCTCCATTTTACCATCAATCTAACTAATGAGGGGAGCTGCATACTAAAACTGCTCTTAGCTCTCCTCCCTCCACACTGCAGTGCTCCTGCTTTGCTGCTGACTGGGGCCCTTCAATCCTTTTAAGTGCTCAGTCTCTGCATAGATAAGGGAAGTAAAGGTGATGTGACTGGACTGATAAGGAGGAATCGATTCCTTCATCCTGCAGAGTTTAGGGAAGAAAAGGTAAGAAGAGAGGCGGAGAAATCAGATCCCTCTCCAGAGATGTGTGTGTATGTGTGTGTATGTGTGTGTGTGTGTGTGTGTGTGTGTGTGTGTGTGTGTGTGTGTGTGTGTGTGTGTGTGTGTGTGTGTGTGTGTGTGTGTGTGTGTGTGTGTGTGAAACCCTTGGTTCTCCTCTTTTGGTCAAGCTCCTAAATGATTTCTAGTGTTAAGAATGAGGACGCCCTGTGTTGGATGGGGTAACATTGCTGTTCTTCTAGGTTAACATAATTACAGCGTTAAAGGAGAGAACAAAGTAGAAAGACACACAAAAGAGGACAAGTTGTTTTAAGGTACCTTTCCCCACAGGTTTTTGAAGTCTGGTTAGTATAAAAATGTTTTTGTGGGCCTCAAAAAGAAACGAAACAGTCATGAAATACTTTTTTACAATTTATCTTGCCAGGTTTGGCAAAGCTACAGCTACAGACAGTTTAATGTTGGATACAAAATATTGCACTGGCAACCACTTGCAAGGCTTTAAAGTGTGTTACCGCTACATTGTTTGTTTGCAGTGTGAAAACATTTGAATAGATCTGACTTTAGGACCAGTTGCAGGAAGTTGAGACAATATTAAAAAATAGAAGAAAAAGAAGCCGAAGCGTCTTTGCTGTATTTGGCGCATTCAAAAACAATTCAAAACGGCTGAAGTTTCGGATTCTGGTCATAATACCATGATGATATTACAGCAAATTATCAACTTTTTCTGTAGCTGAACTTTCTTCTGTTCAGGGAATAATCAGGACAAGGACCTGGAAGTTGTCAAGAACCGATCAAGCTGCTGTAATGCTGTTATGAGAGGTCACCTGTCCATCAGGAGCCTGATAGTCTAAAGGGTTTTGTTGCTCGAGCTGTGTGAACTGTGCTATCCGAGAACCTCAGCCTAGATACAAAAAGATCAGTCTGGTGGTTACGAAACAAGAGGAGCATTCACTCTGATAAACCACTACTTCATTGGACTAATACATTAAAATTAAAAAAAACACCTGCAGCTGCTTCACCTCCAGTACTTCATCACCTCATGGCCTGGTTTTCCTCATTCTCATGTATTATCTATATTGTCTTACACCGCCTTCCCTTGTGTGCTTCTCTCACAAAGAGACAACAGAAACAAAATAATATTAAAACGTCTGGATGTTTTAAAAAGTGAAAGAAAATGAAGGAGGAATGTATGGAATGAATGGTGCTGCATATACAGTATAAAAGTGTTACTGAGCATCAGCGAGAGAAACAAAGAGAATCGTGACTGAAGTCATGATGGGCTGTTGCACTTTTCTTCACACCTCACAGCACTGACTGCCCTTTCACCTTCAGAAAGACGACACAGACTGAGAAACACATCCGTCTATAGACACAATAAACAGACACGGATAATCAATATTCAATACCTGATTCCAGAGAAAAACAACAGACTGGTGCAAGAAAGACTATGTTAAAATATGATAAGCAAGTGGTATTTATTTGATATTTGTACATAAGACGAGGTAGCTTCCTAAACACAAATATGATTATAAAAGAAACTGGTCTTTTCCTTCTCTAAATAAATATTAATCAATTAATCCATTATTAATGAGCACTTATTTCTTCATGTGAATTTAATAATGCTTGCCTTAGGACAGATTTATGTGTCTAACCTGCTTTCCACTGACTGAAGACTTTAGGATATGCATGTTATTAATAACAATTAACTAAATTAAAGGCTCTCACAAAGTTTTCCCAGAAAACCTGTTGAAAATTAAAGACAGAGTAGAAGTCTATGATAAGGAATTATGAATTGGTAGCTCAGCTAAAAACCCAAAACCCAGCTCTGACATAGTGCTATTCTTACCCTTTACTTTTCATTATTACTATATGTTTCCTTATAATATTCTGTTTAGCTTCACATTTAATTTGTGCTGTTTCTCAGTCCGTGTGCAGACTCATGGTGACACAGAATCTGGAGTAAATATGGTACATAGACTGTATTTATAACACACACACACACACACACACACACACACACACACACACACACACACACACACACACACACACACACACACACACACACACACACACACACACACACACACACACACACACACACACACACACACACACACACACACACACACACAATGTGGATCACCCTCTCTACCTCCGAGTCAAAAGTTGTCGGTCTTGTGCTGTCCCACCTCATCAGACTGCACCGTCCCAGATTAATTTGACAAAGTGCTTCTGGGTAATTTAGCTGTTCCGATCTTATTGGCAGTGTGGCAGACGCCTCATTTAACACCATATATCAGCTTTCCGTCCCACGGTGACACTTTCATTTAGAAACTGAAGGGAAGAAAAGAAAGGGTCACAGTAAGAAGGACAAGGACTTTTCTGTTGATCTTAATGTTCGTTATTTGTTATGACTTCCTAAGTTTATCTCCAGCCTTGGATCTGTGTAACTATTTAACGCACACAGGCCAGTTTGTACTGTGATTGTCACCTGTGGTCAGATCTACTGGCTGCTTTGCTCACTTTACTTGAAAATCAAGTTGCCAGTTACGCAAGTGTGATCAAATCATGTGATGTGTGTGTTTTTGGGTCCAATATGTTGATTTACTGTGTCAAAGTGAATAATTTGTGGTCTGGTCATAAAGGCAATGTTGTACTGAAAACAATACAATATATTGGCGAGGTTAAGACCTTTGAGATGTGGTTTATAAAATCAAAAGCATTCAACAATGGACAATGTAGCCCAGGACTCCGAAGGGTTAAAATATGTTGGTGGTCCCTCCCCTTCTACTGTGTAGCCGCGGTGGTGACCATTAGAGGTGAGGTGCCAGCGTTTGACACTAAGCATTTGACCATTTTGACTGTACCATCCAGGTGCTGAACGTGCACTGAGTGTTGCTCTACTTGTCAGTGTGAACAGTCACAATATCAAGTGTGAGTATGGAAGTATTGGTTTTGAGAGAGAGCGCTGCAGTTTGTCACATCTGTGTTAGAGCTGACCGTGACCTCTGACCTCACTGAGGATGGAGGAACCAGACAGGACTGATTCTCTTTTATCAATCAGAGCAAGGACACCGGCATGAACACACACACTCACCTTTTCTGTGTGTGTTGTTTTTCAGAGCGGCAGAATCACGCCCGAGAGCTGGTGAGAGAGGCCGACCTGTCGCAGTGGAACGCTGTGGTCATCATGTCGGGAGACGGACTCCTGTACGAGGTAAATAGACAAAACAATGACTTTTAAACCAAAATGTCTGTCTCCTGCTGTTGCATATGAAGATGAACATCAGCAATTATGAAAACTGTTGTAGTTTCTGTTCTTGAAATCATCAACTGACCTGATAACCAAATCCATAAACTAAACAGCATGTATTGTGGGTATTTTAATTTACACACCTGTTCAAAGTATAAACCTAAATTTAGATTAAGTCTTATAAATAGAGCTGAAACAATGAATAAACTACAATGACACTCTGTAGAACACACACCTCCACTAAGGCCCAACAGTTCCCTTATGAATCCACATTTAAATTCACTAGATCCACACTTTTATTTGGATCTGCACCAAAGTTCACAAACTCATAAATATCAGTCCCCTTAATATGCCTCATTTTTTAAAATCAAGATCCACAAACTTGTTTCTGGGAAATTTAATTGACTCTACTTACAGATCTCCTTAGGGAGATTATTCCTAAGAAAATGCCCGGTCACCTTTCGTTACGACAGGAAAACATATGGTGTCAAAAGATCTGAAATGTACGTAGGTGCAAGTTAAGATTGAGCCTTAAAAGTCAGCAATAAAATCAATTGTAAAATTTACTGGAAGCCGGTGAAGAGAAGCTACAATTTGAGTCCAGCTGCTGATTATCAATAAGTTAACATGACTGAATTTCACCGGCTCTCACTACTTGTCAGTCTTTGTTACTCTCCATAAAAACTCTTTGCTCAATAGCATAAAACTATCGATGTTGGATACCCAGCGTGCTGAGTGATCAAATCTGTATCTTCTGTGTGTGTCAGGTGATAAATGGTTTGCTGGAGAGAGCAGACTGGGAGGAGGCCATTCAGACGCCGCTGGGTTTCCTTCCTGGTGGATCAGGCAACGCCTTGGCTGCGTCCATACATCACTACTCTGGGTGAGCTACTGCAGAATCTAAAAATCTGATCTCTGGTTGTATCGGTCACCTTTAGCTAGGAGGACCCAAACACAGGTGACAGGAGCTGAGGCTGGCGGAGGTCAATTAAGTGAGAAAAATAAATTCAACACACTCACTGTCTCTGGTGGCAGGAAAACAGAAGTGGAGCATGAGGAGACTCCATTTTTAAACTGACAAACAGGAAGGAAACACACATGGTGCAGGTAATCTAGGAAGCAGGAAACAAGAGGAAGTGACCTAAAACTAGACCAGAAGAGAGTTTCAAAATAAAACAGGAAATGACACAACATGAGGGATCACAAGAAGGTAACACACACAAACTCGTGTCTCCATGACTTCAGAGGAAATTACATTGATTTACAATTGATTTCCTTGGGACTTACTCTAACCTTTCTACATGCCTAATCCTAATCCTAACCCTTAACCATTAATCTAATCTCAACCTAAATTTAATCTTAATTTACACCTTAAATGTCTTCACCTTAAAATGCAATGATTTACATTTTCGAGACTTGCTTTTTGTCCTCATAAGGAAGACAAGTCCCCATAAACACACACACACACACAATCAGCAACTATTATGATGATCAATCACTTCAAGGCTGTTTCCTGTCTTTTCTTTCTCTCCCTCTACAGTCTCTCTCTCAATAGTAAAGTTGAATACACACACACACACACACACACACACACACACACACACACACACACACACACACACACACACACACACACACACACACACACACACACACACACACACACACACACACAGTCCTGCTTCCTGCTGCTATTCAGTGTAAAACACACTCATCTCCACTGAATGAATTATTAATGATTTGCTCATTTCAGTGACTGTTTGCAGTTTGTTCAATCAGAGCAAAGGACAGAAAGGAGAGCAAATGAATGAATGAACAATAACAGAGTAATGGGCCTTTTCGCAGCAGACACTTTGACATAAAGGAGGAAAAGAAAGTGTCACTGATGACGACCTTTCTATAAACCTTTGTGCTGCAGATTTTTTTTCTCAGTTGATTGAAACAAGGTTAATTTAAATAACGGAATGATGAAATGAAGGAAAACACTGCGTTCATTCATCCCTTTTAGTGCATTTGCCAATCAGCTTCTCATCAAACAATGGTCGTCCACCCACAGCGGCAGCAACAATGAGAGGAAGAGACCAGACTCTGTATTGTTTACTCTCCTCTCACACTCCCGGGGCATCCAGAAAACATCTCTCTCTCTGTGTGTGTGTGTGTGTGTGTGTGTGTGTGTGTGTGTGTGTGTGTGTGTGTGTGTGTGTGTGTGTGTGTGTGTGTGTGGTTGGTCCTGGCTGCCCTACAGTGGCCCTGGCCAGAGTGGGTTTGGTATTATTCCGAACGGGTTCACCGAGGCTACGTGGATCAAACAAGTGACAGCTAGAATGTATCTGTTATTATGTAATGCAGTGAACAGGTTCGCTGAGTGAGGCTGTAACGTGTTTCCCTACACAAACATAATGAACAGGAGCTGAAACATCATCTTTGAGGCTGAATGCTGACGCTCTATGAAGTGACAGGTGTGACTGGGTCTCCCTCACCTGGTGGTTTACAGGTACATACATGGAAATAGATGGATAGATTCTGAAACAGTAAGAAGCTTTTCTAGTTCGACAGCAAAACACCCTTTACTTAAAGCAACACTATGTAACGTTTACTGAGCAACAGCGCCCTCTGCAGCCAGATGTGAGGATTAACTCTCTGGGGTCTGTGTCCGAGCAATGACGTGCTTTTCATGTAGAGAAAAAAAACAAAGCTCTGACTGTCTAGTCCCACTCACTGAAATGAAACACAACGTAACGGTTGAGATTCCTAAACCAGAAGAACTGCTGCGGTAACAAATACAGAAAACTCTGTTTAGGATTCTTGACATTTTAAAGGTTTCCTGACTGAATATTGGAAATAAATTCAGTTTTTTAGTGACTTCCAAGTCTTTTTAAGTGATCTACACTTCAGCATGAATCTTGAACTTGCTTGGCCTGGTTCATTGTGAAAGAACAGGTTTTTGTTTTCTCTGCGGAAAAAATGAAAGAATGCGGTTTCTTGCTTGAAGCAGGTGGTGATGACGGTCAGTTGTGAACAGCTTCCGCCATTTAAGATAAGAGGTTTGAGGCCGGGGCGCTAGCTAGCTGTTAGCATGTTAACTTCAGTAGAAGCAAAGAAGCAAAGAAGGTGATGCTTTTGATTTCCACCACTGCAGACTTGTCTTGATGAGTAGAGGAATAAACATTTATGCTCAACTTGCAACAGTCGTTCTAAACTGGAGTTAATCTTCACTTAGCCCCTTTCAGTATCAAAAGTAAAGATAATCAACTATCCACCCAGGACGATGCCAAATAATGTAAAGTCCAAATGAGTTGAGATTTGTTTGTTCTGCTAAAAACATTTCGATTATGTTTTTAAATTTAAGATAATTTTGGGGCTTTTTATGCCTTTTATTATTAGAGGGGGCAGTATTTCACATTAAAGAGTGAGAGAATGGAGAGCAGGGAAGGATCATTACCCAACCTGTGTCTGCTGCAGGAGGACCCAAGCCTCTGCCCTAAATTTTTCTAAGATTTAATTAATAAAATGTTTCTAGAATTAAACGATTTTATTGACCTCTGAAGATTACTACGTACAGTAGACAACTGTAACAGTAGGTTCCCAGAATGAACACTGCTTTTTTATAATAGCACAAAAAGGCTGGAGACCGCAATAAAACATTGAAGAAATCTGTCATGTTTTATAAATGCATCATGTTTGTTTTATGGATAATATTAAACCTTAATGTACTTTCCATCAGTGATGATACAGACAAACTATGAGTGGAGGCGAGTTGGAGAACTTATTACCTGTTGACCTTCTAACAAGTGGATGATTAAAACGAAAGAGAGCAGTGGAAATGGAGATGAAAGTGTTTCTGTCCAGACTGAATTCATTCAGGATGATGAATATGGAAATATCTGCAGGGCCACAGCCACTCAACTCCACTGAGACACCCAGTCATCACTGTAATTGGCTGTGGGTGGTAACAGCAGGGAAGTGTGTGTGTGTGTGTGTGTGTGTGTGTGTGTGTGTGTGTGTGTGTGTGTGTGTTGTAGTGACCCTCCACCCCTATCTCCATTCTCCCAGATGGGGTTGTCTTTGTTGTCTGACTGACCTGTCATGTCTGAGGGCCCGTGAGCTGATTGTGTCCCACCTCCATCCAGGTTTAGAGGCTTGGCCCCTTTCACTCACCCCACCCCCATCCCCACGGGGCTCCACCCTTCTCATCCACCTCCTCTCTTCCCTCTGTTTTCATATAGTAACACTATAAGGTCACAGTTACCCCGGTGTTGTGTAACACTCCTCTCATAGCTCACCCCCAAAACACACACAGACCTTGACACACTTCCTAACCCCAAAATATTAAGTGCACCTTCCTGTTTTCATTTTGATCTGCAGCTTATTTTTGGATCTGGGTTTTTAACTGTGTCTCCTTCTGCAACGCTGAAATGATTGACATTTTTTTATTCCAGCTTCTGATAATACGTGAATACTTCTGTAAATCCAATTTCTGTTGGTTTTGGGTTTGACAGAATATAAAGACATCAATTTACATGATGGGACATTGTGATGAGCATTTTTATCTGACAATTTTATCATCTGATTTATCTGACTAGCTCATCTCATTATTAATTAATCATTAATTGCTGTTCCATGCAGTGGTGCATCTATCTCTGCCGAGTAAATGAACAATTGATTAAAGAGCCTTAAAGACGACCTACTTTAAAATATAGAGGCTATAAATACAAAAAACGGTTACACATGCAAGTACATTTGATCAGAAATATCAACTCAACCCAAAGATGGAGTTAATTCAATTGTGACTGTTATTTTATTTTAAAAATAAATCTTCATGTACTCGTATGTTACTCATTACTACTCAGATGTAATCTTTCTTTCTTTCTTCCTTTTTTTGATGCCCTCAATAAACTTTAAAATTTGAACTGATACATTTTAAAACAAACTTTTTTCCATTTAATATGCTTTGCCAAACTCCTCCTGTGTCCCTGAAATGAAATGCAGTTTAAATTTGGATGAGTTTTCTCATAAAGCTAAGAAAATATGTGATCAAAGAATAAACAGTCTGACCTGCAGTTGGCTTTTAATTAATTCATTGAACTTGAACCATATTTTTGTTGACCTTTGACCTCGACGCTCACACACACGCACACACACGTTAACTCTCCTCTCTTCTCCTACAGAGCCTCTCCAGTCTTCGGTGAAGAGCTCCTGATCAGCTGTGGTTTCCTGCTCTGTAAAGGCCTGCTGTCTCGTATGGACCTGGTCTCCATCCAGCTCTCCTCCGGCCCTCGTCTCTTCTCCTTCCTCTCTCTGGCCTGGGGCTTCGTAGCGGACGTGGACATAGAGAGCGAAAAGTACCGTCACGTTGGAGCTGCCAGGTTCACTGTGGGCACGCTGGTGAGGCTGGCTTCTCTCCGCATCTACAAAGGTAAGCTGGCTTACCTGCCAGCCTCCAAGGACTGCAACACAGAGGGAGGTTTGAGAAACAACATGACGAAGCACTGCAACAATCAGGCTCCCTCTCTGAGTCCAGCCTCTCTGCTGCTGCGCCGCCAGTCAAGAGACTCTCCCTGTCAGAACACCCTTCACAACTCCTGCCACTCCAACAACTCCCTCAAAGTGCGGCAGGCGGAGAGCACGCCCCCCAGAAGCGCCACCAAAGGTCTCCCCAGCCCACCAGACTCCCGGCTGCTGCCCCTGGACCAGCCGCTGCCCAGTGACTGGGTGGTGGTCCAGGAGGAAGACTTTGTCCTCATGCTGGCCATATACCAGTCCCACCTGGCGGAGGACCTGATGGCAGCACCGAACGCCACCTTGGACGACGGCGTCATCCATCTTACCTACGTCACAGCGGGAATATCCCGCAGCGCTCTGCTGAGGCTCTTCCTAGCCATGGAGAAGGGCACACATCTGACTTCTAACTGTCCACATCTGGTGCACACCGAGGTGCAGGCGCTCAGGCTGGAGCCGTATACACCCAAAGGAATAATAACAGTAGATGGAGAAGTGGTGGAGTATGGGCCGATGCAAGCTGAAGTGCACAGAGGTCTGGCAAGATTAATCACTGGATGAACTGAAGAAACAAACACCACCAGCTTTTATCTTTGATATTAAAGGCTGATGATGTTTAATAGATCATTTTTACCATTTCAAATCAGAAATGGAAAAGGTGCAGGAGCAAATGGATGTTACACTCGTTCACTTTTATTCGCTACGTTCTCTGTCAGTGGTACGCAGAAAACAGGTACATCGTTTTTTAAAGAAAATACTTTGAAGTTTGATGGGATATTACAACAAACACGTGCTGTGTATGGAGACGCAAAGTGTCCAATATTAGATAAACAGTTGAATAAATGCAGATAAAAATATAATATATATATATACACTACCGTTCAAAAGTTTGGGGTCACCCAGACAATTTCGTGTTTTCCATGAAAACTCACACTTTTATTTATCAAATGAGTTGCAAAATGAATAGAAAATATAGTCAAGACATTGACAAGGTTAGAAATAATGATTTTTATTTGAAATATTAATTTTGTTCTTCAAACTTTGCTTTCGTCAAAGAATGCTCCATTTGCAGCAATTACAGCATTGCAGACCTTTGGCATTCTAGCTGTTAATGTGTTGAGGTAATCTGTAGAAATTTCACCCCACGCTTCCTGAAGCCCCTCCCACAAGTTGGATTGGCTTGATGGGCACTTCTTGCGTACCATACGGTCAAGCTGCTCCCACAACAGCTCAATGGGGTTGAGATCTGGTGACTGCGCTGGCCACTCCATTACAGACAGCATACCAGCTGCCTGCTTCTTCCCTAAATAGTTCTTGCATAATTTGGAGGTGTGCTTTGGGTCATTGTCCTGTTGTAGGAGGAAATTGGCTCCAATCAAGCGCTGTCCACAGGGTATGGCATGGCGTTGCAAAATGGAGTGATAGCCTTCTTTATTTAAAATCCCTTTTACCTTGTACAAATCTCCCACTTTACCAGCACCAAAGCAGCCCCAGACCATCACATTACCTCCACCATGCTTGACAGATGGCGTCAGGCACTCTTCCAGCATCTTTTCACCTGTTCTGTGTCTCACAAATGTTCTTCTGTGTGATCCAAACACCTCCAACTTTGATTCGTCTGTCCATAACACTTTTTCCAATCTTCCTCTGTCCAATGTCTGTGTTCTTTGCCCATATCAATCTTTTCTTTTTATTGGCCAGTCTCAGATATGGCTTTTCTTTGCCACTCTGCCTAGAAGGCCAGCATCCCGAGTCGCCTCTTCACTGTAGAAGCGTTGATACTGGCGTTTTGGGGTACCATTTAAAGAAGCTGCCAGTTGAGGACCTGTGAGGCGTCTATTTCTCAAACTAGAGACTCTAATCTACTTGTCTTCTTGCTGAGTTGACTGGGGCCTCCCACTTCTCTTTCTACTCTGGTTAGAGCCCGTTTGTGCTGTTCTCTGAAGGGAGTAGTACACACCGTTGTAGGAAATTTTCAGTTTCTTCGCAATTTCTCGCATGGAATAGCCTTCATTTCTAAGAACAAGAATAGACTGGCGAGTTTCACATGAAAGTTCTCTTTTTCTGGCCATTTTGAGAGTATAATCGAACCCACAAATGTGATGCTCCAGATACTCAACTAGCTCAAAGGAAGGCCAGTTGTATAGCTTCTCTCACCAGCAAAACAGTTTTCAGCTGTGCTAACATAATTGCACAAGGGTTTTCAAGGGTTTTCTAATCATCCATTAGTCTTCTAAGGCGATTAGCAAACACAATGTAGCATTAGAACACTGGAGTGATAGTTGTTGGAAATGGGCCTCTATACACCTATGTAGATATTTCATTAAAAACCAGACGTTTCCACCTAGAATAGTCATTTACCACATTAACAATGTATAGAGTGTATTTCTGATTAATTTAATGTTATCTTCATTGAAAAAAACAGTGCTTTTCTTTGAAAAATAAGGAAATTTCTAAGTGACCCCAAACTTTTGAACGGTAGTGTGTATATATATATATAGTATGCGCTACTTTACAATAAGAGGTTTTATTGCAGGATTTTATTTTTTTGGCAAAAATAAGTTTTAATTTCACAACGCAAATTACTGTTTCAATGCTTTTACTGTGAAAAGAAAAAGTATGATTATTTCACTATTTAATTGAAATCTTTTATTTAACATTGAACACTTTGGGGTCTCCATAGCGACAGTTGAGCGTACTGTCGGAGATAATGTCAGCCTCAGACACAAACACGTTTCATCATCATCATGATGAAGTGTTTATCCTCCGCAGTAATAAATCCAGCCACGTCTTTAGCCTCCAGTTTCTCATGTTGTCTATTACTGCATGGTACGTTTCTTCTGTCCTGAATCCACATCTCAGCTTGAATTGCGGCATCTTATGCAACAGAAAATGATTGAATTTATACCTTCATGGATCCTTGGCACTATGATGGAGACTATGTTTTTGTGTGTGTATGTGTAGTTATTGTGTGGTAGTGCAGATGTCCTCATGGAGCCGTTACCCTGGTTTGAACTGAGGTGATCAGGCATTGTGACTGTTTCTGAGACGATGGTGCTGCTGAGTCATGTGGAGGAAGGTGAAAAAAGCAAATGGCATCATATATCATAACTATTTATATTTTATTATATTTTATTTATTTCCTCATATTAAGACTGTATGAGATGGTCTCAGCATGAACTGACACAGTTTCAGATTTGTTGCCTTAAAAGCTGCATTCAGGAATCTCCAGGAAGGATTTCTTTTTTGCATCACCAGCTTGTTCCACCCTGACTGTTGCATTGTGAGCGACATGAAGCCGCTGCCGCTCGGCCACCACGTAGCTATCATGGTCACTGACGCACAACGATTACTGGGACAGTTTCGCCCAAGAATCATCCACTTGTTGGATCCTTAGATAGTCGGGAATGGGAGGATGCGTTTGAAGGAGCCTTAAAAATGGAACAGCCTGTGAAGCCATCTGGCTTCACTGCTATGGTCTTGTTAGATTTGTCCTTGTTTCATAAACAAACCACAGTGACAGAACAGATCTGCATCCGTCAGACCACTTTTATATTTCCATTTCATTCTGTGGTCTAAAGTCTCCAGAGTGCTGCACAAACACAGGCACAGTGAAACAAATGTGACCAGTGGGACGTCAACACATTCAAAGGGTCAGTTCACCATTCACCACAAAATACCATTGACCACCTCACTGGAGATTGGACAGACATCTCACAGCCGGATATCAAAGCTGCTCGAATAAAACCAAAACCATATACTGCACGACTAGATAACTGGAGAGGAAAAAGAAAGAAGTGGGTGAACTGAGCCTTTAATCCAGCTTCTCATTGTAATCACATGGTTCATTTTATCACCAGCAACCACTTCATGGGCACTAATGTAAGAAATCACTGAAGTGACGTCGACACAAATAAGAAAGTGATGCTCTGAATGAGGACGAGCTGAACGTCACTGATGATGATGTGATCATGTTCTGGTGGCGGCAGCTCTGGTCCTGGTCTGAAATGTTTTACTGCCTCCTATCCCTCCATCCATACCACTCTTCTTCTTATTCTTCCCCTGCTGCTTTCCTCCATCCATCATCCTTCTCTCATCTGCTGCTTTAAGAGCACTGCAGTGCAGAGCAGTCCTACCACACCGGTGCTTTTCAGACACTAACACACACACAAAGAGGCTTTCCCTGTGGGGGTTTTGTTGATGAACATCACCAAGGTGTCCTTACCATTGAGCTTTACACATTGAGGAACTGATGACTAATATTTAAAAGCAAAGACAGATTTTTAAATGTTTTTAATCCAAATCAAACAATTTTCGTGGTTTATTTTTAATTAAATCCAAAAATATCCAATCTGGACACTAGTTTGTTATACATGCTGCTATTAGGAGCTAAATGTATTCATGTCTTAAACAGTGGGGGGGTTGGGGTGGAAGTTTAGAAGGGGGGGGGTATCCGCCTGTTAAATGCTGCATGAGGTCGACAGCGTGGTTCTCCTGACAGGGCGTCCTCATTCTTAACACTAGAAATCATTTAGGAGCTTGACCAAAAGAAGAGAACCAAGGGTCTCACACGCACACGTGCGGGCACGCACGCACGCATGCACGCACGCACACGCACCGCACACACACACACGGTAGCAGCAACTGTAACATCAGGAAATCTGATGTAAAATAACCATTTGCTGGTGGAAATGATCGCTGTCACTTTCCATGTGAACAGTAAGAGAGGAGAAGGCTACATGGCTGCAGTTAAAATGCAATGATTTTCATGTCTCGTGTTTTAATGCCACGACTATGTTTGACACTGTAAACAACAGAATAATGAAAAGACCAAAACCTCAAAAAATGTTCTTCTTTTAATACTTTTTCTTTGATGTTTGCACAGTGTAAGTGTGTTGCCCCTTCAACCGATTAACTAGTTTAGTTTAACAACAGCTTGTGACAACAGCTGAGTATGGACAAGCACATGAGATGGAACACTACTTGAAAACATGCGTGTTACACGTCGTCGTTTTATAGGACAAATGTGGTTTGTAGCAACAAAAGTTCGAAGTTTCTCCTGCTGTGATTGTTGCATAAGACAAAAATAGAACCATAAAGATGGAAGATTTTTAAACTCAAGAGAAAGATATTTTTTTCCATTTACACCACAGAGTGCTACAGACCATTTATCACTTTTTTTTTAGTCTATGCAAAGATTTCAGTTTGGTCTGTTTTAACTATTTCATGTGCCTTGACTGTGCTGCCTCCTGGTGGTTTGAACACGGTGGTGCTTTCACTGATTCATCAAGTGCAACCAGCTGAATTTCTTTTATATCAGCTCATCAGTTTTGTCACCAACATTTTTTGAAAAACTTTGAGATGGAAGAGACAAGAGTTGAATGAATAGAAAGTGTCGTCAGGTCAGATAATAAATGAAACTCATCAGAGTGTGGTTTCTGTGTGATTGACAGTCAGGTCGTCCAACTTTCATCAAACTAATAAAAGATGATGATGAAGGAGCTGACGTTCTTCTGACCACACCCACGACTGACTGTTGATTTGCTGTTCGTCTTTACCTGCTGCATCAAAACTGTTGTCGTTTTGTGTTTACATGTTTATGGGGAAGGGAAGAATGTTTTTTTTCCTTGCACACTGAATATTGAATGGTTCTTTATTCAAAGAGAGATCTATTTTTCCATTTTGACAAATGTCTGTAATTTTCGATCATCAAATCGAACTTTCTGCTGGAGTGTACTTGATTGAAAAATGAAATAAACAATGACAAACAAACCCGAGTGAGATTCGGTTCATGAAAATGAGGTTGAGTTATTTTATCAGTTTTTGGATTTGATGCTTTTTGTCCACATTTTATGAGCATTTATATCCTAATGTTCAACCCACTGAACTGTTGTAGGTCTAATCATTTAGGCCAAATGCAGGATAATGTTTCAACGGACTAAAAAGTCAATAAACCCATTTAACTTTTGAGAGCATTTTTTCTTCAGTGAATTGTGAACCTGGGTCGAATAGAGGAGACAATGTGCATCAAATTAGATCCACTTTAAAACAGAAAAGATATCAAGCAGACAATGCATCCTATGACACAGACTTGTTTCCTGAAAGCAGAGTTGGTCTGGTGTTAAACATGAAAACTGCTTTACTAACTTTACTGTCGGGTTGTTAAAGAATGACAGAGGAAAATCTGATCTGATTAGACTCATCAGTCTCTTATGGTGCCTGAATCCCCCCCAACAAGATCCCTGAATCATTTTGCTCCAATATTAAAGTTTGTGGAAATGGGTTTCGTGGTTTTATCATAATGGTGCCAACAAACACACACACAGGGCAGAAAACCAAACCTTGGTGTATAGGTAAATATGTTTAAAAGGCACATTTCCTTGAAAAATGTTACTAAAATCTAAGTGAAAGATGGTTTGTTCGGGACTATTTTCATCTGTGGATTAATACACATTTTGCTGCTCTCGTGAGAAATGTGAATGCAGCCTAAACTGTGTTTTGGCTCGAGTCAAAATAAAGTGTAGTGTCCACATTGATCACAGTAAAAGAACATCAGGTTTTGGCTCGACAGATATTTGTTTGTATGTTGGATTCATTTTTGGGATTTGACAAGAAAACATAATTCAAAAAAATAAAGATATATACCACCTCGTCACTTCTCGTCATTGTGATGAAAAGCTGCCGTCTATACAAGTACTGAATGAGAATAGAAAAGAGCCACAATGTCTCTATGGTGCTGCTTGCAAAGTTTAATACATCACTATACAGTTGTTTGAACTCAACAAAATGAAACCATTAAAAAAAATGAAAGAAATAATAAGTACAATACACACTCAGCATTTTGTACATATATGCCCCAAGCATCCACATGACTTGTTAGAACTCAAGTTTGTGTTAAATATATATACTGTATGTATTTATATATTTCAATATAATCATGACGTCTGTACAGAGGGAATCAGGCTACAAATCTTTTTTTCTATATATATCAAGAACAGGCCACTGTGGAAATGTAGACATCGTACAGTCAAGTCTTGTGTGTAGCCCATTCAAAAGGCTTAAAGCAACATGTTACATGCTTTGGCTGTAAAACAAACTTCTCGCAATAATAATAATAATAATAATAATAATGATATTAATAATAGTTTAATTCTGAATAATATACACACACACAGAAAATTGTACATAGCATCATGTGCTTGATATCTTGTCGGATTTTTGCTTTTCGAGATCTCGCGCAATAGCTTGACATTTTTCTCTTTGTGTGACAGTTGATGAATGAAATGAACGAGTGAAAGACCGAGCAGTTACGTCACCTCTACACTCCTGGAGGAGCAGAGTGTTGTTTTTTTTCCAGAACACCGTCAATGCGGCTCTTACTTTCTACCCGAGATCTGACCAGTGACAACACCTTCCTCTGAGAATTGTGAAGGGGACGTTTTACAAACAGCAGCGCGCGTGTGTGTGTGTGTATGGGGAGAAAAAAAATTGAGTAAAGCAAACAAGGCTACATGCTACAGCTACAGCAGCCAGTGAAGACGGCGGCACATTCTCCCTCTGTAGCGTTAAAGGCAGCGGAGAAACAGGGATGGTTTGGTAAAATCTAAGAAGAGGACAAAATGTCATGGATGCCCAATTACCACGTCTGATACAGGAATACCAATATTCAGAGAGGAAAAGAGAAACAATTCATGGAAGACAAAGCAAAACAATTGACCCCTCTTTTTTTTTTTTTCTTAGTTAAACGCAGCAACTCTTGGCTCATAGCTTTCATCCTCTCCCATCACTCACAGCTTCAGATCAGCACAGTGTGCCCACTCACTCAGAAGCCTAATGCTCTCATTTGGCCTTCGCGCTGAAATTGTCGTTTTCCAACAATAACCAAAAAATCAAGCAGGTTAATTATGAACAAACCCTCAGAATCACACTGTATGAGGCGGGTATCACGATGTCATTAAACTCTGCATGTGCAATCTGAAGAGGAACATCAGAATAGATCGCTCGTGTTAAAGAACTGATAAAAGTGGGAAACTGATCACAGATCTGCACTTTTAAAAAGGAGGAAAACACTGGAGCAGGGTTTTAGTGGTTTTTACCATGTGGTTCTGTCTGTGTAGGTTAATGCCTAAACTACGACACAAGCAGCTCTGTACACAATGGTCTGAGATCATTAAGAACATTTCAAGTAAGGCAACATGTTGACATGAGATGACGGAATGGACGCTGAATGTTTTTTTGAATTTTTTATTTAGTCTTTAAATTGCTTCATTTGCAGTGACGTCACCTTTGTCACAAAGAAGAGGAGCATCATGGGTAAAGCTCCACTTTGAAACAGTCCAGCCTCTGTGAGTGTAACAACCTTGAACATATCGAAACACCAAAAAACAGATTCCATCTTAGTGAACAGCTTTGCTTAACTCTAGAGGAAGTAAATGTTACTGTTGTATGTTGAGGCGGCAGCTGAGTTTAAGGGGAATTTGGGGATTTTCCAACCTGGGCTCTATGTTTATAAATGTGTGTGTGTGTAAATGTGTGTGTGCAACAGTGGCTACAACAGAACCTTATGGGGTAAATGCGCCAATCCAATGAATGTCCACTAACAATAACTTTGCTAAGAGTCCGGCAACGTTACACACATCTCACTCAATGAGACGTCTCACTCCAAGTCACGCGAGACTTGGGTTGTTACAGGAAGACAGAGGTGGAAACTTGAGGAAGGGGGAGAGTTGGAGAGATGAGTTTGGATATTACAGAGAGAAACTATTATGACTGAATCTTTTTCTGATGCGCACAATCTCCATGAAGCATTTGTCTCCAATGGTCGTCTCTACTTGTTTGAGCCGGAGAACATGGACAGAGAGCTCATGCTAATTGAAGAGCGAATGGGGGGGGTAGGCAAAATGAAGAGGAGGGACAATGAGCTGCCTCACGGTTTACATGTATAAGGTTACCACACTCTTAGCAAAGATCCCTTTATTAGTGGAAAAAAGAAAATCGCTATTAGTGAACATTTTGTGAAATGTCGCAGGTGAGATTACATTATAGCCAGTGCCAATGTGACGTGGCAGCTGGCGATCTAAAGAACTGATTCTAAAAGTTTTTGCAAGTACCCCTCATTTACCCACCCACATTTATAAACATCGGGCTCTGGTTGAAAGATACCAGGATTCCCCTGTAAGCTTTAATTAGAGCACAAACACGTTCACACGCAGCCACTTCCCTGTCGCCCTGCACCTGACCGGCTCCTCTACACACCAAACAGCTGCAGCAGTCTGACCTCCAGAGGGGATTCGTATGTAAACTTTGTCACTCGATGTTCGCCGCGTGGTTCTGTGCGAGAGTGATTGGCGAAGGAAAGTACCAGCAAGTGTGGTGGACGAAGTGGTGAAGCTGTTGTGGTTGGCAGTTTTACTGACATTCAGTACGTTCTACTTGAATACGTGTGTTTGTGTGAATAGAGAAATTTGGCAGAAAGCGTACAACCAGTGAATTCTACTAAAAAAAAAAAGGAACCCTCTCGGTCAGTGTATTTATACGTCACCTCTTGCACACCAAATTGTCCATTTGTTGGTTGTAGTGCAGGATGGTTCAGTAATAATATCAGAAGTGCTACAGAGAGCCGCAGTGAGCCCAACAGCCAGGAGAGCTGGGATTTGCAGTTTTTCAGTGCAACCTAGCCGATCACCAGTCTGCTTAATATTTCCCAGGCTGAGTGGTTATCCGTCAAGTCCCCGCCCATATGGTAGGTGCTTGGAAGAGGCTTGGTGAAGGAGGGGGGTGGTAGAGGGTTCATGGCACTGATATTCCATCTCATTTAGTCCATTTTGCATCCACACCACTGCCACTGAAGTCAAAGTCCTGCTGAGGCTGAGAGAAACTTTGATCGCCTCCAGTAAAAGCTCTGTGTTTTTACCTGCGTCCATAAAAAGATGAGGGCTTCTATGAGACAGGGTAGCTCCACCCATCTTTATCCATTCCACTCATCTGCAGGGATACTGAGGGAAAACAAACATTATCATCAAGTTGCATCCAAACCAAAAATCCTGATCAAAGATGCTCCCCTCCTTCAGTCGCGGCTCGATCGAGAGGGTTTATGGGGAAAAAAAAGGTTCAACCTTGTGGAGTTGGGGCAGCAGGAGCAGTACAGACTTAGAAATGGAGGTAAAGGTCAAAAATGTGGGCAGTGCTGGGGGCACAGTGCAGCTCTGGACAGGAGTACAGGAGATTGAAAATTGTAAACTCCCCCCAGAGAAGTAATGGATCCTCCTCTACAGCTTGAGGCAGATGAAAAGTTAGAAGAGATGGAGGAAGAAAAGAGCGGGAAGCAGTGCAGAGGTGTCGGGGAACAGCGAGGAGGCACTTACTTGTCCTCTGTGTGCTCAGGGATGCCGGCAGCGACCATCGCAGCTCGGTACTGCAGCAGCACACCTCGGACGCTCTTCACAAACCCCTTAGAGAGTGGGAAGAGTGGAAAGCCGATGTCCGGGTAGCCGCTGCCTTCTGGGAGGAAACTCCGGTAGCTCTTTCTCCTTTTCTTTGGTCGTACCACTGGCTGGCTTACTGTGGAGACTACGCCTCCTCCGCTAACCGTGATAGAACCTGATTCTGATGTCCCACCACGTACAGGGCCAGGAACTGTGGAGGGGGCCCTGCTTTCACCACACAGAGAGGCGTTACCCTGGCTGCTGTCACAGTCTGAGATCTGGCTCAGCTCTTGCTGAGAGGCTGCTGTGGTGGAGGGACTGAGCCCTGAATCCTCCAGCTCCTCCTCCATAATACTGGTAACTCCTCCTCCTGTGATCCCCTCCTCACCAGGCTTACTGGGGCTGCTGTGGGCCACCACCAGGGGCCCTGATCCCAGGGGCAGCTGCTCGTCAAGAGGCTCCACTGATGGCGGTCGGTCTTTAGAATGTGAAGCCCTGTAGGACATGTGTGCTGCATGGCCCCTCTCAGCGGCTTCGCTCAGCTCGAGCCACGTCTCCAGACGGTGGACGAGGCGCCAGCCGTTACAGACAAAGTGCTCCTGGATTTCCTGTTTGAAAACCTCCACAGGATGCTGCAGAAGTTGCATCATAGACTGGACCATCTTGATCAGGGCCATCTCATTGTAACAGCGGCTGTTCTCATACCCTTCCTGAAGACCTCGGTCACTGTCGAAGCCAGCCTCGTTATAGTAAGGCTCATTCACCAGGATAAGGCCTGCAGGGAAAATACACATGTACGAGCACAGATGAAAGATCAACACCTGTCGATTAATGTGTCAAACATGGCAGAGCTGAAAACCACAAGAGTAAAAGACAAAAGTCAAGGATTTTGATTTCATTTTGTGTAAAAGGTGTTTAAAATGTGCCATATCAATAAAGCTGCCTAGGCTTGCCTGTACAGATTTCAGATATACATTCATATAGTTTGATTTTATTAACATGCATATTGAACTGTACAAACCACAGTGATGGTGTGTCGAAGATATTTAAACATATTAAATGTGCTTAATAAGATGAACGAGACTAATTGAGCTAATTCAAAAATAAATCAGACCAACAAACTACATACGCAGCATCAGAGAGGTTATTTCACTGTGTGATGAGTGAATCCAAATCTGGACTCAATTTATTTGTCTGTCTGGGTGTGTGTGTGTGTGTGTGTGTGTGTGTGTGTGTGTGTGTGTGTGTGTGTGTGTGTGTGTGTGTGTGTGTGTGTGTGTGTGTGTGTGTGTGTGTGTGTGTGTGTGTGTGTGTGTGTGTGTGTGTGTGTGTGTGTGTGTGTGTGTGTGTGTGTGTGTGTGTGTGTGTGTGTGTGTGTGTGTGTGTGTGTGTGTGTGTGTGTGTACCTTGTATGGAGATGAGGACTTGCAGCAGACTGGACTTGCTGGTCCACCTCTCTGTGCCCTGTGAATCACATCACCAAAAATGATCAAAACAAATCAGCACAGATTCTTAGGAACGTTTCTAATTTGAAGAAAGAGTTGACAGAGCAAAGTTTCTACTGCATTTTAGCCTCTAATGAAGTAGTTTCAAAGCATAACTGAACGGTCTGGAGTTTCTTTTCTATCCTTTCTCCTGCTCTCTCATTTTGAGACATTCATTTCCTCAAAACCCTTCCCCTTCTCATTAAATGGCCCTTGCTCATGTGTCAGAAAGTTTTTCTGAGCCCATTGATGACTGTATCTCTTCTTGCTCGACTTACATGTGGTGTGCCCCAAGATTTAATCCTTGGTCCTTTTATTTTCCCCCTGTCTAACAGCTATCAAAATCTGGATGTCAGCTAATTTCCTTCAGCTTAACCCTGATAAAATGACAGTCCTCATCATAGGCCCCAACTGCATTTACAAGGAACACTGTATTGGTTCTTTATCAGCAAATTTTAAGCAAGGCTTAACACATATGAACTTTAAAGTAATCCATATTATGTTTCCTCTTTATAACAATCATTGAGATAATCGAAATTTTACCATCCCTTCAAGATCAGACAAAAACAACATGTTTATCTCCTCCCGTCCTGATTATTGTAACTCACTGTTCACAACCTTGAAACACACTTGTTTTGGCTCCAGTTTGTCTGAAATGCAGCTGCTATTACTATATACTATTAACTCACGCACAAACTAAAACAACTACTAAAAGTCAGGGGTGATTGTGCTTTCGCAATTACAGCCCCCACTCTTTGGAAGCATCATTATGTCCATCACACTTTCCAAGATGAGGTCCTCAAATGTCTTGTTTCATTTAACTACGATCTAAAACTGAAAGATACTCAGTTTATGACGATATAATCAAAGACGAGAAGAAAATACAGGTCCAATCGTTTTTTTGTTCACCGACTTATCAATTAATTGGCTATTCATATGTGTGACGAACCATTTGCTCTGCATTCCCATTTTTTATTACTAAACGTACCTTCAGCTTTTCCACTTTAACTTTTGATGACAAATAAATTGGATCAAAATCCATCACTATAGAACTGCAGGTTGTCACTGTATCTCTAAACTTCAGTCAACACCCACCTTGCCGATCCAGGTGCCGAGTAGACTGACGCAGACTTTGCCATTGTCGTAGAGGTTGGGATTGAGGCGGCCGCTGCACTGCGACAGGTAGCGAAACAGTGGTGGCACAGCTGGGTAGATGTTGGGCAGCTGGATGTCAAAGAGGAACAGACCGTCCTCATAGGGCGTACGAGTCGGCCCTTTGATCAGAGAGGAGAAAAGGTCCTGTGTAGGAGACAGTAACGAAACGTTTGACTTGATGTGTGTCAAGAGTGTTATGTAAAGATCATCTGATGTACAACACTGACGTTAATGTCAGAGAATATGGTAATAAAGCAAAAATTGAACATCATAGTGAAGTATGTTACATTCACTATAAATCCCAGATGTTTTCTGACACACTGAGGATACTACTGACTTTCCTGACCCAGAGAAGCTCACAGATTCACAGAGATTCAAAACGATTTAAAACCTGGGAAATTATGTATAGGAATCATTTCTGCATCACCCTTATCTGTGGGGAAATGC
Organism: Hippoglossus stenolepis; assembly: GCF_022539355.2. Classification (NCBI taxonomy): domain Eukaryota; kingdom Metazoa; phylum Chordata; class Actinopteri; order Pleuronectiformes; family Pleuronectidae; genus Hippoglossus; species Hippoglossus stenolepis. Next base: position 13,075,633 of record NC_061484.1, on the reverse strand, counting down.
AGCAAGGGAAATTTGTGCACATAAAATAGGCCCCATGCTCTCCTGTAAAATCAGGAACAAACCGTGTGCATGTGCCGTTTGTGTCGCCTCAATGTCATTATTTGAAACAACCATGATTCTTTTCTTTACATCTCTAACCCGGAATCTCTCAAGCAGACATTTAAACTGAATAAAACACGATCACAGGGTGTAGAATGATTGTGAACATAATTTCATATTCTCAAAAATGTTACTAAAACTTATTTGAGCCTCTAGTATTAACAAATTAATAAATTCTGGTTCTTTATTTTTATGACTTTAAATGAGTTTGAGCAGAAACCCACCATGCGATCTTCAAATGTTTTGACCATGATGCCGTCTGGTAGTGACGTTGCGAGCAGAGCCATTTCCTTCCTCACTGTGCTGAAGAACTTCCTGGCCTCGGCCGGTTGAAACTCCATTTTCTTGAAGGAGTGAGTGTCTGAGACAGAGATGAGACAAATGTGATTCCAAAGCAATACAGAAATCATATAATTGTACAAATACAACTCAACTTGTGTGGGCAGGGAATTCATCGAGCTGAGACGAACAGATATGATTACAGAATGGAAATGGGAGGCAGCCGCTGTCACTCATAGTAATGTAGAAATTAGAGCTGTAGGGTCTTTTGTTTGACAATGAAAAATGTCTGTTTGCTGAAACTGAAGCTTACACAAAACATGAGTTAAAGCCATCCAGACATAGACAGTCATATGCAACATATGCCTGTATCTGCTTAAGAGGCTGAGAGATTTTAGTTTTTGTAAACACTGGCAATTCTGTCACCTCTTCAGAAAACCCTCAGGTTTCAAGGAAACCTTTTCAAACAACATAAAGATTTTAAAGAATGTTTTTTTTGGCACCTTAGGTTTTAATAGGTTCAATAAAACCACTAAGACATACTGTAAAACCTGATATCTCACCTGGTGCCCACTCCAGCACAGAGAACACCTCTCCCTTGGCACTGGTGAATGTGACGCCGGGCTTGCCGCCGCTCTGTTGGCACAGTACTGGTGTGTCACTGAGAAACTCGCTGGGCCAGTCTTGTCCACCAACCGGTGTGTGAGGCTCCTGTTGGGGCTTCTCCTCTCCAGCTCTCTCCACCTGCACAGTAACACAGCAGCAGGTTAAAAAATGTAACGGCAGGACGTACCACAACATTGCACTTATTTATTTATTGTGATTACACTGGAATAAATCAACTTTGCCATGTGGTAACTCCATTTAACACAGACCTCTGTGCCTGCTCCTCCACTCCCGCCTGCCTCCACCACAGCCTCCATCTTCTCCTCCTCCACGATGGCCACGTTATCCAGCGTCTTTCTCAGGTTCTCCTGCAGCTTCTTGATGTCATCCAGGAAACGTTTCTCCTTGGTGGGCTTCTCCGGGGCAGTGGGTGTCACTGTACTTGCTACGTTAGTTGCGGAGGCCGGTTCGGCCGAGGTCGGAGACGTTGGCGAGCCGGTGGTCAACAGCTGCTCCACAGTCATGTTCTTCAGGCTCTCCAGGATTCTCATGGCTTCTTTCAACTCCCTGAAGCCCCGACAGGCTCCATCTTTACTGGGCTTCTCGGCTCCGTTGACAGTGCCTGCTGGAGTGGTTCCTGAGCAGGCAGAAATAATTAGTGTTTATTGTCTTTTATTAAATTCCACATCACCATCACTCAGTAGGTTCATCAGAAAACCTACAGTCAGTGCTGTCGGTAAACCAATGTGAACAACACAAATGATAAAACATAGTTATGTTATTCTGTTGTTGACAACAATCCCTGTGAAAAGACAAATATATATCAAAAGTGTACACTGTAGATTTTGTCTGGGCCACTCTCATTCTAAAGAGTCAGGGGGTTTCACCTATTTACTCAAAACAGACCTCTGTCTTCAAAGTGTATCTGTTGAATATGTCGCAAACAAATAAATATAAATATTTGCAACACCTTCTGCGCCTATTTCAAAGTAAAAGCACTGTAGCGTTTCTGTTGACTGAGAAGAGAAAGTTGACACTAATCCCTTGAAATTAAGAACTAATAAATGCTGTAAGAAAAGAATCCCACCTCCTCCAGAAGACGGACTGGCCACAGCCACAGCCGCTTCTCCCTCCTCTCCAGAGACGGCTTTAGTGGGGCTGGTGACGCCGCCTTTGCTGCCCTCCTGTGGGGGGATGATGAAGTTTGTGGAGCCAGTGGGCGTGGGGGTTGGGGTCGCATCGGCATTGTGGATGTGGCTATCATCCTCGGTGGTGAGTCCGTTATCCGTCTCCCAGCTGTCGCTCTCGTCCTCCCACTCCTCAGTGGACAGGACGCTGCTGGTTTCCTCCACGGAGTCGTAGTCCGTCTCCTCGATCTCAGATTCCACATTGTAAAGGTGCTGTGTGTGTGTGTGTGAGTTAGGAGACCATCAGCGACAGACATCTAACTTCTAAAAGCAAAAAGGACACTGAATTGTTTGTAGGATAAACATTTACCTGTGGCAGGACGACGGTCAGTGAGTTGTCTGCCCACACCACCTCCACTTTGCTGCTCACATCCACCCTGGACACCTGGCCCACTGACGTCTGGGGGGAGACAAACAATACTAATCAACAAATAGAAGGTTTGAGCTTATTATATGTTGATAACCCACAGTAAAATGAAAGAAAATAATGATGTCTTACCTCAAGCAGCTAAGAAATAAGTCTTTGCTTAAAAGAGCATGACTTTGACATTTTGGACGAATATCAAAGTATTTAGCACAAAAAGTACTTTAATCAATCCTACATTTCAATATAGTCAGGAATGTTTCAAGACTTTGGGGGCCTAAGGCAAAAGGGACCAAGGGGCCCTACTTGTAACTAAACTGACCTCCATCCCCTTTATTCTTGTATTATGAAACTTTTAAAAAGTGCATACACAAGCATTTAGAGTTTTTACTTTTAAACCAAACGTCTAAAATTATAAAGCGTTTAGCAGAAAGTTGGTGAAATGGGGCCACGTTAGGAGGTTTCTGACCATGGTGTCATTGCTGTTCCCTGTACACCGTTGATCATAGAATTTAAAGGGGTTCTCACAATATTGTCGTTTATGTGGACTAACAATCATCCATTCTCAGGGGGGCCCCCCCTCTCGGCTTGGGGCCCCACGCAATAGCCTGCTTCACTGACCTTGTTGCAACACCCCTGCTGTAATGTAATAATGTTTAGTTTGTGCTGAAATAGACATGAAATAACAGGTTGTATTTTCAGTTGTTCTCACTTCATTTTCACAGTCGTTCTCTCCGTTCTCTGAGTTCCATATTCTGATGACGATGTCAGTGGTGCGGAAGTGAAAATCTGGGTGATCAGCGATATCATACACACTGACATCCTCCTCCACACCGATAACCTGGATTAAAACAGACAACCTTGTATCAAGACAAAGACCATCTGCTAATACCATGTAGTGAAGTTACTATGGTTACCACATACAATTTCACCTTCTCTAACTAAAACATTTTCTGACATTAGAGCACAAACGGTATTGTCTTGTGCTGCCGACTCACCTCCACGTCGTCACTCGTGGTGTTGAGTTTGATCCACTTGACGACACATGTTCTGCCCTTGTGATCACCCGACTGGATCACACCGTACACTCCCGGGTCCTGGAGGGCTTGGGCTGAGGAGAGCAGCCAAACACATGTACACAGTTTAGAGAGCAACACAAAGGAAACAAATCACACCAGATACCAATAAAAAAAGATTTATCTGGAAAAAGGATTTGTCTGAAAGAAAATGGAAAATCTATCTGGCTGTAAAACTGCAGCCTTTAAATATTTTCAGAGCAACTTACAGACACACACAGTTTCAGCACATGACCTAGATACTGTCAGTACTAGGTGGCAGAGCAGATTTTATAAAACACCTCATCACACTTCACAGACACATGCTACGTCTTCACAGGTCTAAACAAGTCGAATCCTACTTCATAATTCAGAGCTTTTTATTGAATAAAATCTTCCTTACATCGTTTGTCTACGACAAAGTCCCCGGGACAAAACTCATGGCCGTCGAGGTGCTGGATCGGGATGAGGTCGTTTGATCGGATCCCCTTCTCCACCCGCCCGTCCTTCCACATCACATCAGCCGTGGTCTTAGTGGATACAACTTCTACTGCGACCCTGCACAGCACACACAGACACACATTAGACCTGCATGTTGCTACAGCAAGATGTTCCAGTTTATAGAGTTAGACACAATTTAAAACCATTTAAATGATGTTCCTCAACTCCTCTCACCTTCTGTTCACTCATCACAAAAAGAAAGCTATTTTCCTCTCTTCTTCTCTTCATCCTCTGTACCATTTATCTTCCCTCTACATGTCTCTGTGTTGACCGTGTTGGAACCACAATCTTCCCTCTCATTGTCCCTTTCTACTTCAATTCTTCCTCTCATCACTTTAGCTTGCCTCACTGACACCCAGCTCTTTACATCACTCAACATTACACCTGCTCCCAGACCTAGGGCTACAGGGCAAGGAGCTACACAAAACCACTAGTGAGCTCTCAGAAGAGGCAGAGGCAGACAGCTTCTGGCTATGGTTAAGAGGGCAGGACTTTGGGAGCCAGCAGCTCCCGAGAGAGGTTCGCTCTGGGAGTGTCAGGGAGGCGTCCCTGTTCACTGCCCTGCCGCTAGGAGATGTTTGTGAATCATCTATGAATGGTGGTCCCTGTCTGGTAATCTGGCAGCAAACCAGACCGGTGGAGGTGTATTCTGATGCTTATGTTTAGGGCGAGGTCAGAATCACAGAACACAGGAGAGCAGCAAAGGTGCGAAAGTCTCAAATCTTAATATAATGTTTCACACAGTATCAACTAAAATTGTCGTCACCAGCCCAAACTATGGTCTCACACTTAAAACTAGCAAGAGTGTGTTAGTGTGTGTTGTCGCTATTTCATGAGCTGAGGTTGTGTGTGTGAGTTTGTGCTTGAGGCAATGACCTGACCAGTAGTCCACTGTGAAAGACTTGTGCGTGCATGCATGAATGCTTGAGCGTGTGCAAGACCAACAGAGGAAAAGCAGCTATTGGTTGATTTAACATTTGGTAACTGGTGAAGTCATTGGTATAATGTGAACATGGAGCAGCAGGTGATGTCACTTTACCAATCAGCCTTATATCAGAGACGCAGTCATTTTATCCCTAAATTTCCTTCGGGACCAATAAAGTATAATCTTTATCTACAGAGGATTACAGTATGAAAGAGCTTTAGTTTGAATAGATACAGGAAGCATCAAAGAGCCAAAAAAAGGCCGGAGGGAAATGTGTTGTACTGGTGTGTTCCTCTGCTGTGCACCCACCGGTCTCCAGGCTTGAACTCCCGGGAGAACTTGGTTCTCTTCTTCTTGTGCTTCCTCTTCAGGTTGCGAATGGAGAGAGGGATGCTCTTCTTTCGGTTTGTTCCCAGCCCGCCGCTCTGAGATGAGGCCGTGGAGCTCGCAGACGACGTCAAAGAGCTGCAACCACAGTTCGAGTGCCAGGGTCATTATTCAGAAATCTCATTGAAAACATATACAAATACAGGATGTTTTTCATGTTGCAGGTTAAGGATGGTTAGAACAAAAACTACAGAACCTGACATTTATATTTATTGCTGTTCTTTTTTCTTGATTAACAGACTATATTAAAAGTATTTTGTAAAACTAGACTCAGCGTCCTGTGGTACTGTTTGTTTGAAGAAATTCCCTCAAGGAATTCTTAAATTATCAGATTTACTGGTTTGATTTTCAGGACATTAGTGAAGATTTGTCTCCAGATAATGACGACTTACAGACACAACAAACTGTGAAACTGTGTTATATAATGAAATCCAGAAACGGACCTGTGATATTTACTCTGCTCATTAAGCTTTTCACTTGAACACTTTGAGATGGTGGTTCAAGTCTGTGGTTGTGTTTTTTATGCCAAACATGCTAAGCTTAGAAACGGCTTAGCATTAATCTCTACAAAGAAAGTTTTTGTTGCATTGTTACAATCACAATGACGACATTTTAGAACAGGGAACAATCAAGCAGACCTGGTATCGTCAGTGTCCTCTGCAGCCTCGTCATCGGCGTCCTGGTCCCCCTGCTCAGCTGAGGTGTCAGTGTTTTGGGAGTCTGGGGGGTTTGGGATGGACACCACAGGACCGTTGTTGTTGGGGTGAGACGAGTCTGTCTGCTCTGATTTGTGTTCAGCTTGTGATGGACAGAGAAAAAAAAGTTTGTCTGATAATAAAAATGATGATAAATGACCAAGCACTTTGTGCGTGCGGAGACATTTTATACCCTCTTTATTCTTATCTTTTCTCATTTAAACCTCTAGTCAACTGCACTGGCTCTCATGTCCGTCCCACTGATACAAGATAGTGAAATTCTGTAACATTAAAGCCTTACTGAGTTCAAGAAAAAGATAACATTAAGGGAGCAGAGGGGTGTGTGTGTGTGTGTGTGTGTGTGTGTGTGTGTGTGCGCGCGCCTCTACTGCTTTCTCTGCTGTGTGTTGTTTGGTACCTTCTGTGTCGGCGTTCTCCGTCTTCTTTCCTGAATCCTTCTTGAACATCCTTTTCAGCTGCAGGAAACACACATATACATATAAATATAAAATGTGTTTTACAACAGAAAGCACAGTAAAATATTTACCTAAACACACATGAACAGATAACACATTCTATCCACACCTTTCTGGCCACAGGGTCTTCAGGCAGGACAGGTGCACCCTCGGGTCCCTCACAGGTGATGCGTGTGGCGTCCCCCTTAGCGGGAAAGACGTAGAGGGCCCTCTCTCCCAGCTGCCTCTGGGTGTGGTCGTAGTAGCCCAGACGTCTCACCCTAAACGCAACCAGGAGAATAGTATTACACCATGAGGAACAACACACTAACAGTTTCTTCTGTTATTCAGACCTCAACTCAAACTGAACCCAACACTGACAATATTGTGGAATACCTGAAACAAAAGTATACTGTAGCTGTCTAATTTATTTAAATTCTTAAAGCTGCAAGAAAATAAAACGTAAACTCACAACTATGACTAGAGGAGGGTATACATAAATACAGACTGAGATTTTGACTGACCTGCAGAGATTCTCCTGTGCGATGGTGGAGGGAGGTGGATAGACGCTGTCAGAGCCTTTCGGGGAGTAGCTCTTGGTGATCCACGTGACCTTCAGTTCAACCACCTTTACCTGAGGGAAACACAAGGACACAACAGTTTATCAACAAGAGAAGAGCTTTGCACGCAGCAGTCCATCAAATTTACAAAGACAAAAAGAGTTTCATGTATTCATTGTTTCCCTCCATCTTACACAGACCAGTGTGTCCACGCAGAGCTCTACAAGTCAGCACAGTAGCATTTAATAAGTGTAAACTGATTGTATTATCCTGATATCACTGTAGTGATTTTAATGCTTCTGTGTCATTTGCAAAAACAACAAGAGCAGACACCAGTGTACAAATACACAAATAGGAAAAAAAGGACAAAATACACGACACACTAGCTCTAATTTTAAGTGGTCACAGTTCTGATTTGCCACCATTGTTTGGATGAGTCTTTAAAGTGGGATATGTAGGCCATTCACATTCTGCGCGTAAATGGCATCGAACAGTTTCCTTTAGTAGTATTGAATGTCACATTTATTCATTATGGAAATTCTTCCACTGCAGCTGGAAGTGATGAAACCTCAATACAATGAATAGATGCTCTGAAATTGGTTGTTCCATTTCTCAAACACAAATAAATGATGGTGTAAATAAGGTGCGATATATCATTATCATCTTGTTGTCTTACCTCTTCTACCACCACCCTGAACTTGCACTTCCTGCTGAGGACAGGTTTGACCCCTGACAGCCACTGTACATTAGAGAAGACTTTGGCGGGACCAATGAGGACCTGGCCTGGATAGAAACCATATGCCTCATCGAAGAACAGACCCTGGAAAGCAGCACAGTAACAAGTGTATAACAAAAAAAAGAATAACTAAACATTTCACTTGATAACAGAAGTCCTTTAAACACATATGGACCTATGTGATTTCAATGCAGCATATACATTTCTATCTTGCACTTCTTCTGTACGTTATTGTTTAGAAAGTCCTTATATAAAAACTTTTGGGAGAAAATTCAGTGACCTGTAAAAAAAAACCTCTGATCTTTAGACAGAGCACATTCTAGTTGTTTCTAATAGCTAGTTAGGATTACAGTCCAGAATTGTATGACAGTGTAAAGTCTTACATATCATTAACAAACATTAGAGAGGACATGCTAACCACAAACCTGTCAAGAAAACTAGAAATTTAACATTTCTGATTATAAACTGTTCAACGACAGTTTGATATTTCATGTGGAAATAATGTTGCTTTTTGAAATATTTTTTCATAGAAAAGGGAAAACTCATTTGTATACATTAAGTGTTAGTAAGTCTGTATAACATTTCTCATTATTTTCTGTCCTTGGTTTGTTTCATTAATTTTTCCTTACTTTGTAAAGCAGCATTGGCTACCTTGAAATAACATTTTAATCATTTTTATTATTATTTAAATTCGGAGAGAACCACAAAATCATGGATTGTAAACAAATAGCAAAGCAATGGAGTTAGTTTTAGTCACAGTGGACAGAGGGACTTAAACCTACAAATAAGTACTACAGATGAATAAAATGTATCCCAGGGTAAACCAGCAGAACAATTATTAACAGCTACTATCAGACAACTCATTTCCACTATGTCTCAGTGATCTGACTTGCAGCAGCAGAAGAGAATTTAAAAAGGGGAGTATACCTGAAGTGAAAGATAAGAGCTTGTGGCTACGTACCGAATCACTGACATGTGGACAGACGTCGTAAAGCTTGGCACCGTCCTCCACACTCATGGAGCACCTGCAGAGAGACAGACAGCCGGTTGACATCCAGTGATGAACGTGTGCCAGGATGCACACACTGCGACAGACTAACACATGGTCACAGTGCATGTTTTATAATCTCACACACACACACACACACACACACACACACACACACACACACACACACACACACACACACACACACACACACACACACACACACACACACACACACACACACACACACACACACACACACACACACACACACACACACACACACACACACACAGTCTACCTGGCTCCATTGGAGAGCTTGAGGATGATGTGATTAGTCAGGTCGTACACTTTCCCCAGCCAGAAGTCATAGGCAATGTAGTCGCCATACATGAAAGACTTGAGAACACAATCACAACAGGACAATGATCAGTTTTACATTTTTATCAAACTTCAACAATCATTAAAACAATAACTTTTCTCCAATCCAAGCATTTTGTTTCATCCGAGGCTGATCACCTGATTGCTTTATAACACTTTGACCATTTCCCTATAAAAAATATATATGTATTTACATATACACTGACTTTTTCCAGTGAAGTAACTAGAAATGACAGGTCTGTAAAATAAAGCACTGCCACACTTGTTACTCATTGGTTGCAAAATAAAATGTTTGTCTCTTACCCAGATGTGTTGCAGGTCTTTGCTGTTAACTGGATACAGAACACAATTTGTTCCCACTAGTTTCACTGCACACTCGATGTCAATGTTGGTCACAATACCACACTGGTTGTCCTGTAATGCAACAAACACAAGCTCAACAATGTGTCATCATTATCTGCATTGTAATATCCTGTCCATCAACAGACACTTTAAGGTATCACTTGTAAGCTATTAAATGTTGGTGTTGGTGTCAAGCAGCATCTTTAGCAAACAACACTTTGATCCATAAGAAAATAAAAATTGTAATGTGTTTTTATTCACATTGAGCTGTTGCACTGTGTTAACACATAGCCTCTGTTTAGTCCTTTGTTAGCTTCAACCTGCAGTTGTATTCCAGTCATGTCTGATGCAGCAAATGGAACGGAGCGATGAACAGTGACATGACTGACAATGGGAGAGAGATGATTGAAAAAGAGCGAACAAGGTAACAAGACAAAAAAGGAAAAGGTGAAGTGAAAAAAGAAGAGTTAGAGACAAAGAAAAGATGCAGACTGAGGACTTCACTTACATTGGAATGGTTCCGTCGTACAATGTCTCTGATGACAATGGATCGATCTTCAAGCTTCAGCTGTAAAAGAAAGAATGAAGAAACTTTAGAAATGCTGAATGACTTCAACTTTAAGCCGTCCTACACCAACACAAGCTGCTGTCACTGAAACTGGATCATCATTTCTTATTATGGCCCTCACTGCAGTTCAGTGACCCTGCGCTGAACTGTTCACACTCAGTCCATGACGATATAACTGATCGGATTTGTCACACCCTTGTCAGAGCCATGAGGACTGCGACATGCACAGTCAGCAGAGCCAAGATGTCCCCCGAGAGGAGATGATATGGTTTTGTCGTCTAAACAGAGACACATTTCACTGAGCTGGCCAGCATGAGAATCCAGCAGCATGATGACCACTGAAGATGTCAAACACATTTTCACGATAAATAATTCATCAACATGGACCTATAAATAGGATCTGGAAAAGCAGACTGAGGGACAGATGAAGCCAAAACCTGTATTGATCAAGATTTACAAGCCCAGAGAGAGAGAGAACGAGGGCAGAACGCGGCACAAGCTCAGCTCCCTGAGAAAAAAAACCTTGTTCCTGTGAGCAAAGTTTCACTGCGTCACACTAAGCCTGATAGCAACTGTTCAGACTGAAGACACAGAATTAAAAAACAGAACTTAAACATGCACAGGCCTGCATGAGTGCCGTCCATCTGTATATAGAGATGGACGACAATCTTCACTTCCCCGTAGTGTCCAGAATTGAGGCCAGAATATCCAGGATACGAACGCTGCCATCTTGCATCAATACCTCATTTGGAGCCAGAGTGGATATAAAGATATTGAACTATTCAGAGCAGCGTCGGATTGACGGATGCATCACACTGCCTTCTGGCAAAAATCCTGTCAACACCTGCAGCCTTGTGTTCTCATTACAAAGGAACGGGGAGCTGTTTTATATTTTCATGCAGCGCTGTAGTCTGTCTGAATTTGGCAGATGAGGAAATGCACCTGCATGATGTGAAGCATAAAGACTAATAATCAACATAACAAAAAATCTTTCCAGTTCCACCTATTAGTTTCTTTAAAAGTTTGAAATATGAACTTCCTGACATTTTCCCAAACTTTCAACCACATATCATCATCTCGTCTTCATCAGTTTGTTCTGTGTCCATGGTCAATACTTAAGTTTCACACTCAGCTAATAATTAAGCTTAAGGTCTATGAAAGCAAACTATATGTCGTACATGAGCACTATCCTGAGTTGGCATCCAAAACCATCAACTACATGATACACGAAGGCTCACGCCCCATCAGTCATGGTGAAGAGAGTGAACGAAAGAATGAAAAAGAAAGAAAAAACAGGAAAATAAAGATCAACCCATTTTTCCAGATCCACTTCAAAATTCAATGGGTTCATCATTGGGTCATATCCCACCCCACACATTTTCAAAACAGACAAAAATCAATAAAATAATTGTAAGAATAATAAAAAATGCAATAAAACAGTAACCTCCTCAGTGGAGGCAACCAATACAGTGATCCTGCTGATCTCAGCACTTCTGTATAAGTTATATAATATAATGTACAACAGAGGAAGGTGTAGACAATACTGAATCCCATCACTAACACATTTATATTGAGTCTACTTTACTTGACCTACTTGAAATTTAACAGAGTGAAAGGGGAAGATTTTCACACTACAGCGTTGCTTCTCTAACGCTGAATCAGGTTGTACAGATCTACTAAACAAAAAGTAGTGAGGTCCGCAGCTCTACTGAAAGTCACCCAGCCTTCACACCAATAAATCATCCATTTACTTTTCAGCACAAATAACTGCTGCTATTATTTCCTCACAGCCTCTCTGCAAGTCATCAACTTTTATTGTCTTCACTGCTGAGTGACGATCTTACCCAAGAATGTACAGGCAACCAAAGTCATAGGAGCACGGAGATCAATCATTGAACGGGAAGGTAAATCATGATGTTCTTATATAGCGTTTCCAACCTCTGCAATATCAATATCAATTTATGGTGTTTGAAAGATAAGTTCCCTGATTAACTAAACTTTAAACAGCTATAATATTATGAATTAAGGCAGCTGATTGATGTGGGCAGAGTTATACATGTTCATTAACTGATCCCCCCCTTTATTACCTTGATTAATGTGATTAACTTGATTTGCAGCTTGGTTTCATTACTTTGTCTTTACACAAATTGTAAAGACTTGATGACTCCCTGCAGCACTTTGCTTTAGTCAAATGAAGTAATAAATTACATTTAAAACTCGTTTCTACCAAAAGATAAGAAAAAAAAATAATGGTTGATGTTTAATTATATGAAAAACATTGACTATAAAATCTTCACTGCAGATAAACCAGGTAGGATGATTTCTAACTTGACTCTGCAACATAGACTGTTTATAAAAAAGCTCTGCACACAACGTCCAGCACAAGAACAATAAAATGTGACCGTATATTAAAGAACTGAGGAGGACTCACTAATGACAAGGAATAATTCAGGAGCAGCTCCAGAGCATCAACACAGGACAAGAGAAAAGCCCGTTCCAAACAGGCAGGTTTTCAACGAGCACTGCACTAGTAGCAAAAAAGAAATTGTCCAGAAGAGTGTTTACAAGAATCTACCTGTAGGAGGCCCAACCTCTACACTGTGAGCTACAGCACAAGCTGCTCTATTGGCAGAGCACTCACAGCTCAGTGGCAGCCAGAGCCTCTGAGTTTGGGGAGAGACAGATGGAGGTAGAGGAGGAGAAAGTAATTAGGAGTAAAGAGATTGAAGAAATTAAAAACATGGGGCCTGCTGCCGACTAAGTAATGACTGGAGAGGAGAGACTTTCAATAAAATGTCACTAAAGTTGGGAAAAGTGGAGGAGCACATGTTGGCAGACTGCGGGGCAGCTGATGATTCAATCCTAAAATCAGGAATGATAAAGCAGCATGAGGGGAAGAAGTTTTTAGTTTTAGCTGGTCGAGCTGTTATCATAGATTTTAACTGTGCCGTCATATCCACACAAGCACAATCTGGACTTCATAGAGAAGGAAATATTTTACCATACTTCACAAACAATCACAAAACAAGCAGCATGAGCCTCCAAAAGTTCGGTCTCAAACTGCTTTACGGACGGTAAAAATATTATGGACCATAGCACAAGAACACGTAACACCAGCACTAAATAGTGCCAGCACGTGGTAGTTTGTGGTAACGTGAGCTAGAGTGATGTAGATAGAGGTGCAACACTGGCAAGACAGCAAGGTTTTCGATGATTTGACCTCAGGATTGTTTGTGACGTATAACGTGATTCACCAGGAGAACATAAAAACAGAAAGAAAAACTCCTCTACTGACAAAGGGAAAGGAGTCAATCACCTTTTTTGCAGATTTTACCTAAATGTGTGAAAACGATTATAAGAAGAAGAAAGTTCCTGCAAAGTCATATCAACTCTTGAAATGAGACTGTGTGAAGACATCCAATTATAGGAGTGATGGACCTGTGAGCACATTGACGCGCACGCGCGCACGCACGGCAGCCTCTGCTTTGCCTCACTGTAACCCTACTCCACTGAATTCTGGAAGAGGAAGAGTGTGTGTACGATCGATGAGTCGCCATGTTCCCTTGTAATCTATTAAACAGCAGCCTGTCTGCTCCCCATGTCTCTACTGCTGGGGGTTAGTGCACGTACGCACACGCACATCTCTTCATTAATATTCTCTCAGTGCATCATGCTGCAGTGCAGTACATGGGCAGATTTCTTCACCAGATCAAAAACATTGTTTAAAATCAATATATAAATACAACATTACGACACCTTAGATAACAGCTATATTACTGAGGACCTCAATAGGACCTTTCTAACAGCTGTTAGTGGCTGGTTGACAATGGCCTTACTGGCTAATATTGTGTAATTTTAATTTCTAATACAGAGATGATGGATATCTTGTAATTGTATGATGTAAATTACAAATTCTGCTACAGAGCAACATGTCTCTGCAGTGGGTGTGATTCCTCTCCAGGAAGAAAGGAGCGAGAAGAGAATGCAGTTATTCCACAAACCATAGTGATGAAAAAATCTATTACAGTTTTCTTCATAGTGGGAGGGATTTCTTTGGGATGTCAGCAGTCCAATGTGCTGCTTGAACAGAGGACTGACTACATTTGCGTACTTTTCACAATATGCAGATGGAGGGAGCACCCTGTTTTTTGCTTGTATTATTAACAATAAGCTATCGTGAAAAATGTTTAATTCCTGCTCCCTAAAGGAATCTGTAATTTATAAGTGAAAAGTAATCAGTGGAATTTGTCTTTACATTATGTGGATCCTTCCATAGCAGAGACGGCTACTGCCACTAACGAATTGTCTCAGCAGTCCAGGAAGAAATCAGCTTTAGTTGATTTCCAGAGTATTTACTGCTCGTTTACGTATCTTCACTTCACTTTCACTTTGGAATGAAGATTGTCTAAACGTTAATGATTACGCAAAAACTGTCCAAGCGATTTTATTGAAACTAGGTGAAAGGAGGAGGTAAGGGCTGAGGAAGAAACCATTAACTTGTGGAGAAGATTCGATTAAGAGGGTGGATAAAGGATATTTTTCACTTCCTTTGCAGGATGCAGGTTTTTTTGTGAATTTCTTAATGAATAATGCAGATGAACTTTTGGTGCATATCTGGATAATGATCTGGATTTTGAGTAACAAAATAAGTATTTTTAGTGGGTTACTGTAGAGTAACAAATATTACTATACCATAGCATGGATATTTTGCCTGTGTTTAACCTAAGCAGATGGCAGAACATTTCTGTGTACATGGTTTATGTATCTGATCATAATAATATAATGTATTTGCAACATGGTGATAAAATGGCCGATCAGCCTGGGCAGAGGAATGCTCTCTCTGTGGGACCTTATTTTTTGGTTTTGGTGACTAAACTAATTGATACAACTCAAGCTGAGGAAGCATCTGCCATCATGGTAGATAATGATGAGAACCCTGAATAGGGTGTTTACATGCCAGGTATTAAGGCTTCTCAATAAGGGATTATCTAACCAGGATAAGGCATTATCTGGGTTTGTTATGTGAATCACTCGTTCAGGGGGAATTTACACATGTGTGCAAAGGTTTTGGTAAAGAATTTAAAAGATTTTGTTTAACCTGTGAGAGCAGCCTGGTGACCTTTGATAGCTTTGACTTGGGCTCTTTGATTCACAGATAAGGGGAAATTCTTGAGTTTTTACAGTCTGCAAAAGAAGCAGATGCTTGTCTAATGTAGGAGGCTTCTCCATGTTACTCGCATACAAGGCACATTGAAACAAAGCTCTGTCAAACACATGCCCAGACTATATAGCGGCAGATATTTATGCATTTTCAAAACACCTTGAGTTGTAGACACGTGCACTCTATACAGAGTACATCCCTCATTAAAACAGGACTCAAACACTTCCCCTCCTCATCCGCATGCATCCTCCGTCACACGTACCCACCGCATTACTGCAAACACATACTGCACAATGATGAGAGAACTAGACGGCTCGAGAACAACAAAGCAGCTGACTGTTGCTATGGCTCATGTAGTGATGATGAGAAGAGAGGCGGTGAGGTGGTGGTGCGCAAGGAGTCAGACAACAAAAGAAAAAGACCTGCCTATTTGCACACATAGATACAAGAGTGTCTGTGTCTATTTGTGTGCGGTGATGGAAGACAATCTTGGCCGCTTCTCCATTCAATCTGCAGTGGTAGAAGGGCCCGGACTGATAACAAGAATCGATGGAGGACGGTATTTGCTTGGACTTCCCGGCCTAATTAACACAAGTCATTATTCAGGTGCTGTACGAGGAGGAAGAGGAAGAGGGGGAGAAAGAGACACTGCAGAGGACTGCAGCTCAGGGCCACGCCTGTTCTCCACTCTGATAGTTCACTACGCCAGGCTCTCTCATTCTGGATTCTGTCCTTTTCTCATTATCGTCATTTCTATACTGACAATCCTTCAGATCAACATACACAAGTCAAATGGATTCAGAAGTAACAGGTGCAATACAAGGTTTTCTCGCCTCAAACACACATGCCTGTACTCAATGTTTATCCTATGAGAAATTCCACTCGCAGATACTGTCCTGTGCAGTCATGATGACAGCGCCACGCCCTGCACCTCAGCCTTCAACCTCTGACAAATCAGCTTTCTGCTGAACCACTACAGTTTTGGGGAAATGAAAACTACACTACTCTCCTTTTTTTTTTCCAAGGGGAGAACAGACCAATTCTTTTCAAAAAAGGACTGGAGCGAGATGTATTTGCTGCGAGCCATTAATTGCCCGGTCTATTTCACACAGATTTGAATCTAATTTAACTTAGACACACTAAATCCTGAAACTCTCCAGCCAAGTTGGAGATCACTCATTCAGGAACTACTGGTTGTTTAAATCCTTTTTCAGTAGCTTAATAGTGAAATAATATTAAATAAGCAGCATAAGAAAAGGGATGACAGTATTTGTTTTGGATGAAATGTGGAATTCACAAATTTGTTTGTATTGCACTGCAGTTATATCCCTTTGACAACCAGTGCAGTTTCTGTCTTCTAAATTTTTTTCTCCCAGATTCATAGACTGTGACCTTTGACCGCCAAAATACAATCAGATCATCTGAGTCCAAATGAATGTTTGTACGAGGCAGTTTGAAATATCACTTTCACAATAATGGGATGCGACAACCCGAAAAACATAATGCCTCCGGCCAAAGGCTGTTGCCCACACGGATGCATACAAATTCTTGGATCCGCCGCCTGGTCTGGATCCGCATCAAAAGGTAGTGGGTAATTCCCTGACCCATATCACATCCTTCTTTTTAGCGTCATCAGTCCAGTAGTTTATGCGTAATCCTGCTAACAGACACTTGGTGGAGGTCTAAAAATCCCTAAACCACTGCAGAACAATGCACTTCTCTGCTTTTCATCCGTGTAGTCATCCTCCAAACGAAAAATGTGGTGATATATACGGTTACAAAATCAATACTCATTTACAAAACTGTCAAGAGTGGGTGTGCTTCAGTTTAACCCACCTGCTTCTCTTTTAATGGTGCTGCACACTGCACTCCCTGAATAAAATGTATACCAGACTTCATCTAAGCAAGCACCTTATAATTTTTAATTATAATACATTTGAAAAGACATACCTGATATTGTTTCTTACTACATAGGTTTTTTTATATATTAAAAAAAAATTATTGCAATAAATCAAATGAGAGGTAGATTTCCTTAAATGTGGGGAAGCAAAAAATAAAATACTAAATCAATATCAAGTCCTTGGAGCCCTGGTTGATATGAAGATAAACAAGTGAAGCATCAATCCTCACACCCTGACACTTTGTTCTTGCTGCTGCAGGACGGTCTGTCTGACTGAAGGCTATTGATTGGGATGCTTAAGGGTGTGTACAGCTCTATTAAAAAGAGAGCAGGCACATGGCCTTTTATCCAATGAGACCATGGGGGAAGGTCAACGGAACGAATAGCACAAGGGATCTATGACTGAACAGTTACCTTACTGTGTAGTTTGAGGGATGATGCACCAAAAGACAGATTGATAACAGATACAGAAAAAGAAGGACGGCTGCAGGACAGAGAGGTGTGCACTGGGGGAGAAAAGAGTCATAAACAAGCAGAATATGAAATGTAAAGAAGATGCAGTCACAAAGAGGCTTAGAGTATAAGATGGAGAAAAGGAGAAGGAGATGGAAATACGGATACTTAAGAGGGGCAATCATGAAGATTAAGAAATAGTGAAACAAGTCAGGGGAGAAGATGGTAAGAGGGTGGAGGGTGCATTGAGAGGAAGACGGGGTGTAACGGGAATAAATGAAGAGGAGTGGTGTACAAGGCACAGAGGAGACAGCAATCAGAAACCCAGAAAAAGTGGGAGATAGAGACAGATCCCGGGGAGAGAGAGAGGTAACAAGCAAAAGCAGGAGCAAAAATAGACGAGAGCCATAAAAAAAAACAGCAGATAGAGAGAAAGGAGGGGAAGTAACAAGGAGTAGAGAGAGAGGAGACTATCTCCCAACTGGGCAGGGCCAACACTGCAGAGGAAAAAGGGTGGATGAAAAGATGAGAGAGGGAGAGAGAGAGGAGAGATGCAAGGAGAGCTGACTAGTGGGATGGGTGCAGGCTCCAGCAGCTAAGTCACTTCAGAGTCTGTCTATTCCCGTGTGTGTGTGTGTGGTCTATACAGAGAGAGGATGAAATGAGATCCATTATCTCAGGCCAGGAACAGAACGACCATCCAGTCATGAGTAAGAGGTTTACGGGATGGGTTCGGAGGAGAGGAGAGTGTGGGGGGCAGGGTGAAAAGATGAAGCAGGGTAAGAGAGGAGTGACACGACAGTGGTGGCGGAGGAGATGGGATGGAGGAAAAGGTGGAGCTTGCTGTGGAGAAAGAAAGGGAGCAGAGAGGAGGAGCAGAGGGATAAGAAAAAGGGAAGATAGAGGTTAAAGGAGGAGCACACAAGGGTTGATGTGCAGTCATGTGATGTCCATGTCGTATCAGATTTACAGGAAATAGAAGATGCTGACATCATCCTCCAAGTGGTACGAGTGGAAATACATTGCGTTGGATTTGTTTAATGTCAGATGTGCATCAATGAAATATTCAACACATATTTAATCAAGACCCGGCCACCTCATAAAGATGACCGACTCTCAGGCCAAGAAAACTGGCCTCCACATGAACAAGTGTGAAATGATGCGTTTAAAAGCATCATTAGAGCGCAACAGCTCTGGTTCCAGAAGAAGATTTCCTGTTAGTTTTCTCCATTGACATTTCAGAAAATCCTTATAAAGGCCGACCAGCTTCGAGATGAATCATGACCATTAAACAAAAGAGGCAAAGATACAAGGTATAATTTTAGGAGTGAAGAAACTACGCATCCCATTGCAAATTATCCTTTCCCAACGACTTCAGTGATTTTCACCCTTTGTAGAGTTTTCCTCATCTCTCAAAAAAACACTGCTCTGAGGTAAAAAAAAAAAAATGCAACGCTGAATGATCCAATCGTGGCCGACATGATTTTCAACAGGAGCAAACTTTGCTGTTCTCTTAGGAATCTTCTCGCGTTCCGTCCAGGGACTACCCAGTGAAAACAGAGTGTTGATTGGTTGGTGTCACATAAAAGCCAGACGGACAAACCAATCTCCTAATTGTGTGAGGGTAGCAACAGATGACACGTGTGCCACTCTCTTTTCATAAGCTCATTACTCCTGTAAATCATGACACTGGGTTTTATTATTGCTGAGGTATTATTGGAGAAATCTAGAAATATTGATTAAGGCACAGATAAGTGTCCTTTAATTCCAGAGTGCTAACTTAGAACAATGCCTCGAGCCCCTCATATTTGGACAGGGTTACTTTAATGACTTTAATAACGATGATGATTTTTAGCAGCAAAAAAAATATTGATCTGTTTGTTGTTTTTTTACAAAAGGACATTAAACAACCTTTACGGTCTGGAATGGTTGGACTTGTCAAAGCATGAACAAGAGTGAGGAACATGAACATATTTGAGGTGAAAGAAAGTGAGAGTAATGTGATATCCCGAGAATGGAGGGAGGATAACGGAAAAATAGGATCCTGGAGGTGACAAGTACACAGAGAGCACACCAGTTTCACAGCTTGTCCCATTTCACACTTGGATAAGAAGTCAATTTCACTCTAACAGCCCAGAGAGGAAAGACTAAAAGGCCAAAACATGCATTTCATCTTGCATCTTTCCGCTGCCGCGCCTCTTCCTCCACCCGCTGAGCGGAATCATCACCTCATCACAGTCGACAATGACACAATCTCAGCTGCCTATAAGAGGGCAGCGCGTGCAACAAGAGGGAGCAAGGAATCAGGCGACATGGGTGCAACAGAGTCACCCTCAAATTTAGTAGCAAATGTGTCTGATTGAGTAGCAGAGGTGGAATAACTGGACAATTTAAAACTATATGCAAAACTCAGTAGAGAGCATACCTCCGACGAGGCCCAACAGTGTCCTTCAATTAAAACAAGACTTATAGCTATAGGCCCCATTATGTTTCTCAGCTACACATTGGTGGTAGTTACAGGTTTCTATCCCTATTTGTTACTATATCCATACACCCTGTATGAAACCACATTTAAATCCACTAGATCCAGATTTTTACACTTAATCGATACACAATTTTTTTCATCAAGATTCATACATAATTCATAAGGAATCCACAAAGATGTTGAAAAACACATCTCACAATGCAGAAAAATCCCAAGATCCGCTTCCTGATCCAAAATTGAATGGGTTCTTTCCTGACCAATAGCACACCCTTGCACCAAATGTCATGCTAATCTGTCCAGTAGTTATTGTATAATCCTGCTAAAAAACAAACAGATGAAAACATAACCTTAAAAGTGAAAGTAAATATGTTTCATTAAACTTATGAAATGTAATGCATGACTAAATCATCAAGTATATGAATCAACTGCTGCAAGATATAATTTTTTTATTATCAGTGGTCCAGCAATGACTGAATTAGAACCATCAAAATTAATGCAATTAGTGCATAATGTTGTTGAATTTCCCTGTTTGTATGGATAAAGGATGTTAGCAGGGATCTACTTGGTGTTTTTCTGTAATGAAACAGCAAAGAGGAGACTCAGTTTGCCTTCTCTTGCTTGTCAACTTTAAGTCAGCATGTCAAAACTAAATAAGCATCATTACTTCTAATATAACAAAAACTGTGACTTCTTAAAGTTTGAATGAATGTTGTACACCAGATGAAGTCATACAGTCTGCAGGCGGAAAGTATCGCAACAGGCAAGAGCTGCCAACCAGGAACTAAAATTAGACCTGTGTGTGTCAAAATACAGGTTAATGTCTTTCCCTCAATTATAGTTGCCTGAGCTTTCCCTGCAGTCAAAATATGTTGTTATACAGCAGCTGGTGTTGAGCAATGTTTGCATTAATAATCCATTTCTGATCGTGAAGACTTCAGTCATGATTGTACAACAGCAATGCAGCACGGGAGCTGGTTTTCTTGTTTTTAGAGGCATTGTTTGCTGCTCAGTGGTGACAAAACTAAATGCCTAGTGCCTCTGAAGTGTCCTGGTGTGTTTGTGTTGTGTGTATATTCCTGGGCCTGCCTGGCACCTGCACAAACCCATAACTAAGGCTCTGCGTAGCAAAACACAGTTGGGCGGGCCTGGGCAATGGCCACATGTCCCAGATTACACCAACGTCTGCCAGCCTACCTTGAGCACCTGCAGAACGATGTATGAAATCAATCAACCTTATCTGAGGGCGTCGACGCTGCAGATTTGGGGCAGAATGTTCAGTTTCAAATATCTAATCGTGACCGTTTTCACCATCAGGCACTAGTCCCGTGAATTCCACTGATTTTTTTCCACCACCACAAGCATTTTAGTAAAGCACCTGACAATAAAATGTATTTCTAATCAGATGCTATGTGGCAGGTTTACACAAGAAAACACAAGAGCAGTGTGAATATTTGAAAGAGAATGGTGTGCAGATCCACTCTCACATAATAAAAGGCTTAGCTGCTAAGTTAATTAGAACTTGCAGACTAAAGAAACAGAAATCATTAATGTGCTCGCTCTAGTCTGCTCTTAGGAAACTGCAGTAGCCAGTGCACAACGCTGACAGCCACTTCAAACCACATACACACCAAATGCTCATTTAAAAGCTCATCTGGGTGAGAATATAGGGGAATGGAGGATATAGACAAATGATGCGTTTAGTCTTTGAAATCTTGTTCTTAAGATGATTCTTTTGATCAACTTGATTCCTCCATCTATGGATATTAAATGCATAAAGTGCATTAATCAACCAGCTAAAATGCTTTTGAAGAGCCAAGGCCTGGATTTGAATAAAAAACATTTCTGTGATCATACTTGCAGGATGCATGGTGGAGGATGCTGAAATAAATCTGTGTGTTGAAGTATCTTGAAGATTTATGCAGCAGTCAAGCCTTTTTGGACAAAAGAGGTCATATTCTGTGGGTCAATGGGGTTGTGACCAGAGGTCTGTAGTTGGAAGGATGGGGGTAGGGGGCAGGCATGGCCGGACTGACAGATGGGAGTCACCCTGCCGCCAGAGTACTCAGCAACTGCAGTGTTCTCCCACTTCCTTCCTCTTGTATTTAGAGATATATTTTTACAGTCTCAAATATATTATCAGTAAGTCAAGTCAGGAAAACAATGTGCAGAGCAGAATGGACATTTTCACTTTTACAGAATGACTTCACACAAACATTTTGCTCCAGTGTAGATAGGATAAAAAGCCAAAGATTGATGGATGATGTATGACATCATGCTTTTGCATGGTAAGGACGGTGGGGGAGTAACACAACAATGCACAACATATCTGCTGTTACAAAACCACAGCAGCCATTTCATCTCTCATCACTGTTCTGACTGTTTTATTGAACTGTACAGAAAGCTTCCCTAACTAACTGGTTTGTTTTAAAGTCCAACTATGGACCAGGACAAAGATAAATGCAGTAAAACCACAGGAGCCTCCTACTCGCTTAATAAAACATTGATGTGGTGAAACAGACAATAAAACCTCATATGAAAAACAAAAATCAACTCACCAAGCCTCTTGGTGTTACTGAACAATGTGACATGGCTACAAACTGTGATGATCTTTCCCCCAAACACTGACAGTTGGGTCAATAGCCTGCAAGTGGAATTTACTAAACAAAAATAGAGAGCGCATACCTTCACTAACGCTCAACATTCCCCTTAAATTCAAATCAAGCTGCACCACACTGCAAACACTCAGATAACAATCCCCTGATCCAGATCTAAACCAAAATATTATGGGTTCTTCCCTGACCCATAACACATCTTTCCACCAAGTTGCGTGGTAATCCATCTAGTTGTTTTTGTGTAATCTAGGTTACAATCAAACATACAAACCAACAGGGGTGAAAACATAACCTCCTTGGTGGAGGTAGTCAGTCTGATGGTTGCAGTATTGAGGAATGTGCCTCTTTCAGGAGTACAAACCCGAGTGCACTAAAATAGCAGCAAAGCGCCGATTTCCCTCTGCGACGACAAGCCATAGTGGACTGGGAATTTTAAATGGATTAGAGAGCAGAAGGTGGGAATTTAGCATTTCTATGACTGAGAGCCTGCACATTACCATAACAGCCAGCTGGTACTGAACTGTCTGCTGGTCTCATTACCTCCTTTCCAATCAGGATTGTGGTTTCATTTCATTTTACATTCTCCTCTTGGTTTTGACATCAAGGTGATATTTAAATTGGTTTTCGATACTTGTTTTCTCCATCTTTACCACCCACTGTGCATTTCCTTGCCCTCCTTTCTCACTTCTCCTCCCTCCAAACCTCATCTTTGTCTGCAGGGCAGTCAGCAGCAGTGGGTCTTGCTACACCCACCCTGTCATCATTTAACCACACCAGCCTCCTCCTCCACCCCTACACTCCCAGAGCATCAGAGCCCACCTCGACCCCTGTGACCTAACACAGCAGATAAGAACTGATGCATCATTTCATCACACCATATTTACCGGGCGTTTCCGTAAAGTACATTTAGGGACTTAACAGTGCTCCCATGGGTGTTTGAGTTACCCAGTAACTGATAGAAGCAGGGACATCTCAGGCTAAGACTCAACTGCTGCTGCCTTAGAGTGTCCCACTGCTGCACCTCTGTGCTTGGATGGAAATTATGTGTCAGTTGTGCTGCAGCATCAGGGCTCTCTGTGTGTTTGTAACTGACTGGTGACTGTGGCAGGCCCAGAGCAGGCAGAGGCACAAGGTCTGTTAGTTGGTTTTCAATGCTCAGAGACGGTTACAATTTTAATCTTTTAATAATAATGGATTTAGAATTTTAACCACAATGGCACTCAGAGAACAAATACCACAAAAGAGAAGGAAAACCCCCATCTTGCAAGGTTAAAGAAAGTAAAAAAAAAAAATGTATAGACCTGCACCAACATATAATGGCTTCTTCCCTGACCCACATCTTATCCTTCCACCAACTTTTGAGGTAATCCGTCCAATAGTTTTTTGTGCAATGCTAACAAACAGAAACGCTAATGAAAACATAACCCCCTTGGTATATAGGTATAAATTATCATTAGTATAATTAATAAGCAAATCAATATATTTCCAATGTAAAAAAAAAACAACACTGAAAACAAAAAAAGAAACTAAATCAAAATCCAAAGCTGGGGGGGAAAAAAATCTGCTCTGGTGCCATAGCAACCAAAGCTCTGCGATGCACTGAAGTACAGAAAATCCTGTGCTACACATGCTGCATGTTAAAGACCACTTCATCAACACCTTCAGCTGTTAAATGTCATGTCAGCCCACTTATGTGATGTTTAAGCTACTCTTAACTTAAAGGTATTTCTCCACATGATGCTGAAGGAACTGCATGTTCCTACCTGACTAACATCCCTAATATGAATGAGTTCCTCATGTCTCTATTGTCTAGGAGATCCTTTACAGTGCCAGGTAGATGTATGGAGTCAGTGTGGAGTGGACAGCAGCATTAGTCCTTCTAATAACCTGCAGCGACTCAGTAGATTTAAAGTCTGTCAGGAAAATAATCACCTTGTTCTACAATCATTGACGAGGAAGAGTCTTCGAATTGTCTTTGTTCCTACATGATCATGTCTCTATATCTTCCTATTAAAACACACAGGAGGCTCAGACGGTTTCACACTAAAACGATTACTGTGCACATGAGCGTTTTGGCTCTGCATCAGTTTGAATCCCCATCCTCACTAACACGCCTGAAAATACGTGACCACTCACGTACACCGGGCATGCGCATGCCAGTGTAGACAGGAAGGCAAGCACGTCTAGCTCAGGTCCCGCTGGGCACGGGAATTGTCTCGGATTGCGCAAATAATAGCTTGTCTCCTGTACATGTAAACAGTTGTGTCGCAAAGACAAGAGGGTCAGCGATGATGTAACTGATTGTTCATATTGCGTTCTACACTGGTAGTCGAGGCTGGTAGTCGGTTGTTTTCTTCTGGAAGGGGGTCATGTGATAGGAGCCTGGTGAACCAGCAAAGGCTACATCGTGACCGAAAGGCTACATCATCGTTTCCAAACATCGCCGTTTCTGCCTGTAGATTAAAACGTATCAGGGTCAACAGCGTTTTCAAATTCAAGTGGCTCTAAAACTCAGGAGTAGTGTGGATGTAGCCAGGCACTGAGCATGGAAGGCAAACTCCAGAGAATGTCTGGACGTATTTTTTTCATACATTTTACATAGCTCATGAGCTGCAGGTTCACTGCACCTCATGTGAGAGCTTTCTTAACACTGCGGGTCTGATTTGCACTGACTTCCTCGATTCTTCCTCGACTTCCTCGATTTTCATGCAATACAAAAGAAGCAATAAAAACATTATGATTTCATTGGACTTATAGTTTTGGATCGTTTATAATTTGCATCTAATGGCTGCCGCTGCGCTATAAACTTCAATCATAGGTTTTGTAGGGAAAATGCAAGTTTTTTTAATCTCAAGAGAAAGTGCAGCAGATTTCAAACACCTGTTCTCCCTCCACTTATCACTGCTGAGAAAAAAGCCTAGTACAAGTCAATATATTGAGGAAATATCATCTTCAAGATTACTGCAGGAAGCAATTCTGAATTATTCATCAGAATCATCACTGTGCTCTCGGAATATACGTAACTAAGAGGAAGCCTGTCGACACAGGACGTGGTGCACGGAGATAAGCAAAAACATAGCTACAGAGTGAACTCCAAACCTGTTCACACTGGCACAAACTAGATCCTTTAGGGACACAAACTAGCAATGACGCAGCATAAAACCGTCCACGTTCTGTCGAAACAACCGTGTCATTGTTCGCAAGTCTCTGTTGTGAGGAAGGTTGAATGAAGCTCTGGCCAGAACTTTACTCATTGAGCCAAGAGGACAAAGCAGCGCAGCAACATGGGCCATGAACCAGGCTCCTTCTGGTCCCATCCTGTGTCTCTACAATGAGCTGATATGAGCGTGTTCCAGATCAGTCCTCCTACAAACTCTGTCACTCCTTCTTTCAACAACGCCCGGGAGAAATCTAGAGAAGTGGCAGAGGGTTCACAGGGCGGCAGGGTTCCCCATTTCTTTACCAAGCATACAATCTGAATTATTTTATCCCGCCAGCAACCGCCGACTGTGTCTTTTATAAGAAATAACCATAAAACCCTAAGCCCATTCTTAAACATATACACCTTTAATACTTAACTCGCCTAGACACTATTTACATTTTTCTGATTTTGTTTGAAAAAGTTCCTAAACAACAGCAGCAAGTGATCATCGCTAATAAGCTGCAAATATCCTCAGGTTCCTTTTCTACTGAAATGTGCTTAAGGCTGAATTCAGCAGAAAATCATTTGCATACTTTACGGAGGAATTTGAGCCCTTTGTTCTGCAGGCTCAGAGTTCAGGTGACAGCTTTAGATGAATATTGAAATAGGAGGCAGGTGTATTCGAGATGTTAGGTTCGTGATATTTAGTCGTTTTAATGATAAAGTCTTTAACAATATTCTCAGACAGAGTCACTCCCAGCTCGCACACTGAATCCAAGAGGACCAAACCCCAGCGTGTGTGTGTGTGTGTGTGTGGTCGACAGCAGAGAGCTGCACCTGCCACAGCCCGGAGCTCCATCCCCGGAGCAGACAGCTCTGTCAGCCGGGTGGAGCGAACGTGAGAGCGGCTAGCTGAACGCAGACAGGTGCAACCAGCCTGATTAGCCGGCTCCAGCTCAATGACATGAGGGCTACGAGCTAAACCGCTAGTTAGCATGCGCGTCTGGATGCTAGCCAGTTAGCCGGTTGTGCGTTCTACGGTAGACGGATTAGATGAAGCTTATCCCCGAGTGGCTAACAGCTGTCCTCTGCCCAGGAGACAGTGGGAGCAGCGGCCTCAGCGTGGACACATCAGCGTGGAAACATCAGTGTGGTACCTTTGTCTCCCTGATGTCCTGCTTGCCTCCCTCGGGGTACCACTGGACGCGGACGAAGCCCCTGCCGAGCGGCTGACTCGGGGAGTCCACGGCGCTCTCAGTGTCCGAACCACCTGGGGCTCGTCCTCCTCCTCCACCTCCTCCACCGCCGCCGCCACCATCGCCGCGTCTCCCCCCGCCGTCGTCGAGGTCCGAGTCGGAGTTAAATTCCTCTTCGCCGTGGATCATCCGTACGAGGCCGAACCGGACTGAGCCGCGGTACCGCCCGGTGACCAGGTCGTGGGAGAAGAGCAGCCGCTGGGAGCCGTCCGCCGTAGGGGAGAGAGCCAGGGATGGAGGCTCGGAGACCGGGCTGGCTGCGGGAGAGAGGCCCGGGCTCGGGGATGCTGCCGCATCCGATGCTACGGGCTCCGCCATCGCTGCTGTTGTCAGGGAGTGATGCTGCTGGAGCGAGGATGACGGTGGACACAAGAAACAGTGGAAGCAGCACGTGTTTACGTCGCTGCGTAACTAACGTGCTGTGCGTAACTAGTGCAGTGTGACAGCGTCATCACGCAGTATCGTCTCTCACCACTGAGCGGCGCTGTGAAATCAGGTATATGGTTGGCAGCACATGTAAAGTGTCTATAAAGGAGAGAAAACACATAATAATAATAATAATAATAATAATAATAATAATAAAGCATTGTAAGTGTTTATACAAAAGAGAAAACTAAAAAGTACGAAAGTAACTAAAAAGTAACCAAAAGTTACTAAAAGTACAAAAGTAACTAAAAAGTAACTAAAAGTACGAAAGTAACCAAAAAGTAACTAAAAGTACAAAAGTAACTAAAAAGTAACTAAAAGTACAAAAGTAGTACTTAGTACTGAAGAAATATTGACACAGAGCTGTTCAGGCTTGGTCTCTGATCATGAGACATCAGTTTGGCGGTGATAGGACAATGCACACTGGACTTATGACAACATCGTCTCCTTTGGGGGCTGTTGCTACACAAATGTAGTTTGAGGGAGATAGACCCATGAACACGGAAGTTACAGCAATTTCGTGTGTCACAGCGAGTCGATGAACTTTAACGCCACGCCATTAATATGGCGTTTGACGAAAAGTCACAGTAATCTTATGCCTACATTATCAATGTCTTGAAACCCTTTTGACATAGGTTTGACATGGCTGCGGTCAGTAGATGAGGAGGAATACTTCCAAGTGTAAGACATGCAAAAAACAAGACATTTCCTGTTGCCACCAGGGGGCGCTGTGTTTTAAGTCATGATTTCTGTGTAGATGTCATCAGGCCGGGACTTTTGTCTTACATGTCTAGTTTGGACTCGATTCGACCAAATATGTCAGAGATACAGAACCTCGTGTTTTGATAGCGTGTAATCAAAGTTTGACGCCATGCCACGGTCACACCGTGTGACGAAAAATCGATCTTTGCGGTCGTTTTCATCTCCATCTTGTTGTGATGACACGCATCTCCATATGAAGTTGATCTGATGAAAGCCCTGGGACAAGTACATCAAAGTAAAAATGTGGAAAATGGCCAATATGGCCACTAAAGTCAAAATGGCGGGCTTCCTGTTGCTTTTTTCCCATTGCAGCTCTGACCCTTTTTGTTTGTCTTGTCATGATACACCTGGGCTACGATTTTTGTGAAGATCGGTGAAAGCTAACTGAGGGCCTTAGATGGCGCTGTTGAGCCATTTTTCCACGCCCATTTCAAATTACTCCAGAATACAATTACTTTTTGGGGTTTTGAATTCCCTGCAAACTTTAGTAACAATTTGAGCATGTCTAGGCCCTGAAAAAGCCCCAAAAGGGAAATACAAATCCTTCAAATTACAATAGGGCCTCCCACCGGAGGTGCTCGGGCCCTAATAATTACATAAGAAATGCATTTTTATTGAATAAATAAATAAAGATTAGCATTGATATAATAACCTAAAAACAAAAGAGAAAAAGTCAAGTGTTCACTAGGATGTGTACTGAGACTCTTTAAAAGCTGTTTAACATCTGGTTGCAAATCAACTTGCAGGTTAGCTGTTACAGAAATCATTAGCTGCTTACACACCTTCCCTTAGACTTTCCAGAGGGGCTTTATGTGACAACATAAATGTTCGAGTCAGTTGCTCCAGAATAAATCCATAACTTATTCTGCCAGCCCCTGTTCGGAAAAGGTCCAGGTAAACCCTTGTGAGAATACAGCAGGAATATTCTCAGCAAGCAAGATGTTGTTGATGACATGTTAAACATGGGACTGGACGCAATACTGGAAGAATACAAATATCTCAGGAGGAGAAAGAGGTGTCACACACATGGGAGACACTGACGATCATTTAGACCCGAGCCAATCTTCTCCAGTCATGAAGACTGTAAAGCAACATGAGCAGACTGAAAGTTTCTTATTTGGATATTTCATTAAAGAAAATTATGGTTTGCTCCCAATGTGATTATGATAATGAGCAATGATCCATGTGGAAAAAATGTTTCTTTCTTTGAGATAAACACATTAACTATTTGTGGTTTGGTCAGTTTATTGAAGGTCTGATGATTTACTGTATATATGAACACTTACTTTCTTTGAGGCAAACGGATTGGCTGACTTATTGGGATTCCTGACCGAAATGAAAGTGTGCACCATGCAGGAAAGGCTTTGCACTTTTGAAAAGCTTTCGTGTTTATCTGAGATGGAGATTATTTCCAGTCTTGTGACCCTTACACAAAGTTTACCTGCTCTTAGTATCAGTTGGCGCTGACTCAATCAGTTGGCGCTGACTCAATCCTTAAAACAGTTCTGCTGCTGTTGTGTGAGATTATAAAAGTGGGAGAAATAAATGTTCTTATGTCCATGGATCAAAACACTCTGATATTCTTAACATAGTTTATTTAAACACTGAAGAGGTGACAAACGAACCCCATACACATCCTATGCCCTGATCCTCTTACAGATCATATGGAAAATAAAGTGGGGAAAAGCGTGATCTCGATTTATGGGAACAATGGAAACACTACTGTTGGAAAATCACATGAAGAGTGGTAGGTCCAGTCTTTAAGACCTACCCCCCCCACACACACACACACACACACACACACACACACATAAGCAACACTATTAATCGATACTGACATTATTATAGTTAATCAATCACAATAATTCATACTATCTGAGCATGACTGGTTCCAGGTGAGTCCTTTTATTCAGTGCTATCAGGTACCTGGAATCAGGCTCATGATAATAACCTGGTGATTTGTTGTTGTGGGAAATCCAACACATGATTAGTAAAAACTTAATCTGCTGTGGGTCTGATGAGGCGTGACGAGGATCATCCTCAACACACAAACACCCCGCCTGACCCTAGCTAAATATGTGGATTGTTGTTTAACCTGCTCACGGGTGAGTGGCGTGCATGGTGTGGTCAGTTCGCTCCAGGATTATAACCCAGCCAGCCCCTGCGCGCACCGAGGCTATAAATACTGGACGTGCGTCTCTCTGCTCTCAGTCTTTACGCGCTGCGGAGCCAGTTACGCACGAGTCAAGCTGTTGGAGGAGCAGACGTTTTTACTTATAGGACAGACCAGCAGAAAGTTAAAGATTTAAATCTCAGTATCTGCGCTTTTAATTCACTTTAAAAGGCGTTTTGACAAGAAGACCATGTCAGTGGTCAGCGCGTTGCCGTTCATGAGGCCTCTCCACATGCCCTCTTCGGTGTCGCGGGGCCGCCGCCACACGCTACCGGCCAGCGAGTTCCGCTCCCTCAGCCCGGAGGATGCGATCAGCGTGTTCGAGATAGAGAGAGAAGGTAAGAAAACGGTTTGGATTTTATTTTGCCCTGTTATTTATCACTTGATATGACTTCCACGTTTACTTTAGGACAGGTGTTGTGCGCAACTACGCACACAGGGAAGATTCATTCATATTCATTCATTCATTCAGTAATTCACTCATACACTCATTCACTCATTCAGTGTCATGTATCAGCAGCCTCAGAACATGTTTGATTTAAAATGAATAACCCCAACTCTCTGGTAATGGGTCAATCCATTATGTCATGAACACAAATTACATTTCCAGATGATTCTCTCTTTACCAGTGAACATTTCTTCACATTTTCCATTTACTTGTTGTGTGGCCCACAACCACCATTAAGTTAGATTGGTGATTTACCTTCTTCCCTTATGAAAAGGTAATATATTTGATAGTACAGTAGAAAACATCCTGCTCACTTCCAGGCATTTAGTTGAGGTAGTGATCACTGACTCTCCTCCTCCTCCTCCTCCTCCTCCACGCAGCCTTCATCTCAGTGTCCGGTGAGTGCCCCCTCCACCTGGATGAGGTGCGTCACTTCCTCACCCTGTGTCCAGAGCTGTCTCTTGGCTGGTTCGAGGAGGGACGTCTGGTGGCTTTTGTCATCGGCTCTCTGTGGGACCAGGAGAGGCTTACCACGGTGAGGACACCTAGTGATTTACCTGCAGGCTGACTGGCCACGGAAAATACAAGACACGGTTCAAAAGAGATTAACAGCAGAGTTTTAAGTGCATTTCTATGGTAGAATATATTCGGAAATTCTATAAGTTTAACATTAGGGCCTGTGATTCAAATATCACTTCAGGAGTGGTTTTGAAAAGGTTAAACTAAAAAGGCTCGAGCTGTTTTTTGCAACAGGGTGCAACAAGTCAGGTCACAAAAGTACAAACTGTACAAAACTTTTCAAAGATTTTATCTCACACAACATGCAATAAAATGCAGGGTGGTGCGCCCTGAGTTAGCGACTAATGAATGCCAATGAAATTAACTTTTATCATTTAGGTAAAGCAATATATGTTGCCTCTGATTGTAAGAGTTACATGGTCTTTCTTTGAGACAAATACAAACTCTCAAACAGCCGGGGGTCTGTAACTACACATATTTACTCAAGTCCTCAAGTACAACTTGGAAATGTGTCTTATACTGTATTCTATTCTTATCCCTGTCCGTGACATTTCAGTGTTATATCATATTTTACTCCACTTCAAGTAACTGAGCAATGTTGCATTATATTAAATATATATATATTATAAATATATATATTATATTAAAGTAGTTCAGATGATCTCAACCAGCTTCATTATTAAAGGACTTCGTAATATGTCATGAGAACCTGACCCACATATCAATTTGCTGATATCGGCTGATATTAGCTTTTCACAGACATATCAATATCAGTGTTTATGAGATGAAAACTTTTATTTTACAGAATAAACAATGAGTATATTAAAATTGTACATAAAAATATGTGATGTAATTTCTTAACTCAAGCTCTACATATTTTGTCGTATTTGTGTTTTCTTTTATATATAGTTATTAATCCTTTAAGTTTGGTCAAACTGTAAAATATCAAGCCTCAATTGCTTTTCTTTTCACAAGGGTTGGATAAAGTAGGAATCATTGCAAATTCTTATTATCTATTATCATTATCTACTCACCACTACCTTACTACTCACGATGGAGGGGTGGGTGAAATGTTTGAGTCCACAAAACACTTTTGGAGTTTCAGGGGTAAACTGTTGCAGCCGAATCCAATACAATTGAAGTAAATGACCAATTCTGCCTCCATACTGCTTCTGTGGTGTCATCTAAGTCTGACTAAAAATTATTTTTAGCCTAAATGTCCTGTGTGATCCATGTGTGAACGCAGCTCAAGAGGAGGATCACAAAGGACTTTAAGTATTTTGTGAAGTCAAACACTTCACCCACCCCTCCATCGGCAAAGTCGCGAGTAGATAATGAGTGAATTTTCATTTTTGGGTGAATTATCGCTTTAAACATTTCTTTTCAAGTCCAACAAATAACATAACAGTACCATATATAAATAATCTCACAACTCTGCTCTCCTTATCTACATTTCAGGAGGCCCTGACTCTCCATAAGCCTCACGGCCCCACCGTGCACATCCACGTCCTGGCCGTCCACCGGACCTTCCGTCAGCAGGGCAAAGGCTCCATCCTGATGTGGCGCTACCTGCAGTACCT
The DNA here is from genome assembly GCF_022539355.2 of Hippoglossus stenolepis. Taxonomy (NCBI): domain Eukaryota; kingdom Metazoa; phylum Chordata; class Actinopteri; order Pleuronectiformes; family Pleuronectidae; genus Hippoglossus; species Hippoglossus stenolepis. The sequence continues at coordinate 13,042,588 of NC_061484.1, read as the reverse complement.
CAGGTGCCTGCCCTATGTCCGCCGTGCCGTGCTCATGTGCGAGGACTTCCTGGTTCCTTTCTACCAGAAGTCGGGTTTCAAGGTGCAGGGCCCCAGTAAGATCACAGTGGGGCCCCTCACGTTCATCGAGATGTTGTACCCGGTCAGGGGCCACGCCTTCATGCGACGTAACAGCGGTTGTTGAGGACATACGTGACGTTTCGTGGATTCACCTGTGGTTATCCCCACGGGAACCGGACGAGGGGATGTTTGAGCAGCCATGTTGTTCGTGAGCGGTGGACACAGTGGTTGTGTTTGTGAACGTCACTGTGAGAGAGACTTGTTCAGCACACGGTGTGGTGTGTCTTCTCACTGGGAGTCTGCACAGAGCTGAGAACAGAGAGCTGCCATCCAACTGCCGGCAACAGCTGTCTGGAAAAGTCTTCGGAAAATAACAAAACAAAATCTTTCTTTGCTTTTTAGTCTATTTAGGACATATAAACCAAATTATTAGAGCAGGAATATAAACCCTGATTTCAGTTCTCAACATGTTTTTATATGAAACAATTTTCTTTGTTATGATAAATGCTGGACATTTATCATCATATTCACTAGAACGAGCTGCCTTGTTTTTTATTCTTGTTATTTAACCAGTCTATAACATGGTCTCCGACTCATGAAGCCACAAGGATCATTTTTAGACAGTAAAACTGGTATATATCCATTATTAATGTTTTCATTATAGCTTGTTCTAACATTATGCCTTTTAAAGCATGCATAGTGATTTTACAACTACACAGTAACATGCCAAAGTAACCCATCCACCTTCAGTTACCATGGAAACAGATGGAGGGATATCAGCACGAGCGTGAGTGAAGAACTTGAACAGTGGAAGAATTGAAGTGAAAAGCTTGTATGGGTTGTACAGCATGTAATGTGCTTTCATGTATTTTATAGAACAAAATATAGCCTGTAATAGAATGTAATATTGTGTTTCAATATCCTAAATATATGAAAATATATTATCTCTCCTTTAGTTTCCTCTCGTCACCACCTCTGCCTCCCAGTCTTGAATCAAGACTTTGATTTTCTATCAATGTTTTGCTCTGAAAATAATAAAGATTTTATTTTTTAGCACATCTGCTCTTAGGTCTTTTTATTTACTATCTACTGGCAGAACAGTAGCTATTCCAATCATTGTAGAGATCCACAAGATCCATTACTAGCTGTTCTAGAGCTTTCAGTTCCATAACATGGTCTTCATCAGCAGATGCGGTTTGCACTGTCATTGTGGAAATGCTGATGTTCCAGTTTTCCATTTTTATTTTGGAGCAGTTTAAGGATTTCTTTACAGCTGAAAACAACTTTTTATCATATCACATGATCTTACTTTTTATGTTATGAATAAGGGTTTCATGTTATAGTTTAACAGATACATAAGACAAAACTTTCACATATTTAAATTCTCTTTTAGTATTAACGCTCTCACTGGTGTGGATCAATAGTTAAAAAGGGTAGAGAAACGGATGATGGACAAAATTAAGCTTCACACAGAGACACACATACCTCATTACCAGGGGGGCTTTTATTTTGACATGACCGCTTTAGCACACATAGATTTTCACATAAAAAAACTGAAGCAAAACAGAAGAGTACCTTCACCATGCCCTGAACTTCATTTAACAATTAAATTTCCCTTTTTATTCCATTAAAATAGAGGAAGGGGTGAAATGATTTGGTCCCAATGCAGACGCAGGCACAGTAGTGTAACTGCTGAGTACTGTTGTGATTGAAGCTGTGAGTTGTTGCAAACATTACATTCCCACGCTCACATGTCAAAAGGCACAGAAAGAAGTGCATATCATTGTCAGACTTACTGTATGAGCGCAGACTCATATGGCTTAAAACAGTTTGACCTTTACCGTCAGAACACAGTGGTGTTAAAAGTAGTTAAAGATATTTAAATTGTCCAACAAACTCATGTTTTCAACACCAGATTATGAGTGAGTCAGCCCCTAAATCCAACTCACGGGTTATGGACCACAACCTAAACAAGTTGGGTGTCGGGTTCAGACAGAAAATCTGGAGGAAAAAGTGGATGTTTATAGGGACAAGAAAAATGTCCTTATTAAAGCTATTGTTGGTAATCCGGGAAAAGCTAGCAAGAGCAGGAGTCGCTTTGAAAAAAATGCAAATGATGCATCCCATCTCCCCTCTCTTCAAAGATACGCCCCCAAAACAGGTGAACGTGCACTGACTGACAACTGCGAGAAGACAACTTTTGACTCGCTCGCTAACTTCTGGTTACGATTGTGACAGTTTGTTTTCACTAAGTGAAAAAATACAGCAGAAAAACCTGCTCTGATCCAACAAAAATCACCTGGTTTAGGTAACTGCTCCTATAGAATAAATACTACTTTCAGACCTTTTCAGAATAAATCTACAAAATGCTTGAGGCACCACTGCATTTAGAGAAGAGCTAGACTGAAAATGTTTCGTTGGTGTTGGTGACGTACATAAACAAACTAAGTGACTGTGGAACAACAACATGCAAACACAAGCAGCATGTGAAGTAGCTTTGGTAGGTTCGGGTCAGAAACGTGTTCATCATCATTCAGGAGGCCGATCACGAGCTGTATGCTGAAGAACAACCAGACATCTCTAAAATGTCAGAGTCTGTTTAAGGCAACTAGTGGGTTTAGATAGAAATCTTGCCTCAGTTGACCACTGATATTTCCAGCCCAACAGTTAATACTTGTTACATGTAGCACAGTGTTTCACTACTCCCTTGAATATTGACATGCCGAGTGCATACGTACAAAAAGACGGAATAAAAAACAGCTTTGACTCTGTTTGAAACGAGGAGGGGCAGCAGCAGTGACTGACGGTCTTCAAAGTGTTATAGTCTCCGTCTTCACATTGATCATGTATGAAGTGATGGAGACGTACCAGCCGAAGTGCTGTGGTTCTCCAGTGTTGAGCTGTTTCCGTTCCTTGAGACACACTGGACTAATTCAATCTCTCCATCCAAGGCCATGTCAAATGTGTTAATGTGGTGATGATAACTAGAGTCACTGGAGGGAGGAAACTGATATATTTAAATTCACCGGGAAACAGGAAACGTACCTATGACATCGCTCTTCCTTTATCAAACTTTCTTGCCGTCCATAGAATTAACGGAAAAGCTGACCTGAGATGACCATGTCTTCTTCTTTCCTTTGGCTTTTTTTCGATTGATGTATCCTTACATGATAGATAACGGATGGATGGATGCAGGAAAAAAGTCTGTCCATCCTGTTGATCTTTTCCTATCGGTCCACCCAGCTCCATGCAGCTTTGACACCCTATCTTTTCCTGTCGTCTGGTTCCGGGAATCTTCAAGCTCATTAGTAAATTGAAATGCTAGACTTGACTAAGGTTAAAAAATTTACAGAAGTAAGCACATCAGCAGGCTGACAAGAGGAGACTGATTCAGTTTCCCTTCTCGTGGACTTGGACCTGGTCTTTTAATGAGAGTAAAAAACATGATTGCAATGTGTTCAGAATAATCAACTGCCCTGGATATTGGCTAGAAACTAGTGGGCCTGTATTAGACAGCACCAAGAGCCTTATGACTAGTGCACCACATCGTTAATGTCATGGTCTATGTCGTACTTTTCACAGAACTTGCTTGTGAAGGGCAGGCAGGTGAGATGCTCCAGCCAGTGCCAGTTAATGGGGTAAATGTAAAACCAAACGATGAGGGATGAGAAGAGCCCAATGTAGGCCAGCATTGAGACGACGATGAGGATGCGTTTCCGGTACATGTCCAAAGTCCCGAAGGTGATGTAGGGCAGGAAGGCGAAGGAGAGCAGCAAGCCACTGATGAAGCCGAAGATGTGGGCGATGTTATCAATCCACGGCAGGAGGCCGCACATGAAGAGAAAGAGGACAATACCCAACAGCTTGTAAAAGGCCTTCCACGGCTTCTCCAGCATCTGCCAACCTTGAAACAATTCGACGAACAGGCAGGCGAGGAGACCAAACTGAGACCCTGCTGGACCCACCTGGAGGGAGAAAAACAAGCAGTACATTATCATATTATCACATTCATTACATTTAAAACAAAGTTAAAAAAGAGGACAGGTTGGTTTTAGTCCAGAGAGGAAGCTGAAGGAGTTCTTCTTTATGTAAAGGCTCCATGAAATAAAATGTATTATTATCAATTAATTATTTTATAGCCAATAGAAAACATCCTGCAAACTGACTTACATGTTTGACCGAGCACTGGACACATGCTTGACACACATAATCTCTGATGTGTGCTGGAGATCAAATTATACATCCTGCTTACCGGTGACACAGGGCTTCTGGGTAACCTCTATGTGAGCTGTCAGCACTGCTGTTCAGCTATGTTTGCTTCAAATTAAAGAATTGTTTTTCTTAAACCAGTGGTGGGAAGTAACAAAGTACATTTACTTAGTTACTGTACTTAAGTACATTTTTCATGTGTCTGTAATTTAGTTAAGTAGATTTATTTTCAGGTACTTTTGACTTTTATTCCACTACATATATCAGCAAATATCTGAACTTTCTACTCCACCACATTTTTACAAAGCATTGTGTTACATGAAACGATTATTTTAGATACTGTTAAGTCACTCATGGTGACCATCGCTTAGAGAAATAAACCTGACCTGGGCAAACCGTATCAATTGCTAATTAATTAATGTAGGGTGATCATCCCAGGATCATCACAGTGATTACAGGTTCTGGGAATAGTCTGTCTTGATGTCGTTTACATGAAGCTTGATGTTGTCCGTGCTCGCACATGAAGACATACACTCTTGGGTAGAGGTGCGATACGAGCCCTGGGTCAGGCAGTAAAGGTGAGCAGATTAGAGTGACGTCAGGGCTGAGTTTGGAGGCTTGGCCTGGTCTGAGACAGATGGCTAATCTGTGAAGACATTAAACTCCTGCAAACGAAGAAGAGCATGGCTCAGCAGTGCACCCACACGCCCCAGACACACAGGCTGACACGTCCCTAATGTGCTAGTCGTCACTCTCTATTGGCAGAGATGGAAAATATTGAAAGGGCAGAAACAGGGGGGGGGGGCACTTCTGTGAGCCTGTCACGACCTGTTAGTAATGATTAACTTTTGGAATGTTACTTCAGGATGTTTATTTATAGATTACAAAACTTTAATGTAAAGATAATACATTCTTTAACATAATAAAGTCACATATTACCAGGTAACAACAGCTCAGCCTCTTGTCAGCTCACATTTCCAACCACTCACACAGAGTGTCGACCAAGAGACAACAACAAAGGACTTTCAATCAAATCCAGAATTCACAGCTATGAAACCTATGTTTCTGTAGAGTTTTAAGGATATAGAAACTCAAGTTTATTGTACTGTAATTATTCTTTCGATCTGTGAATTATAATGATGCCATTCACAGCTGCTGTTTGAGTCATGTATGCTGGAACCACAGGGTCTCCTTTACTCAACAGTTAAGGATAATCCACTTAAACCCTTAGTTGTGCCTCCCATGTGCTTCCTCTGGTTATTCCTGGTGTATAAACTGATGCCCAGGTCGCATGTATCTGTACTAAACCTTAAGAGCAGTGGAGAATCACTTGCTGCTGCAGCTAGTTAGCCAAAGCAGGACTTCTTCCAGAGTAGCTACGGATTACATTTCAGCGTTTTATTTTTTACATATATCCACTCAGTCAGTGGAAATGCAAGACAGTGCAGAACAATTGTATCTTTTACAATAGTACTGTAGTTCATTACATGTTTTTTGGATACCTGAATAATAGTTTGATGAGTAGTTTCTCCTGACTAATATCTGTGTTGTCAGTAATAGTTTGTCTCACTAAACCTCGATGATCACCGAATGATTTTAACTTGTTCGCATGTTCAACCAAGATTGTGGCTTTTTTTTTTTTAAAGATCAAAATTGATATCTGTTATTTGATCACTGTAGTATGAATTCAGAGGCCGTTAACCTTTTAAACCAACCACTAGTCTCAGTGATGTAACAATAAGGTATAACTGTTTGTTGTGTCAAAACCTACAATGCAATTATTATTCTATAAAATTGCCACAAACTTAAGAAAGGCATTTATTTTGTCAGATGCTTTAAGAAAACTTTATGTTCAGATCTGTGAGCTGGTTGGTGCTAAGGAGAGCTGGGCGGTGGGATTTCTGACTCTCACGACAAGGTGCGTCAATCTGAGAGTCACCTCATGTCATACCTTGCAGATGAGAGCAGCTGGGGTCGGTTTATGAAGAAGATAATAGATGTCTCGATGACATCAAGACAAAAATACAGAAGGCTAACAAAATATACTTTTCGTCATTGCCAATGTTTGATATAATGTCCATTAAAATTGACCATTATATGATAATACAACTCTTTCAAAGGTGAGAAAGGATGAACCTTTAAGGGCATAAACTACACAATGCACAACGCGGCACTAAGCGCAACACAAATATCTTTGGTAGTATCAGACTGACATGTATTTCTGTTTTACCTGTCCAGCTCTCATGTATAAGTTAGCGAGCCAGTCACAGAAAAGTCAGCTTCTAGAAGTTGACAGGCAGTGTGAGTTCATCTGTTTTCGGGGCATAGCTTTGACAAGAGGGCCAATGGGAGGGCAGGGTGGAATGAATTGGAGGCTACCTACCAATGCATTTTTTCAAAGTTTAGCCTGCTCCTGCTATCTCTTCCAGGATTGCCAACCCGAGCTTTAACAGATGAGCAGATCCATTCCGTTTCACTATCTGGAAAATGCCTTTTAAAATAGCAATCTGGAAAGGTGTCAGCTCACCTGGCTTTTAAAGGGAATAAGAGTTAATACTGTGATTGGTTTATTGCATGCTACACCTTGAAACACATCCATCATTAAATACAAGAACAATGTGCCTAGTGCAGCTTTTAAAACATGGATTTTGAGTCACTCTAAATACACTTGTGAACTTAGAAAATTAAATGATTACAAATTTAAAGTGGTTGTTCAGGCTTACAGACTGGAAGCGCCAACCGACAAATCTAATCTTTGCAACAATTGTCTTTGTTTAGAAGAAAGAAAAAACTAATCCCTTCCACTAAACTCTGTAGCAGTGGCCTTTCTAACCTGTACAATGGCATTAGGCTAATCTGTTAATGGGGAAAGTGAGATTTACAGACACAATAAAGACAACAGCCGTGCCAGTAGAAAGTAGGTAATCCAGACTGTGTTCTGTTCACATACTCAGTTGTTTGTATCAACAAATCAACAGGATGTTTTCTGCAAACATTACATTATGAATTATAAATATTATAAATATCGTACTTCTTCAGAAGTACAATATTCAGTGGATCTCCTGGTGATGCTTCTGTATGCCTCCACCAACCAGTGCAGTTCTGTATATATTTTTCTGCATACTTTTTCATATAAAAGGTCACTGTAACCATTACCTTTGACAACTGAAACACATTAGCATGAGGTCATTGTGACCTTGACCTTTGATCTCCAGGCACCAAACTCTAATCAGTTCATCTTTGAGTCAAAGTGAAAGTTTGTACAAAATTTTCAGACATTGCCTCAAACTGATGTAAAGATATCATGTAAAAGAAAAGAGAGAAAAAAACTGTGTTTTAAAAGCACCTACAGGCATCACCGAAGATAGTAAGGAACTGCAGTTGACGCACGTACGCACACACACCACACACACACACACTTAATCTTGTAAACCGAGAGGATTGATTGCTCCAAGTTTCCTTAATCACATCCATGAGGACATTGTGGGGTGGATTAACTATGGTTATAATGTCCAAATCAAACTTTGAAAGTGTAAGACAGATTCATGACACCACCACGTTTAAACCAAACTGACAACTGAAGTTAACCAAGGAAACATTTCTCCCATTGAAATCTTCTAGTCTGATAATCAAAGTTCCCATTTGTCTCTTTAATGCAGCAAATATTCTGAAAAGGAACAAAAACGGAGGATAAGAATGTTTTCTATTGACACAAATGTGACGTGAGTGTTACGTTGTGGTCTGAAAACCATTTGATGAACAGTGCACTTGCCTTGCTCTCTTCATTGGAATGGCTCAGGTACAATAAACCCATAATGTGCTGTCAGCTTGAGCTGAGCTTTTCCACTTACTTAACTCCATGAGGTGTTTTCTTTGCCCCCTCCAGACTTCTCGAGATGGTGGGCTCTAATAATCCCCAGCAAGAGAAACACCTTCAGTAACTGAGCTGAGCTAAGCTGAGCTAAGCCACTGAGTGAAAACAGCACATAAACAAACTATGGATACAGTGGAAATATATACTGGAAGTGTTGAGATGTTTTTCCTTTTCATCAACATTTTAAAACATCATCAAAAAAACTCCTGCAGAACGGTAAAGGTTGTTTTTGCAAATGTTGTATATTCACATCATAAGTAACAAGGAATATATATATAAGTAATGTTCAGAAGAAGGGAGGATGTATCAATCTATCAAAAGCCTGTTAAATGATGGATCTAAATCCATTCAAGGAATATGAAAGGATATAATATCTAACCTCTCCCTCACGGGTCACCACCCCTGACGTTTGACCAGCTCACAGATCAGGATGACGTGTGTATTTGACCGTGTGAAAGCACGAGTGTGTGCGTATGTGCAAGTGCTTAAGTAATGAGAATAAATCAGCTTTCCTGGCAATCCTGACAAAGGTCAGTGTAACACAAACATGTTTGGTGATTACAAGCAAAACTAAACCCATCTATGAGAAAAGACCCTGGTTCAAACCATGTCAGATATCATTGTCTTCATGACGCATTGAGTATCGCCTGAAATGGTAGTGTAAACCCAGACAATATCACTTCTTGAAGACATATTTACAGAAATTAATAATGTTGAATTGCTAATACTGTATAATAATTTCAGGGCCCTATAAATTGTGTCTTGGGACACTACTCTGCCCTTTAAAGAACCATCTTCGGAGGAAGAGGCTTTCTGGACATTTTCCAGAACGTTCCCTGCCAGCCCCCTAGTAAAATGTCCGGACAATGTCCGAGGGAGTCCATGAGAGAATACAGCAGGAACTTTTCCGGAAAAATTCTTGGTGAGTGAGCAACGCCCACTCACTCGCCATGTTGATGACGCAATGGATGCAAAACAAAAAAAATGTACCCCAAATAATACAAATATCTCAGGATGAAAAAGAGGTGCTATACACAAAGAAGAAGTAGACAAAGATGTCAACTTGGAAAGGCAACGAGATTGCAGAAAATTTGGTGATAAGGGTCGACGCCAATATCAACGTGCTCTTAACAAAAGCGTGGTTTCTGCAGCGCAATTCATACGTCATGTCCTGCCATCCTTAAAGTTGACTGGTATATCCAACCACACCATTACACACAGCTGTTTACAGGATGCAGAGCGATGAGGTAATGTATCGTAATTCTCATTCTCATCCATCTTGTTTATAAGTTGGCGAGGAACAGACTCGAAAGCGCTGGTCTGTACGGGTTAGCCTTTAGCCTAGCCTGTAGCCTGGCTCGCTTCCCCGCTTCTGTATCCTCCACCTAAACATTGTCTTTTCCAGCCTGACCGTCCTAAACTCCTGGTAGGGGCTTTAACACTTCCTTATGCAAAAAAGGTCTGTGGGTGCATTTAATCATGTGAAGAGCTCACCTCAGCTCTGTAGGGCAGGAACAGGGCAGAGGCGAGGTTTCCAGTGATGCCACTGAGGATGTAAATGATGCAGGTGCGAACCCAACCTGCCAGCTTCTCCACGTCTCTCAGTATTGTCATCTGGAACACCACCGACACCACGCAGTGCAAGAGCCTACAAACACACACACATAGAGTCTAAAAATGACATATCAATGCAGTCTGCTGGTATTTCAGCCCATTCTTTTTTCATTAAGCTCTTTAATGAAAGCTCTTTTATCTGCCCTGAAACTAAACCTGAGGGATTTCCCATGTGCTGAGTGTTTGCACGAAGTACTACAGTGCTCATGCGAGTGACCAACTCACGAGCACTGGGGGCTAATTTAGAAATACTTCTTCAGGTCTGAATCCTGAAGTATGCATATTACACATTCCCTTCACTCAGCTCAAACAGCCCTTTTAAATATCGATGTAGAAATTCAGTCTTTGTTTTAGGATGTTTGTGAGGGGTAAGTGGTGTTTACCCTGCATGGAGGAAGAGAGAGAGCCACAGACGGTAGAACTGATCTGGAACATCAGGATTTAGGAAGGGCAGCAAACCGCACACGTCGTCCAGACAGTGGACCTGCACAAGAGTAATGCTTGAGGTCAGAAATATACTAACACACCAATACACACAAAACACACGCACACAAACTACCTGTGAGCAGAGTGTGGCGTCTTCATGGAAATAACCGTGCATGAAAGTGCAATACTCTCTGGTGGTGATCTCACATCTATAGGAAGACAAAACAAAATGCAATTAAAATTAAGTGAAGCAATAGATCAGGGTGACATTTGCAGGGCTTGACCGACACAACACAAGGCAAACTAGAATTGAAGGCTGTATGCCTCCATGAATCGGTGCAGTTTCAGTCTTGATGGAATCTAATCAGTTAATCAGGGAATCGAGGTGAACAATTTGAAAGGATTATCTAGAGGTACGCAGGATAAACTTTTGTGAGACCTTTGACCTCCAAATTCTAATCAGGTCATCCTTGAGTCCAAGTAAATGTTTGTGCCAGATGTAATAAAATTCCCTTTAGATGTTATGTTATATGATATCACTTTCACAAGACCATGAGGTCACAGTGATCATGACCTATGACCTGCAACCAAAAGCTAATACATTTTTGTTTGAATCCAAGGCAGACAACCTGAAAACAAAATGCCTCTCTCACCAGCAGAGAGGCATAATAATATATCAGTGTCCGTGTCTCACCTGCCCTTAGTTCCTATGCAGCATGGCCGTCCCTTTATGTTACAGTCCATGTGTCTGTAACCTGTGTGGTTCGACTTCTTGGGAAACGTACACACCTGGAGACATAATGAGCACAAACCCAGAAATACAATAACACTGTAAAATTAGCTCCAGGTATCGAAGTGGGTGGTGAAAATGAATTTCCAAATGAGCAGTGGTGTCCCCTCACCGGCCACTGGGTGATGTCATCTGGCCACGCATGAGGCTCTGCAGACGCAGGTTCTTCACACACTCTGATCACAACAACATGGAGCACAAGAAGGTTTGAAAAGATTCACTTGATTTCAATTTTGTTTTAGAAGAGAGGTGTTCCTCATCTCATGTGGCAGAGTAATGCTGCACATCTCCTCACCTGGGATCCTGGTGACAGACAGAACCCGAGGACCTGCTGATGTCCACATCCTCCTTGTTCCATTTAATAAACGTGGCCAGCGTCTCCTGCATGCAGTCAATGTTATATTGAATTGTATCATTTATCATTTATCACAATCTTAAACAGAACAGTAGTCATTTTGTACAATAATAATAAATATACAGAATTTTTAAGAAATGTTCCTTAACGTCATCTTAATCTGTGTATTGAGAAAGGTGATCTGTTACATTTAAATTCAAAATTATCTAATGAAAAATACTATATTACTATATTATTTCATTTAAAAAACATTTTTAACTTTGATGTCAAATAGAGGAACTGTATATAGTAACCCTACTTATAATAATAATAATGTGCTATGTATGAAAGTGCACGATAAACAACATACAGAGCAGTCGGAGTTGTGGGTCTGCACACATCCAGAGTTGTCATTCTGCACGCAGCAGCCAGACTCTCTTTCCAGGTCTTTGGCCTTCTGGATCAGACTCACTATCTGTCTGTCCTGACGAATACATGGTGAGAACTTGGCCCCCAGGTGAATCAGGTCATCCTATATGGTAAAGTAGGAAATAATAGTAAAGATATACAAGCTGGCAACAATAAGTAAATGTAAAAAAGGATTCTATAAATGCTTCATTTCTGCATGTAGATTAAGCCTTAATGCTGTTTAACAAGTTATAAATATGCGTTCATTCTCCCATTTTCCAGAAAATACAGACACCTCTGGGATCATCTTAAATATACTGAAACTTGACTCATTCGACATTTAAGGTTTAAATGAGTGAGATCAAAAAGATAATCTGCTTGACGTTTTACGGGAAGTAACTAAACAGATTCACACATGTAACGGTGTAGGAGAGGGAAGGGGTTAGAGCTCAGCGAGGGCAACATTAAGCAACAGGAAGTGCCGTTAGTGATAAGGTAAGAAAGTCACAAACTAATGATGGAGTAACGCTTCACCTAACTAAGCAGAACATGTCTGGTGTCGCCCACAGATACATGTTGTGAAAGAGAAATGTGGGGATCCTTCATTTAGGTGTTACACTATGTTCACAGCAGATCACAACTTGTCATGTGTGTTCGTCTACGTGTGTGATAAAAAACACACAGCTGCAAGATACTCACAGAGCTCGGGCCGATCCAGAAGTTCTCCTGCTCGATAAACTTGACACTCTCATAAATGCCTTTGTTCTTCAGCACCTACAGAGGGCAACAGAGTGACAGGGTTGGAAATGTAACTGATGAACATGACAAGAGGACTTAAACTTTAAAAGCTTTCAGAGTTAGTCAATGATTTTACAGTGCAAATTTGTTTTTATACATATATAAATTCAGTCTTTTAAATTCATCTTTTGTTTAATACACAGCTGGATAAAAAATAACTTCACTTAAAAGTCTATTTTAATATGTATTGCTCTCAACCATGTATGTAGCAAGGTTTAAGACATTTGGGTAATAAATATTCTAAAATGCAAATATTCAAACACGTGAAATTATTGATAAAAAAAAATCTAATTCTACTATTTCATAAAAACACCAGTGTATTTCTGAATGAACAGAGATTTGTCTTCTTATTGTTCTGTGAGAGTGGACCCAGTTTAGAGGCAAACTCACCAGATCAGTTGTAGAATGTTGTGCAAACCCCACAGGGGCAAAACCATATGTACCACAGGCCAGCAGTGTGATCACGATATGGACAAACGTGATCCAGTAGGTAAAGTACGGCCTGATAAAAAACAATAAAGGATAAAGAAAAGGGTTAAAAGTTTAAAATCATGGCCAACCAATAATCACACATCACAATACAGTGGGTATGTAAATAAATGTAAATAAATCTGTCCTAAATGTTTCTTACTGCTCAACAGATTACTATTGTTTGTATATGACTGTCCTCTGTTTCTCTCTGGAGGTTTTACATCACTTTTTACTGTTATATAATAAAACAGTGAGGCAGATGATTTCATTACTTTTATCTCTCTGATTGAGGACCACAAGTCAATTATTTTAAGTTCTTGAATTATCCAGTATAATGTTGGTGAGCATTAGCATCTACTCATTCCCAACCTGTGGCTGTGGAAGTCGTCCAGCTGCTTCTGGACATTGCTGCTGAGGCTGCGTCGGTAGTGCCGGTTCAGCCACTTCCCCACAACGCCCATGCCGTACTGACGCTTGTGTTTGTCAAATGCAAAGTGCTTGACTTGTGATGCGATGCGACGCCCACGACGAGGGTGGCTTTTTTCAGGCAATGTTATTGGTGTCCTGGGCGTCCGAGATATGTCCTTACTGTAGAAAGGAAATGGAAAAGAAGAGGGTGTGGCAAGAGTGGTGGTAAGGAAAAGGAAAGAATATGGAGATGCAAAAGTTAAACGCATATATATGAATAGCAATTAAAAAAGCTCAAGAAAATGGAAGGAAAAAGTAAAAGGTACGTCAGTAAGAATTGTCAATTTTGCCATTGTTACACAGGTTTGAGTTACTACAACACCTGGGCTCAGACTTCAGGAATTCCTACCCAATATAAATCCCTGATTCAGCCCCCCGAGAATCTGAGGAGAAATCTGGTCTGGACTCCATGTTCGGCCCAGATGATCTGGTAGTGTGAGGCTTTACAAATTGCTTTGAAACGTTAAATCTCCCAAAATGCGGGTCCCAATAATTATTAAACCTGTTTGATAATTGGATATAAATCAGAACGATTATGTCTGTACTTTCTGAGCTGAACCACTAAGAGACGAGTCAAGCTTTTGAGATGGAGATCACCGTTGACTAATATTGAACTGACAGTTAAAATCTCGAATGAGCCATTCGCAGTTTCACTGTACCGGCCGTGTGTACTTCGACTTGCATGGCTTAATCTTTGAGACAAGCATATGCTACTGGCAGGATCAACCAGGTAGCCCTCTCTGCGCTGAGACCACAGTGAACCCACTGTGATCGCGCTCTGGGGGTCAGTGCGGGGGAGTCTCACCTTCTTACTGAAGAATAGATAGGCCCCAAACATTTTCTCACCCCATCATCTTCTTTCTTCTACTTTCATTTGATGTTACTGCAAAGCATTATTACCGAACACTTGTTGCACTATGGCAGTCTCCATACTGTGTGTGGTTTGCACCTTCTTCTCATGACATCACATCAGAGGTGATGTGAGGTGGTGCATCACTGCCACTGGAGCCATAATCTTGATCATATCCAGTAGTGTGTGATGTTGGTGAGTCATTATTTTCTAGTGTAGGCGTGTTAAAGATTATAGAGAAGAACATCTGTGAAGATTCTCCTCTAGTGTGCAATGCAACCTGATTAAAAAAAATCGGTCATGACCTTAAAACTCCTTTAGTCTGAGCCCAGCTTTACTGAGTGTCAGATTTAGAACCTCTGAAGTTCCAACAAATATGCAACTATCTTTGATGAAAACCCTGATAAGGAGTTGGATTTACGATTGCCTCATAACGTTTACTGAGAGCAAGTCTGGAGGACTATAGGATCACTCATCATTCCTGAGACTGCTGGCTGACTTTGAGGCAAATGATGTATTTACTCACAGGCTTGGGAACTTCTGGTCAGGCTGCTCACAGGGACCGAAAGATGCCGACATGGGTGGAGATTCAAATACATCATCAGCCATCGAGTACATCTCATCGTGGGCATCAACCTGAGCAGCAGATGTGATAAAGTTCCCAAAGGAAGCAGGATGAAAAAATGTGGAAGCCAGAAAAAAAGTCGGAAGATGGGGGAGAGCAATAATTCATGAGAAAGCCAGGCATCCTATGTGTTAAGACAATAGATTGCTGTTTCTGTTGTTGTCGACATTGTTAAATAAATACAAATCATTCCAAATAAAGTTGAAACAAGGAGAGAAAAGAGGAAAATCAAGAAAATGGCTGCTGACCTTGCTGAAAAAAAGCGACTCAGATGCGTCTGCAGAATCCACGGTGTCCTCGTCCATCCAGCTTGGCCTGGCAAAGCTCCTCCTGGGGAAACTGCGACCTGTCTGGGAGCCCGGCAAACCACTACGACCCTGGACAACACACACACACACACATAATAAGTGATTTCAAACATCCATAAAGGTTTCTTTAAACAGTTCTATAAATGGACTGTTTGTGTCACATGAGTTCAATTGTGCTTAAATCGTATTTAAAATGATATTTATCTTTCAAATTATGATAACAAGTATATGAGAGATCGCATTGGAGGCTGAGTACTGTATATTTTTTACTATGGAATATGAGGTTATTCATGATCACTATATTAAACGTTTTCTATATTTGATCCACAGTGATTCCTAAGAGATCTGCTACTTGTTTTTACAGGATACAAAACATTTAACAGCAGCTGTGGAGAAAGAAAAACTGAAAACACCCACCATAGTCAAAAATCATAACAAGATTCAGTTCCCTTGATAATTCTCTGACCTCTCCATCTGGAACACATCCGGACACACACAAAACACACAGGGTCTCTGGGGACTTTACGCACCCTCAGCAGGTTGGATGCAGCTCGGATGCTCATGCGGGCGACAGACTCCCTCTTGCGTTTGGGGAAGCGGCTGTACCCGGAACGCTGGCTGGTGAAAGAGCTGAGCGAGGTGACCCCGGGGGTGAAGGGACCACCCTGAGTGAAGTAGGGCGTCCTGGGGGAGCGACTGTCAGACTCATCTGGGCAGCGGAAGGCTCTTCCCCGTGCCAGGGGATCTACAATCTAGCGTAAACAGAACAGAAGAATGCAGCTGATATAAATATTCGAGTTACACCCTGAAACTTGCTCCACATGTTGCAGGTGGTGAGCAGAAGACACAAGAGAAAAAGTCACTGAAGTCCCAACCAAGGACTGTACATAAAGACGGACGACATGACGGCTCCCCCCAAAGTGAAACCATGGTGTCTTGATTGCCACCTGGTGGCAGGCTGCTGAACAGGTTATAAACCCCCTCCTCTTCCATGTCAATGGATGGGTAAGGAGCTAAACAAAAACGTTAAAGTACATGTTGAACACAGTTTTTTTTGTTATAACGTTTGGTTTTAATTGCAATATAAAGGGTGCAATATCATGAGTGACAGCTGAGACTGACTCTTGATGCTCAGGCGCATGTATCAGCGGGACCTCGCCACAGCAGCTCCATCCCCCGACTAAAGATTTTACCTACAAAATGTTGTCGTTGCTGCAAGATGACGGCGTTCGTCTCCAAGATTTTTTAACTTTACGTCTCGATAGTGGGAGGAAGTAGAGACGTGTCGTCCATCTTTATGTAGAGTCTATGATCCAGTCACTGAGAGAAAGTAGCTTTGTATCTGTGTGTGCATGGATATTGTTTTCACTGGTCTTCCAGATTAGAAAAGCAAATAGCAAAAAATTTGAAAGTGAAGAAGAGATGAAACACTAAATACTAGATGAGTGACTGACATGGAACTAGAGAAGTGATTCATCTGGGACACAGATGGTCCACGTCTGTCACCATACAATCCTCTGCTTTATTAAATTCAGGCACATTTGCCCACTCTCCTCTTACCATTTATTTTTGATCCTGTCTTTTGCCTTCATGTCTCAGTGTAAAAACGGGAAATCACAATCCCACAGGTTGAAAAAAAAAAAAGAAAAAGAGTCATTGCATGTTGGCTTGTTATGAAATTCAGGGGGGTTGGGAATTCTTGGTGGACAGACCTGCTGTGCCTCATCTTGTTTCTTTGTGCAGTCTGTGTAACACATCTCCATGGGAGGATATTTTATTCTTCTCATGAAATGGGTAGAGCCGAAGCATGGATTAGAACGTGTAATAGTATGCCTCTGCCTACAGTACCTTTGGCATTTTGTGTGTGGCTGGAGAGTCGAGGCCCTGGTCGAAGCTGGTGGCTGTGTCGGGCTCTCTGTACTGGGCCTTCAGCTTGCCGTAGCGCTGGCTGCAGTGGCGCAGGCTCTTCCTGTGCCATACCTGCTGCTTGGTCTCACAGTCTTCCCCTACGCCAAACCACGTGGCTGTATTCCTGGAGGAACAGAAATAAGACAGGGACGTCAGTGACACATAATAATATATCGTTTAACATCGGGGGTAGATGATGCTAACGTTACACAGGAAGAGAGCATAGAGTATGAGCTCGGATTATGTGTGCAGCAGTTTTACTTGTAACATATAAAGCAACAGGTAGGTAGGTAGGTAGATCTTTATACATTAAAATTATTTTGATGGTACACACACTTTAAATAGGGACAATCGCATGTCTGTCATTGCCACAGAATTGCCTGGACACCTGGAACTGCACAATGTTACGCTGGTGTACCGTCCTGGAACTTTACGACCAACTTTACGACCTGCTTTACGGCATTCGTCACACACCAACATCCAGAGCCAGAGCTAGCAGCTAGCTATAAGAGACAACTAGCTCCCCATTCTCAGTGGATATGTTGCTGATGAACGCTGACAATAATGGGTCCTCTATTGATTTGTTGTTTTTGTTATAAGGATTCCAAAGAGAAAATGTTACGTTGAGTGAACTGTGGTGGATAGTATCTGACTCTACAGAGTGAATGACTAGCAGGGAACTTGCACTTCTTGTATGATCAACTTTGAAGAAGGAAGCTTTGTTGGTTGTGTTTTCAAGGGTTTATGACCTCATGGACAGTTTGTGTAACCATTGTGGGTCTCTAATTAAAACTGTCAGGCTTGCACTTAAATGTAAAGCAAACCGAACAAAAGCAATGTTACAAATGACTGAAACAATAAACATTTTACCTGCGGATGCTTTGAGACAGCGATGTTTGTCGGCCTAACTTCGCCCTCCTGTCTCTGGTCAAGAAACCTCGTTCTGCAGCTCCACTCATGCTGTCTGACACGGAGCCGGTCGCTTGACCACCCTCACTTTTTTTCAGAGACGGTCGAAGCGGCTGAGTAGAGGTAAAGAGAAATAAAGATTCAGTGGAGATATTGGCTTTAGAGTAAAATATATATAAAAAGTGCCTATACAAAGAGGAAAACTGAGTTACAATTCACTACTTCCACCAAGGAACCTATGTTGGTTGGTTTGCTTGGTCGCAAAAAAAAAACATGACACAATAACAACTAAATGGATCTCTATGAAACTTAGTGGAAGAGTGGGACATGTGCCAAGAAAGAACCTGTTTGGCCTTGGCAGTATATGCGCTCTACTGAGTGCCATTCTACTATTGTACATGTAGGAGTATAACAATAACCTAAATAAAGCGACAGCATAAAGAGCCAGGCAGAGGACACATACATTACATTCAGTCCTGGATCATTACAAAGGACTACAGGACTTTACTGGTAGTGGTTAATGGCTACAATACATCAGGATCAGTGACAAGTTTAAATTCCAGTATTGAGATATTTGGATGTATTTGCTTTTCTCTCACGTCCAATGCATGTGGCTCACAGCCTCACACCGACTTAGACCTTGGAAATCTCCTAAACTATAACTCTCTGGTGCATTAGGTTTAAAGATAATAAAACCTGAGTGTATAATGACAGGAACTGTTTTTAAATACGTTGTTGTTATGTGGCAAAACAAAATCCAAATAATCATTTTTTAAATTCCGTTCACATTCAGTAATGTAAACACCGGCTAGTTGTGTGAGTGTTTGGGGCCTCTTTCTGCTTCTTCTGCTTCGTCTTTCTTGTAATAACAAAGCTAAAGTGCATGTCCGCCTCTTCTTACATACCATGCCTTCACACTATATTTGCATGTTTATTGCACCACTTGCTCTTTGGGGTGGGTTTAACTGTAGCAGGCTCAATTAAAGTTTGACTACCTGCTACTTTGTGAGGCTGAAATACCCTCATTTGTTTTCTGAGCATGGGGCCCACAGGGGGAAATGTGTGGCCTTGTACCCATTAACTGAGGGACAGCTGACCAGAGGGCCTCCCTGCCCAAACAAATGGCAAATTCAGAGCCTCAGAGCCTTCATGGTTTTGACCTTTTAAAAACTAAGTACTTCCCTTTTTTTATTCCCCTGTAGGAAATAAGTCTAATGATAACATATCACAACATCTTGATCAAAAGTATCTGTCCATTAACCCAATTGGATTAATTGCTTAACACCTATAAAGGATATTAGCCAATATAGAAAGTAATTTTTTGCAAATGTTTTCCAATAAAACTGAGATTCCTGTAATCATTGCTTCTGATTGTCTTATAAAACAACCACCAACCTATCTCTCAGTTTTGAGCCACATAATAACAACTGGTTTGGTCATGTTTACATCCACCAAGGAGGTTAGGTTTTTATTGCTGTTGGTCAGTTTGTCAGCAGGATTTCGCAAAACAACTGAACCAATTTTTTTTAAATGTGGTGGAAGAATGGGACATGTACCAAGAAAGTGTTTGTGTCTTTGTGTCAGAACAAAGAGGCAGATCCAAGAATATTTTTCTTTTATTCTTTGCGAGGTAGGGCTTTTTTGACATTTTTATGAATTCCTAAGAGAATAATTCATGGATCTGACATATTTAGTGGGCCTGACATCTATGAGTGTGTGTAATTTGGTGCAGATCCAAATACAAAATCTGGATCTAGTGAATTTAAATGTGGTTTCCTAAGGGAACTGTTAGGCCTTGGGGGCTGCAGTCTACTGAATGTCATTCTAGTTTTTTTATGATGCAGTTTCCCATTTGTTAGTTAATACTTTCTGAATATATTAACCAGTATAATTATGTAGACAGTGAAGGACAGGCTTAGGTCAGAACGATCAGCCTACCTGTTTAGCAGGGTTGTGGGAAATCATCACTTCAGGTGGGGGGATGGCTATTACAAGGCTGGGTGGCTTCTTGCTCTTTAGACGGCTGTCTGATTTGCCGCCGTTAGGAGGAGGCTCCTCCCCCTCCTGTGATGCCATCCTATCAGATTGCTGCAGGTGAGAAAAATCACAAACATAACTGGAACAATTATGCCAAAATATATATTTATAAATATACTTTTTTTTTAAACAATAAATATTGTAAATCAACCAAAAACAGGCTTACATCTATGAGATCCTAGAGATATCAACAAAGACACATAATTAAAAAATATAAAATTTCTTTCATTGTGATAATGTCTGTAATAATGAAGGGAAAGTGGTAACAACAGAAAGAACATGGTAGGAGATTCAAATTTATTTTTATTATTTATTGATTGAAAGTATCATGTCATTTTTTTAATTTCCCCATGAAAACATACAGGTTTCTAACCCATAGATACAGAGTTTGAAAAACACATGTGTAAGGACTCTCTTATTTTAAATTCTAATAGTTAATCATTATAATTGACATTTTCTGGAAATTCATTCATTGACAAAATGATCAGATGGACATGTACTGTATGCCTTTGGCTAATCCAGTCAACGGAACACTTTACTATCAACTTTGGACAACAGAAAGGGAACACCTGTTTTTCTTTTGTTCCCACACCATCATACACTGCAGTCTCTCACTGGTGTTATATTCCTGCATCACATGATGTAACGCTGCGTTGCCATTTGATGAGGGAGAAAGTAGGGACTCTTGTTTTGATGCAGCTGATATCACTAATGAAAAGGTGGCAGAGTCATTGTATGAAGTATAAGTCAAGTTTGTGTTTTTAATAGGATTTATCAGCAGCCCTAGTACAGATATTTAAGTGATAGCTATCTTGGCATAAACTCACCAGAAATATAAGTCTAACAGCATTATACAGCACCACACAGCCCAACCACACTTAAAAATAATTATGGGGGAAGTGGTCGACAAACTATAAATCAATGTTGCAGCACCTAATGTTAATACGAGAAACGCTAATGAAAAAGCAACTGATACAGCAGCTGTTAGGCTGCTGAAAGTGACATCAGATGACAGCAAATTAATCGATAGAGCTCTCCAATCATCATGCGTCCTCTAGGTGGTTACAGATCAATATGCTTTTTCTCTGCATGTACTGAAAACAGCCTCGCACTTCTTTATGTTGACATTATGTTATATTGGTGTTATACTGGTTCTACTTCTGCATTACTCATTGTAATTGTAATTGTCATTGTAATGAGATCATCAGCTTAAGAATCACAGTACACACAACTATTTAAAAAGTACTCACTACCAGTAGGTTGACTCCCATCAAGGTCACTGTCTTACAGTCAGTGTTTACAAACAACACATTAATAGAACGATATCACATGAGCGCACATACTGACAGTTTGGACCACACAAATAGCCCGACATATAAATCCCATCCATGGTCGTCTGAGTTGAGTTGATGTAATAACTCATTACCCGTTTGTCTGCTCATGGACGGAAAAATATCATCAAACTCATACTTCATCCGTCTTTACCAATCATAGTCAACAGCAGAACAACCAGTCAGTCTATTCCTGGAGCTCCGAATGCCTCGCAGCATTATAGTGTTTCGGGAAAATTCCTAAGCCTTGCAGACATAAAACCGATAATGTCACATGCCTCGGCCAACACGTCCATTATGTCATTATGGTCTTGAAAGCCTTGAAGTTGGCCTGGAGTTACAGTTTAAAAAAAAAAAAAAAATCAATGTGAGACCCTGGGTGTCTGCAGTGGGAACGGCAGCAGCAGAGAAATCTGACACCGTCTCAGTCAATAGCCTAGTTTCCACTTCAGAGCCAACGCAGTTAGACAGGTCTTGACATACAGTGTGTGTCACTTACTTTGCCCTCAAAGCTGCATTTCTATAATACTTTTATGCTAATAGGAATGTAATTGTGTTAAAAATTTGGGCAGAGTACCTGACTCACTCCTCTTAAGACAGAGAGGAGGCTCCTGGCAATCTAACCTGTGGTTTAGTGGTGTAGAGCAGCGTCATGGCTGGAACTAACCCACTTTGATAATGAAGTAGAGATTGGCTAATGGACAGAGTGCTGCTGACCACAGTCTATCAATGTAGATGGGCAGTTGTTAGGATCCACCCAGGAAAACTAAAAGGCAGACTGCAGAGAATATTCTCCAGAGGGAAGATAATAGAGAGATAAACAGAGCTACAAGTCAATGCATGTCTCAATGTAAACACATGTAAATATACTTACACTCAACTCAATTTGATTTTTGAGCTATTCCTAATTTAAAACTATTATATTTGCAACCCAAATGTTTTATTTTCCACAAGTATATAACATAAATTGTATATAAAAATGGACGACATGACAGCTCCCCAAAAGTGAAGCCAAAGTGTCTCCATTGCCCCCTGGTGGCAGGTTGCAGTAAAGGTAAAAAATAAAAAACCTGCCTCCTCCAAATTAAAAAGTAAAATACAAAAATTATACTCAAGGATGATTTGTTATTTTAGGTTGTTGTTATCACACTGGTGTCTTTATAAGTGCTTTTTCTGTTTGGCTATAATTACTTATTTGATGCTATAAAAATGTCTGAAACGTAAATATTTACAGCTGAGACAGACACGTGATTGGTCGAGCAACCTCAATACCGCAGCTCCATCGTTATTGCGCAGACAAATTACTTCATCGGAGCATGATGACAGCGTTTGCGTAATGGATGTTTTTGCTTAATTTATTGGGGGTTTTTAGTCGTACGCAGGAAACCAATTCTGACAGTCAAGAAAAATATCTTCAAAATGAGTTCAGTTGTTTTGAATAAATCCATGACCATGATTTTCCTTAGCTGTGATAGGAAGTGACAGTATGTCAGCGAGCAGCAGCACCATGAGTGGATGTTTGCTGAATAAACATGGATGATTTCTAATCATTAACCATCTGTGCACTCTCCCTCATGTACCATCTATATATAGCTGATGTGAAATGTTGGGTTTTTTTATGTAAAAACTTTAGGGTTTTGGGTATCAATGGAAAACAAAAGTTTTAAAAAAAAAGCATGAAAATGAGGAAATGTTGAGAGAGACAATTCAATGATTCCACAACCTCATATGTGTGGGGGTCAACTTGTCGACTCACACACTGAGGTTACGAAGAGTCACGTACCAGAGCGAGGAAGAGGCTTGTCTACAATGACATCACCCATAGCTAATGTGATCACATGACCTGGAACAAGGGCCCCTGCATGTCTGAAATCCTTTGTGGTCTAATAAGTCACTGGTTCATTTTAGCAGCTCCTCACTCCACCATTAAACCAGCAGGACTGTACGTGTTTCTGTGTGTGTGTTTGTGTGCGTGTGCGTGTGCGTGTGCCAGCCACATCCACTCCCTTGTGTTTGGTGATATCACAGGTTCCTCTGAGAGGGAGTCACCATGGTTGAGTCTCCTCTCCCCACGGAGAATCCTGCCCTGAGAATGTGTCACTCTGTTTATGTATATTCCCATTTCCCTGATGTTCAAGGCAGTTGTGTGTTGTGTCTCTTTAAACCTGAAGACAAGCCCGGTTGTGTTCATTCACTCAGAGCTGTACAGTTTTGGAAATATGTAATAGCTTGTAAATACATTCAGGATAGATTCTGCTTATCTTACAAACACCATACATAATCCCTGTGTAGGGGTGTGGGGAAGATATCATGTTTCATTTTCTGCCCCACTCGCTATGCATAGCAGTGAACCCTCTCCACTTGAGCTGACACAACTAAGGGAAGGCTGCATTAGACAAAGATGCAAAACAAGGGCGAGCGGACTGTGGTTGTACTGTTTGACAATACAATCAATTAATTTAAGATTCCAAAACACATGCGGAATGTAAAACACAATGACCAATTATTAGTATAATACATTTAATTAGATTTAAACTATTATTATCAAGGGGCCTTTAGTTAAAGCTACTGTCTCTTTTCTTCAGTATATCATGTAACAAGCAAATGAACTATGCCTTCTTCAAAAGCAGCCAAGCGTTCACTTCCTGGGTATTTTTAGCATTCTTCTCACATCTGAGCCAGAGGGGATGGTTGAAAAACTACACTATGCATCTCCACCAAAGTAAAAAGCATGCTGTTGCCGCTGCTGCTGCTTCTTACTGTGTAGTGAGAAGAGTGAGTGTTGTTGAACTTGAGCCAATCTCAGTCTTTTTTTCTCTACTTTTCCATTTTAAGCATTTACATAACTCACCAGAGCAACTTGTATCAGTCAAGTGGGATTCAAATCTACTTAAGAGGTGGTGATATTAGCAAGAGTTTAACCCAGTGCACCAGATACTTCTTATACAGTTGTAAAGTGCTGTAAATAAGACCTCTGGATAAAAGGGAGGCCTTCAGCTTTGTGATTTACTGGTTGGTAAATCATCTCACAACACACTGATATGAGCCTTTTACAGACTTTTATTGTAACAGAATAGACAATGCATAAAAAATGTGAAAAGTTTGTTATTTCATAAATTCAACTTCTGTGTATGTGGTTGTATTCATGTTTTCTTTAATAAAAAAAAAGTGCATAGCTAAACCATACGATTTCAAGCCTCAATTACCTTTATTTATCATAAGGGTTTAATTTGACTTCACTGCGACTTCAAGCAAATGCTTGAGCACCAGAGAATATTACGCAACAACATCCTTCCTTTTCTCACAGACACTTTTTCACACTTTCTTTAACTACAGTATTCATGAACATTTCCCTCAAGATGACTGTGCCAGCACACTGATACAATTCAACAGACAATGAGTCATTGTGAGATCAGCATTTGGAACTACAAGTATGTCATCTTACTGTGCAGAAGCAGTTGTTATGGTCGGTGCATTGGACTGATATTCTGAATCTCCTAAATGAGGCTAAATGAGGAACTGACCTTCAGATAAACCTCTCATCACTTCTTCTTCTTAACATCCATCAAGCCTTACAATGCAACTTCCTTGTAGACCCTGCAAGGACAATACACAAAAAAACACGTTCACCATTAGATTACCACAACTGCTAATATATACATGAGTACCAAAAACTTTACAACTTTAAATGCTGTCAAGGTTTACAAATAAATGTCCCTTGACCTTAGAAAAGGACATTTAAGCATGTAAACAGTAAATCCAAAAAACATTCAATATACCTTCACTCGTGCAGTTACTCAGAGGATTTGAGATAATAGTCGGAAGCATTTCAGTAATGTGACATATGTTTATAGTTAAACTGTAAAACAAAAAAATCAAGCCCTAAATTACATTTCTTTTTCATTTTATATCTTATATATATAAAAATAAAATCATCATATCTGTTCGGCACTGCTTCATCTACATTATCAAAAGCTGGACAACACATCTGGTTTGGTCTGCCTGCACTGTTGCTAAGAGTGTATGGTAAAAACAAGTCATAACTGAGCAGGCAGTCATTAATGCCAGCAGGAGCTTCATCAGTAAAATGCTACTGAAGATGTAGGAGAGTGTGAGTTTCATTGTTGCCTGTGTGTTTGTTTGCCTCTCAACATTCAGAGCAACGATCGAAACTGCCCACTCATTCTTCACTTCCAACCACAAGACCTCTTGGTGGTGATTGAAAAAACATTACAAAGCCATTTGAACACAAGAATTCAAGTTTACTATTGAGGCATCATGTTGGAAACGGACCTTGGCTTGAACCCAACCATTCCAGAAACCGTTTTGACACCATTCTCCAACAGCCAGCATGTCCAAACCCGCAAAACTGTGAGCCACTAATGCACATACCTCAGCAACAGCCTTGTTCCCAGCCCAGGAGTTCCACTCAATCAACTAATGTTCATGCAGTGTGTGCACAGACAAAACTATGGGTGTTTTTCTCTCTGGTGCAACATGTGCGCACATACATGCAAATGCTGAAATGTGTAACCCAAAACAGCTTCTGAGGGTTTTGTCAGAGACAATTTTGGCAACTGGCCCAGCTTGACTGTTAGAGCTGAGACAGACAAAGCAGTGCACTGTCACAAATTAACCACGGTTCCAGACAGAACTTGAATAAATACATTTTGTTCCCTCCTGGATCTAGCAAGAAAGAAAGGTAGAGGAAATTAGCTTGTCAAATGCCAACATCAATACAGACGGTCTTGACCAACTCTGGGGGCTCTATAGCAAAGTGCATCCACAGAAAAAGTCTTTTAAGGTTTAAGACTCTCTGGCTTTCAAAGCATTTCCAGTGCCCCAATATTTCTGAAATATGTATCATGCACTGTGGAACGAGGGTTGGCAAGGGAGTGCAGGAAAATGTCATTCCATTCCATCAGCCTATCCAGCAGCTAGATACTCCTCTTACTGAGGCGGGATGTTAGTATAAAAGAAAAAAAAACAGACATGGAGTTTTCTGGGCATGTTATGGCAAAGCAGATGAAAACAGATAAGGTCATGGAAGGGAAATCCTTAGAAGTGATGAGAGAATGTGATTGTGTCACTGTGGCAAAGTTGAAGACGCCGAATGAAATTGGACAAGTCAGAAAGTTTCTAAACTATAGATCAACATAGTGGCGACATCCATGTACAATTTCTGATTCAGTAAGGTTCACATTGAAGTGATTCCTTGTTTACTGTTAGCTCTATAGCTTTGTACCAAACCACACATCATTGAATACGCATGTATTTAGGAAATTGTACCTTGTTCAAACACATTTTGTACTTAAAAAAGGACTTCTGACAGGACCGGGGCACTTATGGGGCCAATCAGATTTCAGCTGGGACCAGTGCCCCCCATGTGGTCTTTGTTACTGTTAAACAGTATCTAACCCTAACGGCACATAGTACTTTGGTAATGGAAAGGTAACAATAAAGAGACTGCAACCTCTGAGCAGATGTGTTGTCTGTTATTGAACTCTGACCTCAACTAAAAGAGGCAAAAATCAATCCATTGAATCACTTCACTGTTTCTGGGGAGCCTTCAGAAAATCCATTAAGGGCCCTGATGATCAACCGATCTGAGCTGGAAACCACTGGAGGAATCGACTGTGCCTGTTTAAAACCAGCTTTGACAACAAACTAAATGTTATTTCGGACATCCAAATTTAAAATCAAGACAGCTTGCTCACTAATGCTGATGGAGTGTTACATTTGTTCTCACCCGATATCAGCTGGGATTGGCCCCAGCCACCCCCATCCCCGACCTTCGAAGAATAAGTGGTATAGATAGCTGCTGAGCTGCATGTTGTACAACACATGCCCCGCCCTCTGTGCTCTGTGCATACATTTCCTCTTTTTCTGGACTGTCTTCTCAGCAACACAAACAAATCATGAGGTGCTAAAATAGACTGCAATGCAAAAGCCATTAAACTTCAGTCAATTATTCACCTCTCCACAACATGATGACAAAACATGATGACTACTTCTGTTCAAGAAAATACTTAGTCTAATAGTTTGTTTTTGGTAAGATTAGCATATTATATGAAAAATAACAAGAGATTATAGATAAAAATATTATTTGTAATTCTACAGTATTGTGCAAGTATGAGTTCCAACAAGGATACTGGAATAAAGTGTGAGATCAATCTCATAGAAAATATAAAAGAGGTCACCGTATTAAACAGTGTTGTTAATTTATATTGAATGGAATGTTAACCTGTGTTTAAAAAACATAATTGACCAAAGAAACCGACCAATACCCAGGTACAGACTTGCAGTAATCCAGCCTTGAGGCAATTAATGTGGCGGTACAGGATGGACATGCTTAGCAATGGTCCAAAGAGCTAAAGAAAGCAACCTTTCACCACAGAGTCAATCAAAGTTATTTTGTCACAAGTGCACTCTTAAAGTATACAGCCTTTGGGCAAACTCGTAAGGTTCCCTACGTTTCTGTTGTCTCTTATTCACTGGAAATGTGTGACAAACACCTTCCCCAGCATGACTGTGTCGAGAGTAATCACAACAAAAGACTGCGCCTATACTCAACATAACAAAATGAATAATGGGTTAAACACAACCCAACGGTTTAATGATGTAATCTTTAAAATTAGTAAATACCATAAGACAAATAATGCAGTAATGCCACAGTAGTTATTGCAATGATCATGTTGTTCACACTGCCCACCACTGTGAGGGATTACTGTACTTTGTGCATCATTTTGTCATTAATCATACGTTGATGGAACGGGTATATGCTAGAGCCTGACTGATAAACAAATATGAGCCTTTCACTGACATATTTGACATACCTCACAAACAACATCTTGAGACTTATTTATGCTGAACATTTAGACACATGTACAGGTGCAAGATAGGGTGTTTTTTTTCCCCTTAATATTTTCTCTGATTTCCCCAGGTAACAATTAATGGATCTTGATGAAAAACAATCTGGCATATTTAGAGGAATGATATCTATGTGTCGGTGCAATTTGGTGCAGCTCGATTGAATTTCAGGGGACTGCTGTGCCTTGGCACAGGTTTGCGCTCTAGTGCCATTCTAGTTATATATTGGTCAAAACATTGTCAACGGTATCAGCGTGTAAGCCCCTAACAATCCATATTGGTCTGGCTTAAGTGCACTCAATTAAAACATTTTAAATAAGTACTGTGTTCTGGCATCTGAACTTCCTACATACATGCTGACTATTTCTAGTCAACTACAGCTATTCATTCAGCACATCGGCAGTAACAGGTGACAGCAGGGTTGAACTGTGCTGAGTTACACTGACCTACATTTTCATTGTTCAGAAATGAACTGACAACCACATCAACCTGATCTGCTCTGTGAGAACAGGTGTAGCCATATTTAGTCCTTTACTTTACTCCTGCATATGTTTCTGCAAAAAGATATACATCTGATAAGGTTTTTATACTCTTTTACTTTTATACACACACTGGTACAGACATTTACAGTTGTTCCCACCTTTCATTTAAAGCAGCAATTCACATGTTCACGGGCCTGTTTTATCTAGTCGAGACTTCTGCCAGTTTATGGTACATTGGAATGACGGCACATGTTGACATAGACAAGTTAAAGTGTGTTTGATAAAGAGGCACTAAGATAAGACTTTACTCGTTTTTTTCTCATTGTTTCATCCAAGTTTGAGTCAAACTCTTGGAAACTGACACCAAATTGCAGTGAATAAATACACAAATCCTACTTCCTACTACTACTATCTTTTCGTGTTCGGTTATCATGATGTTTCCTTATATGACTGTCTTGCAGTATATTGACTATCGCAGATTATATCATGTATCATGGGCTACCCTGCCATTTCCAGTCCTACTGTCAACACCATGCGTTTGACAAATACACCAGAACCAGGAGGTTTCACTTCTCTCTATGGAGCTAAACAACATGAAGATTATTGCCGTTATAGTTCAGATAAAAATGTCAGTTTCGGTTATACCTCGTTGTAAATTCCGCAGAAATACGGCGTGTGAACACTCCCTCCCAAGAGCTATAAAAACACATGGAGGGCTGAATGACTGTGGCGGCACATGGGGACTATAATCAAGTGTGGACGGATAACAGAGGGGGGGTAGAGGTGGATAATGTACCCGCATGTACTCGTCTCCCGGCGGGCAGAGCAACAAAGGGCTTGCCGGGACACGCTGCCTGTTCTTCCACCGTTCCAACTGTCACTATCCCTTTTTTTTTTTTTTTTAAGCCTTTGAATTAGCTTTACTTAAAGCGTGTAGTTAAAGTCCCTTTGACAAATTACTCACAAGAGGTCAGTTTTACATTATCTGCAGTTATTTAAAGCTTTAACTCGACAGTGACAGCGACACCAAGCAGCTCACTTTTAACGTTTCAACAACAAAACTTGTGAAGAGTGTAGTTCCACTCACCTCCAGGTACAAACAAGGGGCCTGTTGTCCCCGAGCAGAGGGGATATGAGGGGATATGTCCGTAACGCTTCACCAGTGGAGTCAACAGTCCACCAGTGTCACCACTTCCCTCTTTCTCTCTGTCTCTTCTTCCAAAATCCTCCACCGCAGCTCCGCGGAGGAGCAGGGGGCGGAGTCTGCACTGATCTTATCCACAGAGGGGCCGAGCCCAGGCCCGGTCCAACCTCCTGCAGCTGCCGGGCCCCGCTCCGGAGCTGCTCTCAACACTACTGCTGGGCTGTGGAGGGGAAACAGTGCACATAGTAGTGTCTTTATAAAATGTTACAAATGTAAATAAGGCTTTGTAAAGTGATACAAAATAATAATTTATACTTGGATATTTGTGCACAATAAACTATAATCCACAACTGTACATAGTTCAGTGCAAGGCCCTATGAAAGTCACAGTACAGGTTTTGCGTTTGCAAAACGAAGTTGAGTACATTTTTTTACACGATTGTCTTGTGCAAACAGTGCAAAAAAATGTGTGAGAAGTTATGCAATCTTAAAGGGATAGTTCACCCAAAAATAAAAAAAATCACTCATTATGGGGTGGGCGAAGTGTTTGGGTCCACAAAACACTTTTGGAATTTCAGGGGTAAGCAGCGTTGCAGGGAAGTCCAATACAATTGAAGTACATGGCGACCAAATTTAACCAATCATCACTAAACTAAACCAAACCAAGTGCAGGGTAGAGGAAGTTCTTCTTCCTCCTAGGGTAGAACAAAGTAAAGGGTATGGATCTGTGTATAGTAAGGACAGCAGGGTAAACATTCTGCAACAGCTGTACAGACGATGTGTTTACAGCCTGAATAGTACTTAAATGACAAGTAAACACATCTGTGAGGCTGTGTAAAGTTGAGTGGCCAGTAAATGCCTGCAGTGGTTTTGCTCTGAAAACTTTTATAGCTTAGGGTTTAAAGTGATGCAGCAATATTTTTGGGGTGATATCATATGAGGTGTTGGGCCTAACATTGTTGGTTACCCAAAGTGGAATCCTCTAGTCAGTTTGAAAACCAATTCAAACTAGGATTAAGACACAAAAACAACACATTGATTTTTTTAATTTTTTTTTTTATTAATATAACTTGCAGGTTAAATTATTCACCAACCGTAAAGTTTAAAGTCACTGTTATTCAACAAATCATCACACAAACAGCTTAGTCATTACATATTGATAATTGTGCCCTTACAGCAGAATCAACTGATCTGCATGAAAACAGAAATGAAACGCTTGGACTTTTCTCAGTTAGTTAGATTAAGGTAAGATAAATTCATCAGGCACATTATGTTACACCACAAATCATCTTTATACTCCACAATGAAGCTTTAGATTAAAGCTCCCCTGTCTCACACGTGTCTTTACAGTCACAAATTGCTCCGTACATTCAACAGCCTCAGTTTCTAAGATTTAGATTTGATTGCTCACAGAGCAAAATAATCTTCTGCAAGTTGACATGAACCAAGAGCACAAATCCACCAATTCTGAAACTGTAATAGCAAAAATATAGGGAAGCATTAATCTAGAAAAGTCATTCAGTTTGAACAGATTTCAATCATATCTGAACATGAAGAATTCAACCTCAAGATTTGAACAACATAGCATGTTAACAGTAGAATTATTTTAAGTTTAAAATATTTCAAAAATCATCCAGATATTGGCGGGGATGTGACCATTCTTCATATCGACCCCGCAGAGCAGGGAGGAGGAGGAGGGGGGGGTGTAATAATGCACATAAAAAGTTCGGGCCTCATTGAACACTCAACAACTGTCAGAAATTAATTTCTTTTCTCACACTTGATACACCTCACCTTGCAGCATTTATCTGCCGAAAGCCTTTCTGTCACACAAACACATTCAGAAGCATGTGGAGACTCAAACATACACACTAGTATCTGTGTTGTCCATCTTTCAAGTACGACGCGGTTATTTAACATACAGCAGCTCACGTGACAAGTGGTGGAACTGAGGAAAAAGAAGGATTGTTTTGTCCTCGTGAGTGAAACACAGTAACTGGTATAATTTAGGTATTTTTCCGTCTTGTAAAAACCATTGTGTTTTCCCAATGAACAATGTGAGCCATTGTTATCTTAGGAGGAAACTACCAAATGTGAAACAGACACAATGGTAGCTTACTGGGTATTTGATACTGAATATAAGAATAACAGTTCTTACGTTTAAGAGATTTTATGTTAAGTAAACGTAAAAACTTTATTATCACAGTATTTTACAGGTAAATATTTGTAAATCCTTAGTTGATGTTTCCATTGATCTTATGCTCTAAACTGCTGGGCTGTTTATCCACCGCAGACTAGAGCAGTCGATCATAATACAACATAATGAACTGGCACAGGATGGTCAGGGGGTTGCCAGACATGAGAAGAAGAAAAGTCTACAAAATGCCTACAGCAATTGATAAATTTCATGGACAAATTAATGCCTCTTAAACAAGTGGTGCCTCTTTTTTTTTAGATAAATTGTTGGTCCATGTAGTCAGGGGAAACACTCAAAACTGATTCTGCTGTTGGAATGGAATTTCTCTAGAGAAAACATAACTAAAACTGTAATTCTTGATTATTTTTCAGCAATTTCAAAGCTACGTTTTCTGGCTCAAAATGTTGACTTCATTAGATAAAAGTTTGATTCCCGGTTTTGTTTCCTGTCCCCCTTTTGTTTCCAATCATCTTCAGATTGTTAAAGGTTGTCCACCTTCTGTTTTATAACCTTTTCAGTACAGTGGCCTTTAGTGAGGATGAGAGAGAGAGAACTCTAGACAGGGCTTGGTTCCTTCAGTGTGGTAAGACAATCTGACGATGAGTGAAGAACATCATGGGGCTGATATGATGGGTTAGATCTGTTATTGTTTTTCTTATGTATGTAGGGGTGAAGTGTCAGGGCCAGGATTAAAGGTGCAAGGATCAGCTCACAGTTGGGAACGCAGAGGCTTGAGATACTTGTGGAAGGATTCATGCACCTGTGGAAGAGAGAAGAGAATTTATTAAGCTTACATAAGGAACAAGGGGGAAGAAAACATGCATATCTAATCACACAGTTTAAGCTTGCAGTTTAATGCAGGCTTTTAGACAAAGGAAGTTATTAAAGCCAATTCATCTTTTCTTTATGTAACTGACAAAAGTACAGTGGCCCTATCCAGACTGTGTTAGTGCAGCATGTAGTGTTCAACCACTACAGTCCTCCAAAAATAAGGTTTTCACAAATAATGACAGTTTGCACATCATTATGTACATCCATTGTAACTTTAAAAATATTTTATAATCAACAACTAAATATTAATGATGTGGGGAGGCACTGAAATCTGAAATCTTTAATAAGATAATTTATCATTACTGTTATTATTATGTCACTCTGGTGACCCTGACTGACCTCTGTGGCATTCAGGGGTGAGCGTCGAGCCCACTCAAACAAGTTCTCGTAGACATTTCCATCATATCGTCCCAGTACTGAATTGAGAAGCTTGTCGCTGAAGTCAAAGGCATCTACAAGCACCACAGCGTTAGGCCTCAGCTGAGACAGAAGCTCCTTGATTCGACCAGAGATCTGCAGCACCTGGGGCCCACTGAGCAGTCCTGCCTAAAAATGACAAAAAGAAAGGTGGAGATGTTGATGATAGTGATCATTTGCTGTCACCACACCACTTCCTTTCCTATGAACAGAGATAACACAAGATTTCCGTTACTGACAAGGGTAAGGTTTGATGAGACATCACCTTAGATTGAGCAATTCAAGTAATTTAGTGCTGATAAACCTAGTCCGCGCATGCAAAAATAAGTTGATGGGATGTCCAAGTTGAATTCTGATAGAAATCTTACCGTATCATAGCATTATCCTTGTGATTGTTTCACACATAAATGAAGTAACCCTATCCCCTAAAAAGCCATAGTTTTGGATGGCTCTCAGAAAGGTTTGGAGCCATAAGATCCGGCTCATTCACTAGTGGATGAAAACATGCTTCTGGACCTCACTCAGTCTTACAGGAAGTGAGGAAACAAACAGTGACTCTGGGTTGTCTGTGCTGAGTTTAGAGCAAGCCTTGTATTTCATTTTCAATTTAAAGTTCAACTACAACAAAAAAGAAATTGTTTCATTTACACAGTAATAAAGACACCAGCCACCCAGAAACAGACACCCCACACACAAAAACCTCCATTTATTGGCTCAGAGACAAAGAGGCAATTGAGGCTGAGTTTTCAAAGTGAAACTTGACAGTGAAGACAGACAGACACACAGTACAAGTATGCAAATAACAGACAGCAGATCAGCACTACAATCCACCCCGGACTGTGGACCGTACTATTTATATTATGATTGTTCTGACCTGTAGGAAATCTCCAGAGTTGAGCTTGATGCCATTCAGGGCATAGAGCAGAGCCAGGGTCGACAACACTGAGTGTATCGCTGTGTCACCGATTTCCCCAAGCTTGTCAGTGAAGAGCTTCACTACAACATAGTGACAGTGGGCCTGGAGACAGAAAACAGTGGGACATGTAAGTCAATGAAAGACTTGATGCGAGACATCAACAAGAAACTGCAAGATATTAAAGGTTTAAAACTGCCAAATCTCGCAAAATGTCTTGAGTTGTTTAAAAAAAGAAAGCAACATTTTTTAGTTTCATTATATTAGAATAATATCAATGCAGACAATCAAATTTTCCCCATACATTACTTCTGGCATTAGGATATTAAAAAGTTGGTGAGATGCTTTAGCCACACACCCACAAACACCAACACACACACTGAACTTACATCTGAGGCTCTGACCAGGTCGATAGAACTGTTGTTCCAGGCGTCCTCCTGGCACTTCCTGTTCTGCAACTCCTGCTGGATGCTCTTGGCTGCCAGCTCCACAAGACTAAAAAAAACACATCTGCATTAACCAAACATGCCAAAACATAATAATATTTGGCTTTAGGAGTTCAGGTACAAAAACAATTCTGCCAATTAGTTTTCCCTGAAACCTGGAACTGCTCCTGTGGAATAAGACTAAAGTTCCGGGTGACCAGGGCAGCACATAAAACACAAACATAATAAGGTAAAAATATATCAAATGAGATTTTAAAACATGCGAAATAAAGAATATTAAATTTATAAATTGTAAAGCTCTTACAATTTACACTATCACTGAATTTAAGTAAACATAAGAAGATATATTTGTGGTTTTAAGAACCAAAAACCATCAACAAAGCGCAGTTTTACATTGATTCTCTCTGGAGCTCTCAGGCCGGTCAGACGAGAGCCGCTTTTCTCATTGGCTGACTGCATTCTGAGTGACATAGAGCTAGCCAACCAAAGATAATAGATTCTAGTGTAGCTTGATAAAACTCACAGGTAAATAGCAAAAAAATAAGTTGATTGGACGGTCGGACTTCTAAGATCCATACTTTTTTCATGGCTGTGATTCCAGGCTATGGATATCATGTAAACAAACACAACCATAATCACAGCCATTTTCCTGTCAAAGTGTAACTCATAAAACAACACGATTGACAAAAATGGTAAAACAGCGAAATAAAAGTAATCCAACAACGTTTTTTTTTTTTTAGATTAAAAGCTGAAGAGATGGTTGGATAGGCCGACCAAACAATAATATGAGACCTTCGATAGAAATACAGCAGATTTCAGGTAAAAACTAAATCATGCAGGGTCAGAAAGTAGTTCTGGCTGTGTTGTGGTAGTAGCACTTTCATGGAATTTATGATAACCCCTCTAAATGCATGATAAATAAAAATAAATGTGAATCTCCCTTTAATTATGGGACCTAATTAAAACCAGAAGTGAACACAAAGACCAAAACACAACGAAAAAGGTAATTTGCTTCTCTAATTCTTTTGTCTCTTACATGGCAGCTCTTAATTTGTAGACCTCCACCAGACTAGATAGGTCATTGATGTCAACCACGGTTGGCCTGGCAGCGACGGGCTGGGGCTGCACCCTCCGATGATCCGATTCACTCAGGTAAGACACGATGCCGCTCAGCTGCTGGCCGTCCTTAGCCTGCCGGTAGCTCTTCAACAGGTATCTGCACAGATAAAAGTTCAGGCCACACACAGATGAGGGCTACAAAATTGAACATGGGTGCACAAACTAGCCACTGAACTGCTTTGTGTTCATCCTGTGTGATTGTTTAATATCAGTGTGAAATGTTTGAGCAGAGAGCTTTTGTGCTGATGTTTGACACCCGTATTAGTTTTAGTGCTGTTGTTGATTAGAGATGATATTAAGTTACACATAAACAGTAGACATGTTTGGTAATAACACACAATTTCGCATCACACCCGTTAGGACTTACATAAAAGTAATCACATAACAAGCACATATCTCCATGCTATTCCAGCTTTGTGTAACCCCTGTTTACTAAAACCAAAGTATGGTTTCATATATCAAGCTTTTCATAAATTCTCATTTTCAGCACCTTTGGCCTTTGTGTGTGTACTTCATGTTCTGTGTAATTAAGAACTTTCCACAGATCCTCACTATATCTATTTTTAAAAAGACGAAATATAATTTGACAGGTTTAAGAAACCGATCTGCTGACACAACACCACAACAGCCATTGTTCATGTTTATAAGATGTGATCTGTGTTTGTTTTTGCTGTGGGAGGAGGGCAGGTGTGTCACCTGCATTTGTGGTATAATTTGACTGCTGCGTGGGTGCGCTTCTCTGTCTTTATGGGTCTCTGTTTTCTGCTCTATTTAAGTGTGTGACACACATGATGGGTGAAATAGCTAATTCTCCTATTTGTTTGTCGACTAATACTAACTAGTGAGTAAGTGGGCTCTATTATAAAGTTGAGCGTTACAACTTAAAACTAAAATGTTTAATAACTAGAATGGCACTCTGACATCAAAGTAGCAATAAAAAGTGTTTCTAATGTGTCAGTATTGGATGGAGAGCTTTGTGGGCTGTGAGCTTGGCCGATGCAAGGTGTCACATTTGTGGTCATGCATTTCTTTGTGATGCGTTACCTTGCAGTCTGCAGCATCATGACGGTGTTCTCACCCTCGTAGGTGCAGGTCGGAGTAAAATCAACATAAATGTCCGGCAAGGCACTGCTGCGAGAGTAGCCATGGCCGCCACATGACATGCGGCACACCTCAATAGCAGAGTTGGTGGCCCAAGTGGTGAAGGCCTTCAGACCAGCAGACAGAGCATGGAGCTGAAAATTGAAGAGCAAGGAGGGTGAAAATAGCTTCCTGCAAATCTATCATATTTAAACGATGATTTGTAAATGGTCTTAAAAAATAAAGAGTGATATAAACAATTTATTCACACTGGCCAAACAGAGATCACTGAGCTTATATCACATCCTACGTGTGAATGTCTGGTCTCTACCTCAGGCAGTTCACTGAAGTCTCCTTGGCTGATGTCCCCACTGATGCGCTGGTAGGTCGCATTCATGTACTGGCCCACAAAAGTGAAGGCATAGGCCATAGCCAGCAGAGGGAATAGCTTGTACTGCTGCGTCTGGAAGTCGAGGATCTGCGGCTCTGGCTCTCTGTGGGACAGAAACACATTTGCTGTTGGAATTATGCTGCCGTTTTCAAGTGCTCAATGCATTATAAATATGATTCTGATTTGAAATATTCTCTCTCTAATTTGCTTCATATCTTGATCATACCTGCTCCGTATAACACAACTTAACTAAGCAGTTTGTTTTCCTACTCAAGACATTTAGGTACAAGTGTAAAAAATCTGTTTATATATTTTAATATATTCACAACTTCATTATATCATTTGAGAAATTTTACATTATAAGGACATATTCTTTTCTGAAGCTCACCACTTCCAAAACTTGGGAGTAAAATCTGATTTTGAAACTGCGCCACTTGTGCATGCATGAACTTAAGTTTGTGTTTGTTTTTACTTCCAGCTTCTATGAGTTATGCAATGTTTGCGTAGCTGTCTGCCGACCTTCCTTCATCCAGTTGGTGTTGTGTGTGCCATTTGAGAAGCTCTGTCATGACTCCGTATTAACTCAACATTTACCAAATCTACACTTGTTACGAGTACTCGACCAGGTAATATCCTAGCTTATGAACACAACCTCTGTAGCAAGATGTCAGATCTTTGAGTTTGAGTTTCCTGTCCTGCCCGGGCTGCTGCCGCTAGCATCACTTCTGGGTAGCTACACTCCATCTTAACCCTACAACTACCAAGTATTTGCTTCTTTCTTGTACTCGACCAGGCCTTGTCTGATGACTCTCTGGCACGTCCAGCAGATCCGTCTGCAGCACTTGATCTCCCCTCTCAGGATCACTCTTTGAAAACAGCGCCTGCTTCCACACAGCATGGAAGCAGATCATTTCCCCCCACAAACGCTTAAAGTGGGCGATTCCATAATTAGGAAAGTCTGCATATTTAATGCAGTCATTCATTGCATCCCCGGAGCCACGGCCCCAGTCATTCTTGGAAAGCTCCCAGGGCTGTTGCGCTCCCTCCATAACCCGAGTGATAGTTCATGTGATTTTTGACTCTGGTGCTACTGTGTTTTTTTAATTCATTTTAATCATTTTCATCATACTTTTACTTGCAACTACATTTGATGTAGTTTCTTAAATGGGTAGCTTTCAACTCTGTTGCCTATGACACTAGGTGTTTAGTTTAAAAAGGCATAGAGGAAATGATGAGTGGGCCACATGAGTCTCATAGTACTGCCATACAAGCCAGTAGCTGGTCAGATTTAGCTTTAGCCGCAGCGTTATTTTATTAATTTTTTTACCATGTATTTTTATGAAAAATTTGTAACCTTGTTTAGATAAGTGCTTTGTAAATAAAGTTATTATATAAATATTATTATTACAATAATTTGAAATTACTGACCCTGCTCGGATTTCCGACTGGTGGCGAACAACACTGTAGCGGATGGCGATCGTGCAGGACTTGGCGAGGGTCTTAGCTGACAAGCCTACAATCATGGAGCGGATGAACACCATGGTGCCGTAGGTCAGTTTGGCACTGGGTGGCTTCACATAGGTTCCATCTGGCTCCACCTAGTGGCGAAACAGAGTCATTCTCAGAGGAGACACTTCAGGAGCAAATACTAAAAGGTATTCCCACCATAATACCCTTAATAAAAAAAACAGGATTGTGTAAAAAATCCTACAGTATTTCTGCTACAATGATATCAGGATATTTTAAAAGTAAATGTCAACAATACAGGTACTTATCTACCTTTGATAAAACAGGATGTGACACATACAACCTTCCCTCTTGGTAAACAAAACACTCATTTGTATTAAGCAGCAGGCTGCGGTGGAAATTAGGGATGTAAGATTGAATGATTTGGCATAAAAATTCACAAAGCTGTTGCCATGATTAAAAAATACCGGATATAATTTAGGATGAATTCATGATGAATCATTTCTTACATCTGTGTATTGGTTCAATTTAATCTTTATTCATTTAATTACTATATAAGAGCCTTTATTATTTTTAAATGTGACCAATCTTTTGTGACCAATAATGATTTTTAGATTCCTCCTCTACTAAACTGCTTCCCAAGTGTGCGCTTTTATCTCTACTGGCTGTCATTGTGTTCAATTAAATTGTGTCTCAATTTATCGCATTAATGTGAATCATATTGTATTTGATTTGTATTTGCTTCAAAAGTATCTTAGATGTATCGGATGCATCAAAAAACATATTGCATTGAACCTAAAACAACCTAAAAGGGCTGTTGTGGCTCAAGAGGTAGAGCGGTTTGTCCTCTAACCCGAAGGTCGATGATTCGATCCCCTGCTTCAGCATTCCAAAGTTTCCTTGAACAAGACATAGAACCCCAAATCACTCCTGATCCCCAAATGTTTTTAGAAGCGCTGTGTTGATGTGTGTGTGAATGGGTGAATGCGCCTTGTGCTTTGAGTGGTTGATAAGACTAGAAAAAGAACCATATGAAAGAATCATATAAATTACCTTGGCATATTTCATCAGCATGTTCTCCCGTGGGATCCGTACGTTCTCTAGTTTTAAGAAGCCGTTGTCGACTTCACTGAAGCCAAACTTGGGGCCGATATC
This sequence comes from Hippoglossus stenolepis, assembly GCF_022539355.2. Lineage (NCBI taxonomy): Eukaryota > Metazoa > Chordata > Actinopteri > Pleuronectiformes > Pleuronectidae > Hippoglossus > Hippoglossus stenolepis. The sequence continues at coordinate 13,002,657 of NC_061484.1, read as the reverse complement.
TCCAACCACAATACCTAAGAAAGATGGAGGTCCAAACGGAAAAAGTGAGGAACAGACAGTAAGTTAATGAGGATGGACTTTACCATAAACACCACATACAGAGAGACATCACATGTAGTGGTTACCTGGCAGGGGTACATGAGTGCTCATGTCGCGGATGGGTACGATGAAAGCATGCAGACCACGGCCTTTTCCTTGAGTATGGAGCTGGGCGAGGACTATGGCATGATTTGAGGTCTTTCCAACTAGAAAGAGAGAGAGACAGAGTTAAAACTAAACCAAGGGGCTTGTTATGACTGTCAATCAGGTTTTCTCAGCCTGGAAGAAAAAGGAGAACAAAGAAATAGCAACATCTTGAGAAAAATAGTACATCTAATAATCTCATACATTATTTTATAAATTTAATTGTAATACAACCCAAATTCCAGGCAGCAGAATAAGGTACTTACGTCCTCCGGGCCACCATTTGATGGAGCTGATTGTGGGACTGTTCAAGACAAACTCCTGTGTGGCTGGATCATATGTGGCTGTGGTCTCCAGCCCTCTCAGGTGCGTGCCTAGAGAAAGGCGAAATATAAATCCCCACCAAAAGCATTCATACAGAACGCACACATACAGAGTGCACGGTGGAAAGGTAAACATGAATGATTACTCTTAAGACATTATTCTGTCAAGCATGTATACAAATGACATTATTAACCACAGATCTATCCACTAACATTAAAGGGACATTAACAGACTGATGATGAATATAACAGAAGACATTAACTCAAAACATCAAATATGTATATTTTTTAAATCACTTTTAGCCTTTTGAAGAAAAAATCCAACATAAAGTAGCAAAGCAGTGTAAGTGTTTGACAGATCCAAAAAACTATCTACAATATTTCACTATGATTCAGTTAATGCTGTATCTTTGTCAGGCCTATGACAGACTCTGAATTTGCATCTAATAAAAACTGGTCCACAGGGGGTTGTCTATGGTGGGTTTTCCAAATCAGGCCAAAACAAGCTGGAATCCGTGTTAATATATTGATCTGCAGGCAAATATACACCCCAAGCCATGCATTAAACATATAAAATAATTAAAGAGGGTTAGTAGAGGCAATAGATCTGTTAAAAACACACTGGCGAGAGAAAAACACGCTGGTAATTGAAAAAGAAAGGCAATAAAAGAGCTATCAGACGCAGGCCGATGGTCAGGCAGCACAACAGATAGTTACAGACTGTACTCCAGAGATGTGGGAATGAAGTAGAGCCCGACTAATATGGATTTTAGGGAGGGAAAAATGTATGACAAAGAAATTTTGTTTAAACATTAACGTAATCAAAAAAACTAATAATATTCAAAATAAAAATAATACAAAATTATATTAAAAATTATAAACAAAAGAAAACATGAATCCAACCAAGTATTTAGAACTCTGCACATCTTTACTGCATTGTTTACTCTGTAAAATAAAAGCCTTTACATCAGTGCATAGCAGTAAACAAAAACACAGATACTGATCTGTCTGTTAAAGCCTCCGATATAATCGGCCAACTGATATATCGGTCGGGCTCTAGCATAAAGTTACAAGAGAAACTCAAAGTTTTCATAGTTGTTTGGCCACCATTCTTTTGGCTTTTATAACTGTATACTTGTCCAATGGGTCAGATAACACAAGTGTTCAATCAGGTTGTAAATAATTCAACAGTTTGGCCTGTGCCGTGGATGATTTAAACAAATATTCTGGTTGCATTTGCCACCATGTGAACTTGTAGCAGTGTTAAACATGTAATCCCAAAATTGGGATTTGATAACAATGTGCCCTCCATTTGCATAGGCTTTCCTACCGGACTCATATCCGCAAATGATACAAATGATACAATGATAGACACACGTACAAATGAACGTGTTAAACAAAGAGTTAACTTTTCTCAGATGGGTATTAATGGAAGTTTAGTATAAACCATGGTTAGAAAAATGTACTAGAATTACAAATTGTTTTGTATTAATAGACACAAAAACTATCAAAATCTAAAAAATGTATACATTCAAGTGTGACCTTTCAAAACAGTCATTCATTCATTTTATTACCATTCCTACTGGCATTAGCAATGATAGAAAAACAAACAATTAATTCCTGTTTATTATTGAAGGTTCAGTGTAAAGAAAACAGCAAGCAAGCCTGATTTTGAACTGCTCTGTTCATTTTACCGTGGCCCATCTCAGTCTGAGCGTAGGTGCCGATGATCTCTAGGTTCCAGGCGGGCATGAAGAAACGGTCCATTTGCTCTGGGGTGGCCTGGTTGAGCAGTGTGGGCAGGAACATTCCCAAATGGAGATCCAAGGGCTCTGGCCTGCTAGGGTGCACACAGCTAGGCCACGCAGGACGGGGGCGCACGGAAAAGAAGAGCAAGTGGGAATTTGGAAAAGGCAAAGCGGGAGATGCATTGAGAATTTTTGATGGATGCCATATTACGGAAGGTTTGAAGCAACGTGAGATGATTGAAGAGAGAATGGTGGACAAATTCTTTTTTTAATCCGCAGGAGGGATTATGGGTGAGAATTGATATGGTTCAAATCAATAAGAAATTAGGGTAGCGATAAATAATTTGCCAGTATGCTTGTGACAAAGACAAATTAAAACAGCTTGTGAGCACGTCATGCATGTTGGAACAAATGATTTGAGCCATAATCTGGATTGAAACTCCCCTCATTTAAACTCTTCAGCAGCTTCATTTCTCAAGGTCCTCTGCCACATGGGAACTCGTCAGTTATGTACAATATTTAGGTATTTCTTTGCCAATTCTCGGTTCAGGCTCTGCTGGTGGTGTTTCTGACCATCTGCTGATCATATCAAAGGATCAAGGCTCTGTATCTGATTCGGCTTTGTCTTTACATCAAGTGGTCACACGTATACTTCTTGTTCTTCACTTCCTGGAGGCTGAACAAGTTTGGCTGAAATCTAAAAGAACTAAATAAAGATATACTCTGTATGTACATTCATTTTAGTCAATAGCATGTCAATATAATCCATGCAATAGAACCACAGACAGTAACAAGTTAACATCCAACAGGCTATGACAGTGTGAATTAGTGAATTAGAAGTGTAATGCTGCAATGACAACTCAATTAATCGATTAGTTGAATTAAGGACAATTAATTGCGATTGTCATTTTTCCAAAGTTCCTGGCTTTCAAATGTGCACATTTGACACTTGAGATAATTTAATATTATAATTGTTAGTCACAGCCCTACAAATGAGGTTCAGGGAACTTTATGTCATGACATAAATTACATTCTGGGACTTTGACCTAGTGTTGGCTCGAACCTGCTGAAACAGGTCAACAAAAATGGTTCCAGGCTTTCAGCGTAGCTATGCAGAGAAATACGAATTCACAATAATATCCACTTGGCTTTGTTACAGAGAGGCAACAAACAGGCTGACATGGTTCATATTCTCTCTCAGCACAGATTTGTCAGCTTCTCATATTACAAAGAAACACTCAGAACTCGACCCCATTACAGGCTCTCTCACTCTCAGAACACATACCTCTGGAGCACATAATGTAGCTTTGTGACGTAAGGGGTTGGGGGATGGGGGATCAGAAGAGGACTGATCAAACAAATCACATTTCTGGGACAAATCAATTTGAAGTTAAAGGTGATAGTTTTTACGCCCATTACTAAGTGAACATGCTCTTACATCCCAATGACAGGTACACAGACAAAACAGCTGTTGTGTCGAGTTCTGCCTGCCTGCTGAGGACAGTCTCTCAAAGTACAGGGCAGTATAGATAATGGCTGGATGAAACTGTGATTTAATGTAGATTACACTGCTGTGCGCAACTTTTGCTTAAGTCGAGAGTGTTAATGTGTATTAACTTGGTTGGTTAGTGAGCCCAGTCCTGGAAATTGCGCACCGGACACTCTCAGGTGCACCTAGAATAGCACGCACACACAGAGGGCTTGTATAGATCCTGACAAGGTCTGTAAAAATGTAATGGATTTTGTTGACAGTCCCCAATCCATCAATGCTGAGGCTCACTGGGATCTGTCCCAGTATTACCGATTACCATCACTGGCTGAAAAGAAAAGATGGATGCTGCAGCACCTACTTTTACAATTCTCATAATAAGACCGTAAACAATGTTTTGAGCAATATATATATATATATATTTGTGGACAATGAATTCTTGCCCCACTTTCACACGCTCTCTCTTTCTTACTTTCTCTCTAATAAACACACCATCATGGTCGGACTGGGCATTGGGAGCACTGGGAAACAAATAATCCCCTTTGTTTTTACCATCCTTGGCAGGTAGCCCTCTCTGTGTAGTGCATGGGGTAGAATCTAAATTATGTGAGAAACACTGTACTGCTCTTAATTGTTAATTTTTATAAAATTACATATTTTTATTAATTTGTCTACCTGGTTGTATTTGTGTAAATACTTATAAATATTTAAAGCCTATTCCTATCCCAGCTAGAACCATTCTTATTATTTATGTATTAAGCTAATAATTGTTGAAAAGAGGACAATTCTCCAATCTGCAATAGAGTTACAGACACGTCAGGTTAGGCTGAAGCACACTGCACAGAGAGTAGGAGCAGCAGCACACGTGCTAATGTTTGGGTTAAAGTGACCGGAACGATCGTGAGAAATGATCCGACAACATCGATTAATAACTATTTTAGAATATAGGACTAGATGGTGAATATCCCGTGTGATTTTCAGTTCGTGTGTGAAGAGGGACAGAGACCAACACACACACTGTGGGGCTGTGCGTTATGTCTCGTGTTGTTCTGAGCGAGCACAAAATATTGAAAGCTCATTTTTCATGATGGTTAAATGCAGTTTCATAAACTCTGGAGCAAATCAAACAAATTCTAAGTAAACTTCATGTACTGATCAGGTCATGAGACTGTATGTCGCTGTGTGAGTGAATGCGTTCATGCACAACACTGACCTGCGCAGAGTAATGTGCCTCAGTGCAGTGGCGCTGATTTGATTTATATCGCGATATATATCGATATCGACTGATATAAAAACAAATATCGTTTGACAAATAAGATTTTTTTCCATCTCGCCCAGCCCTATATACACCCTTAGCCTACATGAGTATTTGCATTTGGCTTATTAACTGTCTGTTTACCATTCAAATAGCCTATGCTTACAGTTTTATATATCCACCAGACTTTTGTTTGCATCTCAAACAAACAAACTGATGGAAATCCCTCATAGCCACAGAAACTTGTATTCCCTGAGCTATAGCTCTATACATTTATGGTTAGGACAAAATGTTACACAAGAGCACAGTTTTCAGAATACACATTGCAGCTATTTAGAATTTTCTGCATGTTTGGATCTGTCAAAAACATACAACATATCACTACTCTTGGTAGATAAGGTTTCCAAACCTGCTGAAATGGGCCTATTTCTCCATAAGTACATATAAGTTTGGCTTTAACATTCATAGATACAAAGGCAAACCTTGTGCTATATAAACAACCATAAAGTTAATAGGTTAACGGCTAAGTCCAGGACTGACCATGACCCATCTCAGTTTGGGCATATGTGCCCATGACCTGGAAGGACTCTGCCAGAGGTAACCATTTCCTGGACTGCTGAGGGTCACACTGGTTGTACAGGGTCGGCAAGAACATGGCAAAGTGTAGCCCCAAGGCCTCTTGGTGGTTGCCTTTAAAAATACTGGGTGAGGGGAAAGTATAGGATAGACAATTGAAGATCAGACTAGATTCTCATTAACTGTGTAACTGATATCTTATTACAGATGTGACTCACTGTGCTATGGATGTCCTGCAAGACAATGTGATTTTTACGGCTGAGATCCAACTTTATATGAATTTAAATGTCCATATATTTATATATTATATTATATTTCATATATCATATTATTGTATATTTTTATATACATGTATTTATATTAGAATGTATTGTGGTACATTATTTGGAGGATATGCTCATGAAGGTAGAAAGGATTATCTATTTACAACTGGTGAAAGCTGCATACCGTCCTACACAGTTTTAATCTCATGATGAACTTTGTCCCGACTGAATCTGTTTACTTCCTCAAACGGCTACACAGTCAAGCTGCACTGTTACTACACCTCTGATCTACACAGTACTATATCTGACAGAGGTCAATAAACTGTATATTTTTAACAAAATCTGCCGACAACTCAAAATTGTTACTGTTGTTTTGTGTAACTTACTTCTTGTAGCAGTAGATCTCCTCTGGGTCTGCGATGCCATACTCTCTGAGCTTCAGGATCATTTGGGCACTTTTTCGAACAGCCTGGTCATAGCGCTCACTGCGCGACAAGAAGTTCGGGTCCTCCTCCTTAAAGTCGGGGTCACTGAGAACCAGTGACTCTACATTGGATAAAAGAAAGTAAATCAGATATGTATCCTTTAGTCTATGCAACTTGAAGTTAACCCACAACCTGTAAGTTAGAAATGTTTAACTGGAAATTTGCAAAGGAAGACTTGTGAATGTGTACCGGCATGTGTAAATTTGTACTAGGATTTTCAAGTGTGTTTCAGCATTTCTGGACTGACTATCATGGATGTACAAGGTGAGACAAATAAGTAAGAGATAAAGATAATAAAATAAAATAAACACAGGAGTCAGAAAAGTTCTGGATATTGTTCTTCAGTAACAACTTCATCATAACTGTTGAGGAATTTCTGACCATCCTCACATATTACTGTATATGCCACTTTATATGATGTATATAATATATATTGTATATTACACATTTTATCTTGACAGGAGAATAGTGCCTGTCTAATTCCACAGATATTCCCTTCTCTCTCTTAGAAGGACCCAAGGTCAGGTTATAGATAAAGGGCCAACCAACAGTGCATTGTAGTGTCTACGTTGAGGGACTTTCATATCTAACTCAGATGCCCCAGACAGAGAGGCACCAACTTCAACTCTCACCAACTTAAACTATTTGGTGTATTTCACCAGTGGCAAGACGTAAGGACACAATGTGATTTAGGAATGCATACTGTAGGCTTAACTATCCAATAGAACACCTACATGTAACATAGAGAGGGACAGCAATTCTAGCCATTCATGGATGTGCTGTTGGAATGGGTGACACAAGTAGAGGGTTAGGAGTTGTTGGAGGTGACAGAGAGGCTATGGTAAGTCAGATAACCACTCTTTATAACTGTGAAGAGCAGAACGGCATCTCAGAATAAACCACACCATGAGGTGGATGGACCACAACAGAAGTAACAGCAGGAAACCACGTTGGGTCCCACTCCTGTCAGCCAAGAACCGAAATCTGAGGCTCCACAACGTTAAAGAGCCAAAACCGTCTCAAACCTGTGCATGAACATGACACCTAATCTATTTTACTTCTACTTTGAGAGTTGGTCGGAAATGACATCTGGGAAAGTTATGCAATGCAATCGAGTCAACGTGCACCACAATGTCAGGTCATGAGATGTGTGTGTAAAGGTGAGTGTATATGTGTGCATACACATGTACATCTGTAAGAAGAATAAAATGGATATAGCAGTAAAGTATCGGTCTCTGAAGTTGAACATTAACAGTAACACTCCTCGCACGTCATTATGTAAAATATGAATATCACCAACAACTAGAGAAAAGGTCACAAGCATTTGTTTTTATTGCTGTTTGTCAATAACATAACAGATGAGAGGCACCTGGTATAATAACTGTTTCAGGTGCTGGGGGATACTTACTGTATCGGGATATTAGTGTAATGTGTTATAATAAATACTACATTTAATTAACACTAAGGCCGAATTTACCACTGGAGCATACCAAACCACCATAACGTCACCAGCTTTGGAAATACCATCTCAAACAGGACCCTGGGTGAGAAAGGTTTTCAAACAAGGTAAAAGTTGGGTGCATTTCAGTCCAAGTAGAAAGCTGCGCAGAGGGGGTCAGCTGTTAGCATCTCTATAGCTAACAGCGCTGTCGTGTTAGCTAAGCTTTCTCCACAACAGCTCTTTTCTTATCAAATAACCAGTGCTGTGATCATGTTACATGTCGAGGGCAACACCTGTTATCACCAAGGAAGACGTTTCAAACTCACCGATTTCCCTTCTTCTTCTCGTCTTTTCTGGGGTACCGTCCACAATGTAGGTCAGTTTCTCGACGTCAAAGGTGCCGTTTTTCCGCTCTTTCGTGATATCGGGATTCATGGCTGTGTATCAGACTGAGTTCAGGTGCGTACCGTGAGTGTGTGTGTAGTGGAGATAATGGCGTGAATCCTCCCTGTGCTGTTGTGTTGCTGTCTGAAGAACTCACAACGACCTGCGCCTTCACACGCCTGCGCACACAACAGAGGGGGAGGCGGAGACTGGCGGAGCACGTGACCTGCATCCCGGAAGCAACACACACTTTTGATTTCGTGTCCAGCCTGCGTTTTGTTTGATGTTTTTGTGTTTTGGATCAAGACGATGCTTCCAGCTGCTGCAGCTTTTCATTTCCCCTGGGAAATAAGCACCGGGTCGGTCCAGGAAGGAGGATCAGTGAGGACGTTCGGCAGGTGTTTTGTTTTTTTATTTGTTTTGCCTGTGACTGTAACAGATCATTTTTGAATCTGATGAACTTGGTGCAAGTGTAATGACCCTGTGTCATTATTTGTAATTGAGTGAAGTGTAATGTTTTGCTTATCCCCCATTCCTGCCCCAGGGATACACCACCTGAATTAAGAGATCATAGCAATCCAAGTGTGACAGATCTGAGCCCAGTGGGTTTATTTAGGTTTGGTGTCTTCGGGTGTAGAAAAAACTTTGCAAATGATCTTAGTTTCAGTTTTCTCAAGTCAGAAACTGCCTCTTTTATCCAGTCCATATTTGAAATTTCGAGAGTATCTGTTGATTTAGACCTGGTCTAGAGTAGTCTAATTAATTAAAAAAAGCAGTGAACTCATTCAGATCATTTGCAAATAGAATAAGACATTCACAGATCTGAGTGTTTTAACCATCTCAAGCATGTAATAGTTGATCCGTTCTCCATGTTAATCTGGTTCAGGCAGGATTGACAGTTGTTTTTGAGTGAGAACTGGTCCTTTGTGATCTGGATGGAGAAAAATATATATACGTTTGTTCTTCTTTTCACAGAATTTAAGGTTTCACAGATCTGAAAATGTGTTTGTGGCAATGCTCCTTGCCACGGGGCTCTCCCACACACAGCCAGAGATGGAAGTGTCGTTTCTAAGCATCTTTTATTAAAGACCAAACATAAATTCAAAACGTCAAACTTAAAGCAGACTGGCTTTGCAGCTCAGTCCGGGCGTCTCTCCAGTGTCTCCGTCTCTGAGGTCCTCCTGAGATGGAAAACATTATGAGGTCAAGTAAAATTGTGAAAGAATTCATAAGGTTAGAAAAAAAGGACACTGCAACTATAAGGCTTTTGAAACAAACTTTATTGACAATATATGGAAGGTAAAACTGGATTTGTGACAGTTGACTGTCTAACATGCAACTTTCAAAAGATTGTCATCCTGACAGAGACATTACACAGACAAGAGCTGATAGAGCAGACAAATAGAAACATTTTACATTGTGTGCAAACACAATAAAAACATGTTAAACTTTTTTTTTAGACCTAAATATGGTCATGAGTTTGTGAAACTCCTTCAGGCATTTAAGGAAATTTAGGACATTAAAAGTAAACAAAAGGAACTCAACATATTTGTTAAGTTGTTAAAATCAGCAAATGTGCAATAAGCTCAGAGCTATTTACATCAACAACAACCACCTCCTTCTGCTGACTCTATACTGTATATGCCCTGAGGACTTTTCGATTCTGAGGAGACATGCACTGAAAAGCAGTTGTCACAAACTGCTGCACAAGTCCCCTCACAACGTTTTCTTTACTTGCATGGAAGCCAAAGGTCTGATTTATTTTCACAAACTCACCAGTTTAAAATGTTTTTTCCAGATTTGGAAAATGTACATTTTGCTCAATTACAACACCCATACTTGACTGTTTATACATGAGTTGCCAATCTGGCCACCTTCTGTTTTATAAATGTATATGGTCTCTAGTTTCCTGTTTCTTTTGTGTTGCCTGTTGGCACCTTGCTGTTTTGATAACTTTTTTTTTGTTAGTGATTGTGATTAATATTGGGACCCCCTTGAAAATGAGATGGTACATCTCAAGGGGTTAACCCTAATAAAATAAACATTGCCTGCTCTAACAGCTCTGCAGCAGCAACAAGGCTCCTTCCCAACTTCTCTCTCTGAATGAGGTTTCAGCCTCTTATCATTAGCTCGCTCACAACAGAACTTGTCTGGGTAATGTCGTGTTCTTTTTTCCTTAGGTAGAGAGGGTAGAGTCGGTCTGGTTCAAAAAAGTATTTATTTAGAAGCAATGAACAGCTACTACATAGCTATGGGCACTCAACGTACAACCCCAAGCCGCCTAATACCGACGGGGAAGTCAAGAGTCGCCCCGAGCGGACGACAGGTGCAATATTTATAATAATAGGTAGAACTTCATTGGGAGGGGGAGTCACGTGGCTAGTGCACAGGCTGGTCCCAGCCTCTAGGCACTGGAATCTGCCAATGATGAGGAGCGTCATTGTTTGGTTTGGTGTTTTAAAACAAGCCTTGAATCGGCTGACAGCTTTTGAGCTTTCAGTATGGCATGCGCATTTTCTAGACAAAACAACGCCTTTCCTATCTGTCCTTCAGACCCTGGTGGCCGCTGCTTGAATTCTTTCTAAGGGTATGTCACAGTTTTTTAAGAAAACAGTGCATTCATGTATGTGTGATGTTTGAAATAAAGCTAATGGAGTTTATGCTGTAATATAGTAAGTTAGGTATGAGAACAAGTTAAAGTACAGTGTATTGTCTGCCACAGATGTACAGTCTTCTCAAACAGGCATTATCAGACAGGTGCAAGACTGAACTGCGATGTGACGCACACACACACAACAATCAACTTCAAGATTAAAACCAGCCAGCAACGGCTACTATCAGTCACTATGTGAAGGCCGCAAATTTACCACATATTCAGCCCAAACTGCCCCTGCCCCCACGCTGTCTAACCTACTGCATTTGTTTAGAGTTCAGTTTCATTGCCATCTTCACAGACACATACTCAAAGAAAAACATAGATTTTAGTCTTAACAGTAACATCGTCTCTGCCAGATTGATGTGTTTTGTAAAACTGCATGTAGGACACACAATTCTTGCATTTTTTCAAAGTATAGCCAGCTCTTGCTAGCTTTTTCAGGAATACCAACCCTAGCTTTAAACTATTTTAGTCTAATTGTTAATCTTTTTGTATTATTATTTTGCATTCAATATTTATGTGTACATTATAATTTTTCCTTTGCTTATAATCTGGAGAAAAGCAGTGAAATCACCCTTGTTTGTGCTTTCACAAATAGTATACATTTCTCCAGCTCCCCCTTGTTTGGCTTATACAGAATACATCTCTAACTTTAAATTATATCACCTGCTGTCCAGTTTACCTTGTAAAAAATGTGTTCAATTTTCCAGACTTGTCTGCTATCAGCCTGAGGAGTCCAGAGCTACGCTGTCAGCTCAGCATGCTTCCAAAGAGCACCATGTGGTCGTCCACACAATGTTTGTGGAGCCCTTTAACCCAATAATTGGAGCCCAGTACATAGTTCTGGGTGAAACAGAAAATTCTGAGGGTAAGAAAAAAGTTTTTGGAAACATTTATGAGGATTTTTAACTGTCTGTCTTGGGTCAACAAACAATAATTATATTGAATTGTAAGACATTAAATGTTTATTGTGATTATCATCTTGGCCTTTGTGTGTGGAGTTTGCCTGTTCTCCACGTGTCTGTCCCACAGTCCAAAAACATGCAGATTGGGATTAGGTTAATTGGGACTTTAAATTGACCGTAGGTGTGAAATGTGGGTATGAATGACCGTTTGTCTTTGTATGTTGCCCTGGGTAGAATGTACACAGGCCTTGAGCCAAACCGCTTGACGTAGAACAATCCTTTGTTAAATAGACAGATGAAATGCAAACGTTTCTGTAGGCTAAAGGCGTGAATCTACACACTGACCACTTTACCTCAACTGCCTCCACCTTCCACAGGAAGTGACCGCTTAATTTTCCAGAGAGGCTGGCTGAGAACATACAGTAACTGCTAACTGTGTGTGTGTGTTTAGTTTTGCTTTCAGGATAGAGGTTGTGTCCCTGCCGAGTAGAGAGTGGAGATTCATCTTCTGTATTTAACAATTAACTGCGGACAGACTTACATGCACAGACAGGGACACATCCTTTTAGAGATCCCTGTAACTGTAACCCGGACAAAAAAACTGTAGCGACATTCTACCTTCTCCAAAACAAAAAAAGAAAGAAAGCCATTGAGTGTGTATGCACATTGATGGGCTGTTTTCTACCGACCCTTTATCTGCTGCAAAGTGCTTTGATTGGTCGATAAGACTGGAAAAGCGTTGAATAAAAACTGTCCATTAGTATTTTACCATTTACATTTCATTCACGTCACTGGGCTCGTTTAAATACATTCAGGACTTTCTACCTCAAATGGCCTGCTGTCATCAGTTTCTTCTCGTCTTACAGGGGTTGGCCACATGGTCCGTGCCCGTGTGCTGAACTGTGTTGATGGTGTCAACATAGCACTGCTGCAGAAAGCCATCAATGAGCAAAGAAGCTTCTTCAGGGAGAGGGAGTGTGAGCAGGGTAAAGCAGATGCAACCTGATCAGGGTCTTCAGTCTGCAGGTTTCCCAGGGTGCTTGTTGATCGTCAGGGCCACGGCTGTCATAGAAGCTCCGGTGAAATTCAAGACTGATTGTTTATGTGTAAAAGACATGGGTTTACTTTTTGGCAGTTAATATGAAAACCTTGTTTATGTCTGACCATAACAAATGTCTGCTCTTTCTCAGGATGAAAACTGCAAATTAATGGTTTGATAATAGGATTTACTGTTTGGTCAAAGACGAACCAAACAGATATTTTGGATCTGTACTTTAAAAGTATGATGCATTTTACTAATGTCTCTGTCTTTAGATTTAAATAGTAATATATTTTAATATAATACACATTTGTCAGTGCTTCAATTTTTGTTATGGTGTATGGTACCAGTCAAAAACATTGACTGTTAGATATGTCATACTGTATGTGGATCATGTAATAAAGATAAAATCAAAACTTTGTAGATTAATTCAAATTACTTTAATATTAGCAAAACATATAAAATATTTAAAATATCAATACCAAACACTTGGCACTGATCAGAGGGTTTAAAAGGTGTCTGTCAAGGTGAAATATCAGCTACATTTATGCAGCTTGGTGTAGTCTTGCTTGTAATATAAAATTCGAAGAATCTTTTTTCTCCCCTATCGGATTTGTTCTTTTCATTTTCGAGTCTGAAGACATGCTACTAATAAATCGAGAAGTCACTTGTATGTCTGTTTTTCTGTCAGTGTGTATGTCTTTTATCCAAGGATCTAAGCTAAATTCCAGCACAAACAGGATGATTCTGATGGTATTTCAATGTCTTGTTTATTAAATGAGAAGAATGTGGGCTGTAGGTCCGACCAAAGGTGCAATGTGACTGTCATTTTGCATTTTTAGAAATGATGGCAAATTCTTTTGAAGAAACATGTGAAGTCTCATGAAGGAGTGAGAGAAAAAAGGTAAATAAGTAGTTTAGAATGTTCTTTTTACATTTACTTTTTTATCTGCATTGTAATTATCTGGTGACCAAGATGTTACCCAGATTTTTGAAAACAGAATGTTCATGTTAACTAATATTTTAAATTCAGACGTCAATTTGTTGTCAAGCTGTTTATTTGATATCAATGGAGGAAGCCGCCCTCTTCTCCCTTATTTGGTCCTGAAAGGTGCATGAGTGTGGGAAGTTGTGGTTAAAGTCAGTCAGAGTTTATGTTGTGAAATTTGTAAAACAGTTGTCTACTGTACCTGCTTCTGTGTTTTTCTCAAAAGACTACACAGCATCGAAAATGAGGGAGTCAATGCTCTTTGGCCATTATAATTTAAATTTATTGGTAATTGTTTCAAAATGAAGTATCAAACAAGATTGAGCTTTAAAGTGAACAGAGTCAAGGATAGCCCATGAATAATACAGGATCAAACCAATCTTGGTAAATAGGATTGCACCATGTCCCAGTATCCCTTTTACAATAATATCAAAGATAAACTGCAATTATATTCTCTGTTGTTAAATTAAATCAAAAAACATCTGCCAAAGTCAGATATGTTTGGTAAACAAAGGCAACTCAGCAGCAATCATTTAGGCTAGATAGAAAGCTTTGCAGTAGAAGACTTTTCCTGAGTCAAAATGTACATTGTAATTAATGTATTGATTTCATATGGAGTCCCCATATCTAACAGTACATTTTTACCACATCACATCAAAGACACATCAGATAACTCCAAGTATGCTGTAAACATATCTAGAATCTTGCATATCTAGTAGAGCTGTACCCTGATGCGTAACCAGAATCTTTGGAGGAGGCAGGCAGCATTGGTAATCCGGACACTGGGTCCTTCTTACAGCGCTCCAGAGCTTGTTTGTAGTTGATCTTCTCCTTTGTGATTGGATCTACAATATCTTTGATGTAGGTTGTCTCGGCCTGCAGCTCCCTCATTAATGTGCTGTCAATCATTTTGGACCCAATGGCATCAGAGATGCTTACTCTGCGGCCAGTGCTGGGATTGACCAGCCCTCCTGTTAAGTGCTGTGCCTCCATGTAGTGAATGCCGGTGTCCTTCGGCATCCAGCCTTTCTGAACAGCCTCTCCCACGGACAAACACTCTCTGGTAACGGGGTCTTCAACACCAGCGAAAGCCTTTTGGGCATTGAGTAGCCTCTGGAGTTGACTGTCCTCGATGAGGCCTCTGGTGGCTGCCTTGTGAACTGTGCATCTCTCTTTGTTGTTGATGTCAATGATGCCGCCTGTTGCTGCCTGAGCCTCCAGAAGCCTTTGGGCAGTGGTGGGGTCAATCAGTTTACGCAGGGTGGCGCTGCGTATTGTATAGCAGGTGTCAGTGTTTGTATCCATTACTCCAGCAACTGGGTTGATTTCTTTAGCAGTGGAGTGGGTTGGGGGGGCTGAGTTAACTGTTGTGGTGGTCTTTGGAGTGATTGAGTTAAACTGGAGTTCCTTCTTATTGTCACCTGCGACTAGCAAGGCAAACTCTGAGATGGGAATCTTGCCTTTTTTGTACTGTTGTAGATCATACTCTTTCAGCCTGCCTTCTTTCAGGGCATCTCTGATTGAGTACTGCTTGCCACTTTTGCGATCCTGCAGCACAGAGGTCTCCCCATCAGGTCCTAGGGAGGTAATCTCTTCCCAGTCACACTCCAGCTCCTGCAGATGAATGTACTGTTTACGATCAATCAGGCCCTGCAGGTAGGCATCGTAAGGAGACATGTCTTTGCCTGTTTCTGGATCTAAAATCGTGATTTTGGTGGAGACATTGGTCTCTTTGGTCCTGGTCTCTGTCTGGTCCTCTCGCTGGAGTTTTAGCAGAAGATCTCGAATCGTGCTGTCTCGAAGATGGATCTTGTCTTTTTCATCCAGGATCTCCCTTTCAAAACGTTGTACGTCAGAGTCCATCTTAAGGCTCCTCTGCCTGCTCGACTGGGATCTCTCACTCATTAGTCGAGACTGCTGCTTGTAAGACAGGCTCATGTCATGTTTCTTGGTCTCAAGTGTCCTGAGCTCCCGCGTGAGATTGTCCTTCTCCCTGTCTAGGGCATCTCTGTTCAAAACCATGGTATTCTCCTCTCTTGAAGTACTCGACTTGCTGCTCATCAGAAGGTTGATTTTATCACTGGCACGTCTAATTTCATCCTCAAGGTCCTGTCTGTCGAATTTATGCTGAGACACCTGTTCCCTCAAGCGATCCCTTTCACTTTCAACAGCCTGGTCTTTTTCAACACGGACAATCTCTTTATACACTGTCTTTTCAACAGACTTTTCCCTCTGCAGGATCTCAAGCTTTAGAGTGATGTTGCGGATCTCTCTCTGGACACGCAGGATATCACTGGTTTCTTTGTCCATGTTTGCCCGAACATTATTTGTCAACCTCTCCAGTTTTGGGTCTCTCTCAACCTTCAGTACTTCCTCAACTACTATACTCTCCTCAACAGGAGGTGGGGCATTTTCCAATTGTGTAATACGCAGTCGGATCTCTCGAAGTTCAGACTCAGCTCCAATCCTCTTTTGGCGCTCATCACTCTCTCTCAGGAGCCTCTCTTTGTCTTCCACCTTTGTTCTTAACTGCTGCAGCTCCAGATCTACCTGACGCCGGGTCATTACTTCATCATCCAGGCTCCTGCTTAGCCGCTCATGCTCAACTATCTGCCTTTGGTCCTTCTGTAAGCGCAAAACTTCCTGCACAACCACCTTCTCCTCGGGTTTCTGTCTCTCCAACAGAATGTATTTGTTTTGCAGGTCAAACACCATCTCCTCAGTGTTGCGCCGCACCTGTGCCTCATCCCGCACGTCTCTTCTCAAGCGGTCGGCCTCTTTCTCTATCAGTGGATCAGGTTCATACTTGATGACTTCTCTATTGAGAAGTTTGGTTTCTATCTTGGACTTTTCAGCCTTCCATTCATCCCTGTCATTCCTGAGTTGTCTCACCTGGTCCAGGAGGGTGTTGTAAGTGGTGTGTAAATGGTTCACCTGATCATTTAGCCTCTGAATCTCTTTCTCATTTTCAGGGCTCCTCTCCTCCTTAACCACCTCTTGGATAACTTCCTTGTGCTCCACCTTTGGTGGTTGAGAATGAAGAATATTCAGCTCAGATTTGACCTGAGTGAGATCCCTGTCTATATCAGTGCGCAGCTTGTCGGACTCTTGTATGTCTTTCCTTAGTCGCATTATCTCCACCTCTGTATTGGGGTCTATCCGGTAGAGCTCATTCACTATTTCCTTCATCTCAATTTTTGGTTTCCAGTCTTGAACTTCTCTATAGCGGCTGTGGAGGCCAATCACCTCTCTAGACAAAGAGTCGTTTTCAACCCTCTCTTCCTCCAGGTTTGTTCGTATCTTCTTAGATTCAGTGATGAGGTCGAGATCTTGTTCAATCTTCTTTATTTCCTTAGTGATGATCTTAGGCTGGATATTAGGAATTAGTCTTTCAAGCGCATTAATCTGACTCCTTGTTTGGAAGATGTCATCATTGAGGAGCTTCATCGTTTTGTTTTCATCAGAAATTTCCAACTCAATGGTCCGCACTGCTCTCATCATCTCTGGGTCTTTTTCTACTTTCAACACCTCCTTCTTCACCACCCTCTCTTTGATTGGTGGTTGCTTCTGCTGGAGAATCGTGACCTCTGATTTTATCTGAATATGCTCCCCGTCTCGCACTCGAATTTCATCTCTCATCCTGCCTATTTCATCTCTCAGCTTACTGGCCTCTACGTCTAGCTGTGGATCTTTCTCAAACTCTGTCACCTCTTTTGTCACCAGTTTGGGTTGGGTGTTCTTGAGGGTATCTTCCAGGATGGTGATTTTTTTGTTTAGCACCTCAACCTCAGTATGGGTGGTTCTACATCTCAGGGACTCTTCATGCAGTGTTCTCTGCATATCGGTCAAATCACTTTCCAGTTTTGGGTCGCGGTAATATTGCAGCACCTCTCTTTCCTCAATGCGTTCCACTCCTCTGCGACTCTTCAGCGACAACATCCTGTCTTTATAGGTTCTCAGGTCTGTCTCAGCATGAGTTGTCCTGTCCTTCTCTTCCTGCAGGTCTTTAAACAAACCGTCCAACTCAAAAGCACTCCTCTGCTGGCTTTCAAGATGCACTTGTTGCTGTGCCACCACTTGAATTTTATCCTCATTCTGCAACAGAAGAACGTAAATGAACGATGTTTGGTTTTAACTAGTAGTGGAACCCATGAAAGGTACAAAAACATTAGCACAATTCAGGGAATTCATTCATGCCCCATTCTCTTACTTGTAAAAGTAGATTCTTAGCGAAGCCCATCTGTTTTTGGTACTGGGTGTTTTCAGCTGTTGCTTTAGCATAACGGTTCATCAGACCCTTTTCCTGTAACAAAACAGAGTTTAAGCAAACCATCAGCCACTTTTACCAATCAAACGTCAAGTGTTTAAAATATGACACAAATCTTTAAAGTTCAAATCTTACCTCTTTCTGAACAGAATCAGCCAGTGTGAGCATTTTGGGTTTCTTTGGAATACTGGCACCAGCATCCTCAAGTGTACTGTTGTATTTATCAACATTGGCATCGTACTCCTGTAAAGAAATGTGAAGAATTAGGACCATCTTCATGCCTCATTTATTCAATTTTCCAAGCGCACCATTTGTTGACTATTTTAAAAATAACTGTTTTTTAAAACAACATCCATTACGTAGAGAAGAAATACAATTGTTTGTCTCTGATGGTGACATTAAGGATTCTTTGTTTTCTTTTTCCAGAACTTAAAACCCTCCTCTCTTTTATATAATACATTTACAGCATTTAATTAGGATCCATTTCATTCTTACATTGAGAAGATTCTGCAGGTCCAGAGACAGGTCAGCCACCCTGTCCATGTCATCTCCCTTCCTCTTCAGGTCATCCATTACCCTCTGCAGTGACAATTTATCATTAGTTTATTACTGTGAGCAAATTAGATGAAGTACCATGCACTTCATTCTGTATAGTCAGGAGATGCTCTCACCTCTTGGGAGCTCTGCTTAGCAGCGATCTGGGACAGATCGTCATTGTAGCTTATCTGGTTTGTCGGCTGGTTGTTCAGGAAGGAGTTGAGGGATTTGCATGTGCTCTGGAACTCCTGATTCTTGGTCCCAGTTTCTTGTAAGATGTTTTCTCTGAAAGGATTGATCAAGACGATTATCATCATGATGATTTTAAAATGCTAATGACTAGTGGTTTAGCTCGGGTTTATTCTGGGCCTATTTATATCTGATGAATTATCTATCTAATTTAACCACATCACTTTACAAAACCCAAATCATATCTGCTAACTTTATGTGCTGTTTGTATGTAATTTGAATAATAATCACAAATGCCAGTTTCTGCCAAATTGGGATCTAATATAATTATTTAATTTGCAGCATTACTTGACTTTTAAACAAACATTAAAATCATCTCAAATATGTTTGAGTGCAGGTACAGTCCTTTCAGTGATACACGTGGAAGCAAAACCCACTGTACTCTGACTTTCAACATAAACTGAAGTGACTGGACTCAGTTGTTTGCAGTCGGATTCCCACCTCTCTTTCAGCTGGTTGGCAACGTTTGCGTAGCGGGTCTGCAGCTGCTTGACTTCCCTTCTCTGGCGCTGGATGTCAGGGCAGTACTCCTGGTAGCCCTGCTGCATAGAGCTGCACAGCTGCTCCGTGGTCTCCAGATCCTGACTCAGCTTCTTCACGTCGTCCTGAGCTGCTGCCACAGACTTACGCTGGTACTGAATACAACACAGGAGATGGAGACGTCCAATTTTAAATATATCAACTCTAAACTGAATCTATGAGTAAGAGAATCGCTGCTTATGGGGCAATTTGAAAGAAATGTTAGATTGAAGACTTCCTAACCTGGATGTTGTCAGCATGGGCTGGAATTGCATTTGGCACATCAGGGACTGGTCCGTCTTCACTCAGGTTCTTCTCAAACCCAGAGACAAGACCATCCACCTTATTGATCTGTCTTTCCAGGTTGAGAGATGCATTTGCTCTGAAAAAGAGGGATAAATGTTGAAGTAAGTGCACAGACATTTTTTTGTCTAAGAGCAGTGTTTGGCAGACCTACGACTATAATGCTTTCTAAATGTAACTTATCACAATATTTGAGGTATTTTCAATGGAGACAAAACCCTCCACCATTCAAATGCATGTATGCAACTTCCCAAACAAAATATCTGTTTACTTCTTGCCGTAGAGGTCAGCGAGTGCAGCGATGCTGTCATGCTTGTTGTTGGCAGCAGTCAGTTTGAGCGGCAGTCCAGAGGAGGTGCCGGCGGGGTCTTTGGACAGCAGAGGCTGCAGGTCGGCCTGTGCCGCCAGCTTCTGCTGCTCCAGAGACTTCAGGGCCATGGCAGCTTGCTGTGAGGAACAAAGGTAGAGTCTTTAGATATGATGTAATACGATGCGATACATGATACTTTATCAATCCTGCACATACGCAAGGCAATGGGCAAGATAAATCAAGTCTGTCACTAAAAGAGTTCCTCAGTTCACTAACAATATAGTACTTTGGATCAACACTTGTCAGGGGTCAAATCAATAATGGATCCTGCCTTCTTTATCAGTTCATTGAACTTGTTTCTGTGCTCTGAGTTCAAACTCCACCCCCAACAGACAGCAGCAGAAATTAAAACACTTTGATGACACACACAGGAGTGACCTGGTTACGTCAAAGGGCCAGAACTTCCTGAAGAAAAACAGCCTGGACCGGGCGTTTTTTAAAATGGCACAAGGGTTCACTTTCCAGATACCAGATATTATTAATAGTGGGCTTTATCAAATCATCCGGAGAAATCTAAATGTTTTACTCAGAAGTTTTTCCACAATGTCATCAACTCCAATCAGTAATTTCACAAACAGCGATGTGCTCATGCAAATATCCTGAGGGAGGGACCAGATATTCAGCATTGTATGATTGCATACAAGTAAAAACAAACATTGACATTGGCTCAACATAACCCTATTAATAATATATAAATGATACACAGTCATATTATCTATAGTAGCAGTACTGTTTGTCAGGTTAGTGTGTGTTTTGAATGTTTGTGTTGTGTCTTGAATTTCAAATTGCAAAGTGTCATAACTTTGTCTGGTCAGATGAAGCAGTTTAAAATTCCTACTACTCGTTCAGCATAACCACTACAACCAGTGAATTATGATAAACTTGAAAATCAGGCCGTTTGGTGGATGCTGTTCAAACATAAATTAATTTTGTAACCCTACACACATTTAGGAACTGCCAGAGATAACGTCTGCAGAAAACATGCTGGCAAGAACAATCTCAACTCTAATAATTCAATAGGTCTGGTTAAAGTGTCAGGGCTGAGTTTATTCCTCTCACCTCCTGCTCCCTCAGCCTTTTGGCCAGATCTCCAGTTGGATCGCTGCGGCTCAGCGGGGCTCGCAGGCGGCTCAGCATGCTCTCCTCAGCGCTGATCAGGTCATTGTCCAGCCTGTCCAGCTGTTGGGCCAGAGCTGCCGCTTTGGGGTCCATTAGAGCTGAAGACACTGGGGCTGAATGAAGGAATGGGGAAGTTGAATCATTGACTGGTCTTATTTTGGCTATAAAACAAAACCTGTGCAACTGATGGTGAATGATTTTTATGGTTTGAAAAACAAAAATCAAGGATTCAATACGACTAAAATATTTGAAGGTGTAATGTATAGAAAGTGACCTGATTGTAGGGACCTGGAGACATCTGATTTGTGATTCTTCAGCGACGCCGCCAGAGCAGCTCTTCTCTTCTTGATGTCTCCCAGTTCACCACCCAAACTGATGACAGAGAGAGACAGAGGTAGAAACGGGAACTTATTAATAATAATAACATTATTTGTTGTGTCATTATTTGGCAACAAATACAGTGGTGCGTTATTTACAGGTCCACTTTGTTGATGGCATCTGGGTCAGGAGGTGGGATCTGG
The DNA here is from genome assembly GCF_022539355.2 of Hippoglossus stenolepis. Lineage (NCBI taxonomy): Eukaryota > Metazoa > Chordata > Actinopteri > Pleuronectiformes > Pleuronectidae > Hippoglossus > Hippoglossus stenolepis. Next base: position 12,981,037 of record NC_061484.1, on the reverse strand, counting down.
AAGCAGACTCCTGGGAAAGTTTTAGTCGCCCCATCAGTAGACATGACGTTCCAGTTATGGTCTGAGTTTGATTTCAGGGTGAGCTTCTCTCCTCTGGCCAGAGAATCCTGGATAATGATAATAAAAACAAATAAAGCACATGTCAGAAAGTTTAGACGAGAAACTGCAGCATGTTTTTTCTTTGTGTCTGACAAAGCTACAAAGCTCCACCTTGTCTGTCTTCCAGTCACACAGAGACTCCACTGTGATGGGTCTGCTGGAGGTGATGCGTCGTAGCTTCAGAGGAGCGATGGTGGTGCTGCGTCTCCTCAGGTCGGCCAGCAGCTGCTCAGAGTTCTGCACAGCCTTCTCCTCGCCCTGTTCGGAAACAGACACAGACAGAAAAACATACCTCAGGCACACGCATCTCATGGTTGTCAAAATCATCATCTCATATGTCTTCCTTAATCAAATTTTTCTCCACAAGAGGTCAGACATTCAGTTTCCAAAATCAATATACTACATAAGGAATATATTTCAGTTTCCCCTGCTTTTCAAAATAAAATACCTCATGTTGTGAATTCACAGCTCAGGTGAAGTTAATTTTAACTTTTAAATTTGGGCGCAGCAGAAAGAAATTACAAATAATGACACAATATGTGGAAAAAAAGCCTTACGAACAAATATAGAAACAAAAATAATAAAAACAATAATGTTATAGTACCTTCAAATCCTCCATTGTATTTTTCAAAACTTCAATCTGTATTCCATTACTTGTACTCTCCCAAGCCTTCTCTTTTTTTCTCCTCCCTCCATTTGTTCAATCTATAAACCAAGTCGGTTGCCAGGACTTTAGTGGTTCTCCTGTACCTCGAGCTGCAGCAGCGTCTCCGAGTTGCCCTTCTTGCTGATGGTCTTTGGGTCCAGGTTGTTGTTGAGTTTGGTCAGTGTCTCTGACAGTTGCTCCGTGTCCAGTTGGTACTGGAAAATAGCACAAAAATATGTTTCTAAAGCTTTTGTGTCAAAACCAAAAAGACAAAATCTGCTTGTGGTCTCGACACATACTTATCAAATTGGTTATTTACTGAGTTTTATATTTACCTTTTTGAAATCCTCCACGTTGTCCAGATGTGTCTCTTGACAAATACAGAGATTGAGGAATTTCTGCCACTCGTTTCGCACATTATCTCTCTGAGCCTGGAAATGATGATGTTTACAGTTAAAATCAACCTGGATTTAAGTAACATTCAAAAAACGACCCTAAAATATAAAAGGTTAATGAAAAGTCTTGGTTAAATGCACTGTAAAAAAACAAAACTTGAAATTGCTTGGCTCACTGTTATTTTTAAATAAAGTGAAGAAAGAATATATAAAAGAAAATATAATGGCTTTGTAAACTTACCAAAGTTTTTGCTTTAACTATTTTTATTAAGTTACCCTCAATACTAAATTGCGGTCAGGCAAGTTAAAAACACGGTGTACAGGGCAATTCTGCAGGGTTTTTTTTATAAAGACTGGGGTCTACTGATCATTTCTGCAGGAGTTTGTGTCCACATGCTAAACCACCTCTCAAGTGGTCTCTTAAATGTGAGTGTTTCAGTTTATATAGTCTAGAAGATGTGGTTCTGTAGTGTTTGCACATTTGAGCGGCAGTGGCTCAGGAAGTCTAGCGGGATGTACACTAGTCAGAAGGTCGGTAGTTGGATCCCTGGCTGCCAAAGTGTCCTCAGGCAAGACTCTGAACCCTATATTGCCCCTGGTGGCTGTGCAGGCAGTGTGTGTGTAAACAATGTGAATGACATGTACCTGTATGGTGGCACTGGCAGGGTGCTTCAGTTCCACCAGTCTGTCGCCTTCATCCCTGACTTTGTTCACCTCGCCCTCGTGGGACAGCAGATTGTTGTTCTTGAAGTTCTGATTGAGATCAAATCAAAGTGCCGTTATTTTTTACAGCGCATTTCCTCATCCCAGTATAGAACAGCTTTATTACATATATTATGTATTGGATCATTAAGACAGGCAAAACCATTTCATTATTTAGACTGACCTCGTACTGCCGGCGGACATCAGGTGGGTCCACCATGCGGTCGCTCCAGTCCTGCTTCTTGATCTTATCCTGCTCTTCTGCCAGGAAACCCAGCTCCTTGTTGCAGCCCTGCATGTATTCGTACAGGCTGTTCAGGTAGTGGTGACGCCACTTGGAGTTGTCCTGGGAAAGAAAAAAAAATACATTGGGTGAAACCTGAAGATTTTTAAAGTAAAAATGAAACTTTGAATGAGGGAGCATTTAGCTTCTTGTAATTCACTAATGTTATATAAGGTCTAACAAATCAAATGACACATAGGGAGAAGATAGAGAATAGCTTAAAAGTGTAATATTTTGTATTATTTGGATAAAGATAATATATTTTCATTTAAAAGTAAAATATATAGTTGTTAAACATGGTCAGAGTAAATATTCATCTTTTTGTGATTGTAAAGAAAAAGCAACATTTCTCAAATATCGTCTGATAGATGTTCATATAAAAGGAAAAAATGTCTTATTCATGGGACTGAATAATTTAAATAATGATTTATATGTTTATATAACGTTTTCTATTTTATTCTTCTTTTTTTGTAAGTATTTTAATCTATGTTGTGTTGAATTTTAATCATCTGGACCCTGAGTGTTAAGATTAAATGTCATTCATTCATTCATTCATTAATAAATAAATATACTATAACATTTTATAAAATGTTGAACTCACCAGCATGTTGTTGTATTGTTTCTTCAAAATCAAATAGTTCTCCTACAATACGAGAGAAGAGCATGTGTTACAGGCTGCTGCAAACAGTTTTTCAAACTGAGTAAAGAAGGCTTTATTGAAGGTTTCATGGAAACGCCTCAGCTCACCTTGTTGCCAGCGGAGCTGACGTTGAGCTGCGAGCTGTACGCCTCGATCTCTTTGTGCAGGATGTTGTGAGAGGCAATCTGCTTCTCCAGGTCGGCCATTGTGGGGCCGTAGTCCTCCACTTTCAGCTGTTTCTGTGAGCACAGACAATCAACACATGAACTTTGCTGATGGTATGAAAGGGGCCGGTCTGACAGGAGGAGGCCGTCTGTGTTAATAACAGGAGAGTTAGACATACTTCCTTCTGGCTGAAAACAGGCCCCCAGTCAATTCTGGGCATCAGCGACACATCATCAATCTGTTCATAGATGTCTCGGTAGAAGGCGCAGTCCTTCAGCCAGCGGTCATGGAGGTGGATGACACTGGAGTCGCCAGAGAAACAAAGATCACTGGTTAATATTCATGGTGACCCACAGTGTTCAATCATAGTGGGACTAATAAAGTATTCTTTTATTTGATCCTCAGTCTCTATAGGCTCCACACGTCCTGCGTGGTGCAGCTCTGTGCTGTGGAGAATACTCACTCGCTCTCTATCTCTCTGGTCTGCGGGTGTTTGAGCTTCTTGGCCTTGTCGACGTCCAGGAACAGGTCCTTCAGAAGACCCTCGGCCTCGCCCAGTTTGTCTGAGATCTCAGTCTGATGCTGAAAGGGCAGCTCTTTCTTCTCATTTTCTGCGTCCTGGTGGAGGAAGACGAAGGACACAGGAATTTTTTAAAAAGGGCAGCCAGTAAAAATGATGGTATCATTAGCTGGTGTCTGTGTCATCCTCACCACCGCCAGCATCTCCTCTGACCGGAGGATGTCTTTCTCCACCTGGTCGGCATTCTTTTGCATCTGGGCGACCAACAAGGCCAGGTTACCAGCCTGGGTCCTGCAAGGGTGAGGAGAAGGGGAGGGGTCTCCGATTAAACCACTGAAAGCACTGATCAGACGGAGCATCATAGAACTGATTCTCTGTTCCTCTCTCATGTTCCACTTACAGTCCAATATCATGTGGAGGTGGCTGGAATTTCCTATCTGCATTTTTGTTTGACATGTTCAATCAAATATACTAATGATTTAAATACCTGATGATGATTTAAATTCTGCCTCCTAAACTTAAATGAACTTCAGGACAACGCACAAACTTTGATTTACAGAAAAACTAATCTTAAAAAACACAAAGACAGGAAGAATATCCTCAGCTTTTTGGTGTTTTTTGTGGAAAGAAGACCAAACCAAACAAATGGAGTGGAGGGAAACGTTAAATGCACTGCTCTAAACCACAAAATAGATATTTTCATAAACAGAAGCAAAGAAGAACGTATGTGTTCTTCTTTGCCCAGAGCCCAGACATGTTGTCAGACGAGTTTGATCATCACATTTAAGATCATTTCCGCAAAGAAAAAATGTATTTAACTCGTTTATCATCTGATTTTTGTCTGTTTACCAAGATGAACTACTTGACTAAACCTGCATTGTCTCAAGGGCCGCTGGCGTGGTGCAGGGTCAGTATGAGGATATGCTGTTTCGCTGTCGGGCCACACCCAGAGCGTTCCATAAATACTAAGAGTTCCACTGATTCCACTGCGACTGTCACTTCCTCTGTTTCTGGGTTAGTGAGTTTGGATAAATGATGAATTAGGGATCAATTGTAATTGTTGTAATTTATTTCCAAACTCATGAGAAGGTGTGTGTTTAAAGAAGGGAGGTGAATGAGGGAACTTTGCAGACTATTGACTAAGGTCATGTTTGTGGTATAATTCACAGGGTTTTATTTTTCTTATTCTTCTCACTTACAGTGAATAAGGTTTGATTATGACGTGTAACCCCTCTCTGTTTTTTTTGCAATCCTATAAAGTGTCTTTGAGCATTTTTAAAAGTGCTATACAAAAGATATGCATTATTATTATTATTCATTATCATTATGATTTTCTTTAACATCTGCATAACAGCGTCCTTTTTAAGAGGAAACTCACAGGTTGAATTTATTACTGAATTTATATGGTTTGTGTTTTAAGGACTAAGGAATAGATTACTGGTGTCTCTGTTGTACATATATATTTTTGAAATATAAGTTTCTACATAATTTTCACACATTAAATCACATGCAAGTTGCGAATTACTCAGTATGTATATCTTGATAAGCACCCTGATGAAATGCAGCATTTACCCCTAAAATCTGTTTCACACCAGTTGGTGAGAGGAGAGGAGGAGAATCCCCACAACAAGTGTTTTAGCCGGTGCATCATAAATCACTGAGTATATGACATGTTGAATTCCTCTCTTTTCTCTGAGAGATTTAACAACAGGGCTGATTGTTCAACCTCAACAGACTTCATTCATACATTTAAACCTCTGAAAGAGAAGAAGAAATGTCTGATGTGTGACACCGAACCAAAGAATGTTGGCAAACCATCCAGCACCTCGCTCGCTGACTGACCGAAGTCACCTCAGAGTACAAACGTGTCTCGCTGGGGAGAAAACAAGCATATGTCGTATAATGTAGAGTTACAAGGAGCTGACAGCACATTTCACATAGCTCTTTAATGATGGAGTGACGGTGGAGGAATGTGGAAACGTGTGTCACCTCCTCCTGCACTGACTCACTGAGGCGTGAGCTGATCTGGTTCTGCAAGCACTCTGACAATGGCCTCCCTATTCCTGCTCACTCAGCAGGAGAGACAGGTACACACCCACGCACCCACGCACACACGCACACACGCACACACAAAATTCTAGTTTCCTATCTCAGCCAAAGAAACTCGATGGCTACTTATGAAGAGAAACAGTTATATATTTGCTCTGATACTGTGTTTATTAGTGAGTGAGTGACATGTTGGAGGTGAAGAGTCATCACTCACTGTCACTGGCAGAAAGGGTCCGTCATAAGGGTCTGCAGAGCATGACTAAAAAACAATATGCTGATTTGATCTTCATGCTTTTACCTCCTGACCTTTGGTGACTTTTTTTTTACTGTGTGTGCTCAATAGTTCAAATAATATCATAATATGTTCATATAGTTTAGTTTTTAGTAATTTTTTATCTGAATAATGTCAGATATAGAATATCCGTGTGTGTGTGTGTGGGAAAGCTGGTGAACTGCTCAACCACCATCGATGACCAGGATCCCAGGACTGTTTCTTTCTACCCCTGACAAAGTGTGATTTGTTGATAAGTTAGAAGTGTACATCCCAATGTTATCAATAAAACAAACTAAATAATCAAACAGAAAAAAAGGGTTTCTTATTTCTTACTCTTTTCACGTGCTCTTTTGCTCGAGGCTGCAATTGTGACTAGTGGTTGACTAACTATTATCTTTCTGTTTGCTGAAGACATGAATGAAAGACTTCTCTCAGTCTCATCCTGTCAAACGAGCGTCGTCTTTCTTTCCTGCGAGCTCGAAAAAGTTGAATGACAGGTCACACCCTCACCGGGATTGTGTGTGTGTGTGTGTGTGTGTGTGCATCAGACAGGGGCTTTTTTTTCAATAGTGTGTGTTTCCCCTGATTAAAGCACTACTGTCTAGTGTTGGGGGGGTTCACTCTGTGTGCGTGTGTGTTTAACTCTTAGAGATCGACTGCTGCTGCTAGTGTTAATCTGATAACTGTGATCCTTTGTGTCAACAGTGCAACATCTCTGTCGTCTTTTGTGTTCAGTGAGCTGAACGCAAACTTTCAAAGGCGCTCTGATCAAAATATCTCTACCGATATACTGTGTTGTATAAGTGTTTTTGTTGAATTTATGTCTGACCATGGCAGGAGAGCCAAACAGCTGTGGCTGATCCAACGAGAAAGCAGGACAACTGGCTAACCCACATATTTAAGAAGGGCTTGTCATCTTTTTTTGTTGTTGTTGTTAGTTAGTTGGAAGATGGGAGAACGAGCACCGCGAAACACTCCCTGATACAGTATCACCAGTTGGTGTTATGACAGTTGTGTTTAATTGTGGGGTTAGATGAGGTTTGGAAAAACTCTCATCTCATGTCAGTGAGTGTGATTACATGTGCGTTCGTATCCTGGTGTTTTTCAGTCTTTTCCTGGTTTTGATCATACTCTCAATATGATGTTTACATGGAAACATGAGAAATGTGATTATTCATATGATCAAAATAGTTTCCAGGCTCGTGACCGTGTGACTGCAGGTGTGTCTCCAGTTCTCACCACCTCAGCCACTGTGACGAACAAGAGGAAGGAACTTGACCTTGAATCTGGAGCGTACTTTAATCTTCCTCTCTCAGTCATGGACTCAGTGTCATTATTAAATTACTGTGCGACCCGCAACATGATTCTACATGGGCAGAACCAGATGAGATCCTCACTCACACACACGCACCACACACACACCACTATGTTGACTCCCTGGTGTCATTCACCCGGAAAGCGACACTGGGTGCGTCTTTAACGTCAAACCAGCAGAACAAAGTATGAATTTGTTTCATGTCACAACCTCAAATTAAAGTTGAAAGAATAAAGTAGATATATTGATTAGTCAAATGATGAAAACTTAGTTGATAATGATTTCGATTACTAATTAATAGCTATTCTTGAAGCCAAATGTTAAACATTTACTCCATTCACTCCAGGATCCAGTTTCAGGAATGTGCTGCTTTTCTCTGTATTATATTATATATATAACAAGTCAAGAAACTTAAAATCATCTCTTAGGACTCTGGGAAAACTTTTACTGAAAAGAAAGAATTGATTATTTTAAAAAGCAATTCATTGAGATCAATGACATTCATCACCAATCGCTGCCCTGTTCTACACTTTTCATGTGACAAGTGATGGAAATTTCTGAACAGCCACGTGAGCTGCAGCACCATGTCTTGTGTCACACCATAAAAAGTACAGTTCTAGACCAACGCCCACGTGAGAGAAAGAAACCAGCTGAGCAGTACGGACGGCCCAGCCCTCATCACACCTCGGCAGACAACACGACCAGGGCAGGTGAAACTGGCTGCCTGTGAAGCCACACCAGTGTCCACAAAGGACAGAGAAGAAGAAACTATTACTCAGTTTCAGCTCAGTTGAAAGCCACATCAGTATGTCCAAGAAATCACATGAACACAAGAGTGTCGTCAGCGCACTGCTGTACCTTCAGTACGATCAGAGTAATCTGGCTCTGGAGATTTCTTTACACATTCAGGTAGTTGACGGTGCTTTAAGCTGCATTTCGTTTTTAAAACGTTGCACATCACGTTACGCTTTTTTCCTTTTTGATCTCAAAGTCGGTTGTAGGCAGAGTGTCTGGATGAAGACCAAATGCCTGGCTACGTTAATCTTCTGATATTTAAATCAACACACACAAACACACGGTTCTGAGAGGATGCTATTTTTTGCCTCATTAAAATCTGATCAGCAACAAACCTGTTCTGGTTGACTTCTAAAGTCACTTTAACTCATAAACACAGTTTCACTAGTTCCCCCTGTTGTCCTGAAGCATACTGTCCCACCTCATGTTTTCAAAGTAAACCTGACCTCGGACTCTGTTCGCGGGCTGGCAAACAACTCAAAAAGCTTTCCCCTTCCCTGAGATTTAACCCTAACCTAAAATCAGTGGAGAATTTCCAATCTGCACACTTGCACTTCAGACTTTATTTCTCAGCCCTGCCATAATATAAGAGGAGGGCGACCACAGCACGCAGAGAGAAAGAGGACAAAGGCATGCACAGGAAACATGACACAGTTGTCAGGCTGGGGAAAAAACACTCACTTGTTGATCTTGCCCGAGAGCTTCAGGGTACTGTCCTTACTCTCCTTTTTCTTCAACATCCTGGCGGTCGTGGGGGGTCAAGCCGAGATCCCACAGAAATCTCTCTTTCTATCTCTTACTCCTTCTGTGTCTTCCTCACTCTGCAGCTGCCACTCTGTCTCTCCTCTCCCTCTGGTTCCTTTCAAACACACTCAGTGGTACACACAGTCACGTCAGCACAGTGTTAAGCGCTGGCTGCTCCTCCCAGACAGGTGAACAGGTGTGTCACCGCCCAGACATCCACCTTGCAAGGGGGGAAGACCGGACCGACTTGTTTGCCGCACTATTCCTTTCTCCCACCTTTTGCCCTGCCCTTCCTTTTCATCGGGGCCCTGAAACACTAAGATCTCAGAGCAGCAGAGGCCCGTCCATAGATGCATCCTTCATTCCTACAGAGTGAAACAAGGAGTGACTTCACATCTGGATAATGTGTGCAGTGAACATGTAGCGGAATTTTGTTTCCTGCAGCAGTACAAGGATGAAGTAGTAGTAATAACACACACACACACACACACACACATTCTTGCCTTCCTTACTACAGAGAACTTTACATTGACTTACTTTGATTTCCTGGAGACTAACTCTAACCTTAACCATAGTTACCAATTGCCTAACCCTAACCTAGCCTTAACCTACACCTAGACCTGAACTGAACCTAAACCTATCCTAAACCTAAACCTAAACCTACAACTAACCTAACCCTAAAACTAACCTTAACCAAACCTAACCTAACCAGCTGCATAAATAATAGATAATAATAATTCATTTGATTTCCCAATGCCTTTCTAGACACCCTACAATACATAATGACACGTGTAAATTTAAAGTTTTACCCTGCCAATCATGACCCCACTTTTGTGAGATCAAAGGGACATTGACCTTTGACCACAAAATTCCAACTGGTTCATCTCTGAGTCCAAATGAACGTCGCCACCAAATTTCCTCCTGGCGCTCCTGAGATGTTAAATTCATGAGGTCATATTGACCTTAACCTATGACCTCTAAAATGTAATGAGTTCACCCTGAACGATTGGGGTAAATTGGAAGAGATTCCCTCCAATTGCATTCTAAAAAAGGGAAGACAAACTGAAAATGTGAAGCCTCTGGCCACAGCTGGCAGAGGCAAAACTCCTTGCAAAATATACCATGTAATTATTTTTCAAAAATTGCTTTATTCTTGTTAAGTTTCCCAACATCTTGTTCAAAATCTCATTTAAGTATCATTTTAAAATGTGCCGTATTTGATGAAATATTAAACAGTGACTGGATTCAAAACCATCCTCTTCCCTTCTTCTCTTTATTATTCATGACTCTAAAATCTAAGGCTGATTGTATGAATATTGAGCTTTTCACTTTCTCTGTTACCTGTGTTAACCCTCAGCCAGGCCTCAGTTAGACTTGATGCTACAAACACACACACAGTGTATACAGTCAACAATGGAGAAGAGATGACGACTGTTACATAATGCTGCCATATAGAGGCACATGTCATAATATTCACTATGCAGATGAAGAGACAGGAGATAGAAACAAAGAGGGCTCCATGAATTAGCAAAGTCCGGTGCGTACCTTCAGCAGACATGCCAGTCATTCAGGATCAGGGCGTCTCTGTGCAGCGTATCAACAAAAGGAAATCATGATGAGGAATGCAGTTGGGCAGCTTTCTCTGCAGCAGAGTGGGGAACACACATTTTTTATGTGTCCAGTCACACAGTCTCTCTCTCTGGGTGCGTCCACCTGTCTGGAAAAACAGATACTCTTTATTTTTTGCTTAGAGAGGCATCAAGGAATTATTTTCATCTCATGACAACGCAGCACAAATAATACCTCAAATTTCCACCTCGATTAAACTCAACACGTTGTTGTGGTCAAGTAGATGTTGTAATGGTTAAATGGTATATAACCAGTTTTAATTATATTATAAATAAAAACAAGATTTAGTGGTGCTTTGGTCTAAACTAATGTTGTACACAAAGACAATGCTTATGTTTACCATAGCTATGTTTACAATGTGTTTATCATAGCTATGTTTACCAGAACTGCGTCCTTCAAAAGATGCAACAGTCTACCTGCCTCACAAAGATGGCCTCCTTCGTGGGCCCAGTAGACTGCGAAGGATGAACCGAAATAAGACGGTCTGGACTCCGCGGCTTTGGGCGATTGCAGTCCCCAGATCGTATAAATCCTTAGTTGTTCGGTTGATACTGAAGCCTGATACCGAAGCATTGGACGTCTCGTTACTTGTCGTTGCTGTTACCTACTGGGATAGTTTGGGTCGTGAAGGATCCACCTGTTGCTGCCTTTGTTCCTCTGGGATGGAAGGAAGCATTTGTCGGCCGCATTTCAATGAGACTTTCAAATACGACAGCACAGTATTTTGCGGTAACGCACCTTGACGTTAGTTGTCACCCGCCAATAACCCGAACACCGCTGTGACGTAACCGTACTCCAAATGCAGCCTTCAAAGGAAGCAGCCCCTGAATTGAGACACAGCTCATGTCAACCATCTTAGTTTAGTGTGTTAACACTTGCTACTCAGATGTTAACACAAGTCACAATTGAAATTGATGAGTATCATTGGTAGGTGACATTAAAATTTTGACCCAATTATAGTGATAAACGAACAGAGAATCACCAAGGTTATTACCATTCATCCTCAGGGGACCATGATTGTGAGCTCAGAATTTAATGACCATGCCTCCAATAGTTGCTGTTTCAGATTGGATCATAATGGTGAAACAACCAACTATCATTGCTATCCCCAAAGAAAGCTCTTTAACACTTAAGAACTTTAAAAGAGATAAACGCCAATACAGAGTTGTCCCTGGAGGTAAAAACTAAATGAATTAAATGGATCAGAAACATCCTCAAGTTACTCGTAGTTCGCAGGGCAACATAAACATGGCAAGAATTTATTTGTATGGCACCAAGAAAACAGTGAGGGTGTGTCAGTCTTTTTCCTTAACTACACACAGAAGACAAACACAGCATGGTTGTCTGGTTTACAAAGTAAATCTGACAAAGCTTTGTTACCTGCATTGCACCTTGGACCTTTTCATGTCTCCCTTGCACTGAACAGGGGAAATCTGAGTCATGTCAACAATTATATATACATTTTTTTCCTATCAGTGAAATGAACCAGCAACATTAATGAGACATTGTGAGAATAGAAATATTAAAACATGCAGTAAACTGGAAGCACTGTTGTATCTCATCTCGGGTTTCTCCCTGCAGATAAGCATTTAACTCCATTTCATCACGTCACAAATATCTTCAGTTCATCCAGGCAGAGAACATTTCTGTTTCTGAATTTACAAAGACACGTGTGTACGTGTGGTAACATGAAGTAAATGATAAGGTAGAGATGCAAAGTCCTTGTAGAGTGCTTGGTGTGGCTTAATTAAATGCAATTGTATTTAATTTAAACGTTTTGTGTAGAACAAAGCTATTTTCATGTCAGGTTGTGTTCAGTGAAAAACACACCTATGTAATTATTCATTCTTACATGAAAATGAATATACGTAAATTGAACTTAACACATTCACACCCTGCGATGGCATCCTACGCACTCCTGGTGACACAACCACACCCAAAACAAGTCACACACACACCTCTACAGTTTGAACTTCTTTCAGACATTCCCCTTTTTCTTATAAAACAATTTGAGGTTTGATTGTACATATCATTCAAACAAAATCAAAGATGAATGTTATAAATCTTCATTTTCTTCTGAATCACAAGGAGCCCAGTTATGTGTTTGGTGCAAATATATTTATTGATAGAACTGGAGACTCAAATCATACATTCTCATTATTTGAATTATTGATCAACTAATCGTTTTCCAGGCTGTTCCGAGGTCTTAATTCATTAACAAAAAACACAGAGGGGGAGGAGAGAAAAAGAAAACAATACATTGATCAAAATTAGACAGCAAAACAGTTACCATGTGAGTGAGTGAAACGATCCTCTAGCTACAGAAAAGCAGGTCCCCTAAGGATCAGAGGAATTGAGGGGCTTTGGTGTGCGGAGATGATGTGATTCCACATCATGACTGAGAAACAGCTGATGACAAAACATTTTTCAGCCACTACAGTACAGACATGTAACTGGTGCTTAAATGGTTTAGTCCTACTGATGATGGACAAAGAGGCGCGGTGGTGGTGAGCTGCTAAAAACTCCCGTGTCCTGACTATCCACTGCTGTTGTAATACTATGTAAATCAAAATATCAAATAAAAACAAGTATAACGTATAATCATTTGAACTTCACTCAGTATGGGTACAACATGGTCGTCATCACGACACTGTTTTGTAGAAAGAAAAAAAAAATGTGGCTTAAAATTTGAGAGGGGTGATAAAAATGTGAGTTCTGCGTGGACGTCTACACGAGCTGGAGCTGTTGGACCCTTGTCTGACATTGTGGTACGTTCAATACCACATGTCACACAGTGCAACATGAACATAGCAAGTTGCTTCTGACATTAATAAATTAAAACACTCAGCTACTTTTTGAAAACAACCATTTCACTCTTTGATTCATGGCTTCGTCCTCCATCTTCCTGTTGATGCATCTAAAACTTAACTCGAGCTGTATCCCAGTTGTTACCACACCTCTTTTCATATTTCAGTCTTCTGTTTAAAGGGGTAACATAACTGCAAACGATTTATATGGTTCAGCAGCCGATTACAAAAGACAGGACAACAAACATGTCAAGATCTTTTACTTCCTGTGCTTTTTAGCAGCTTGTCATGTAGTTTTCATGTTGCAGTACTGGCCTGTAGTGTCATAGGTAATGTGGTAAAAGGTCCGGTTGGTCATTTGTCTCTGAAACACTTTATGGACCTCGCAGGACTGTAATAGGCACGACCAATTAATTCCTTTGGACTGAAGGAAATGATTGGCTGCCGTACCCGTCTGTCACTAATCAACCCGCCTGGCTGCGTGCACCCTGCCATTGCTCTCACATTGCATGACCGGGGAGACATACACCCCTGAAGCGGAGATGATGGCCAGAAGTTAGAAAGTGAGTCACGGAAAAGTTAGCTTCTGCAGTTGTCAGGCAGTGAGCGTAGCTTTGATGAGAGGGCTGATGGGAGGGGGTAGGAGGAGAGACAATGGTAAAGGTGAAAAAAAAAAGATGGGACACAGCTGAACTATGTCACTTGTCAGTTGGTCAAACTACAGGTCACAGATTATCTCTTTGTACATTTGAGATTTAAGAAACAATGCTGAAACACATAGAAAGAAAAAAAATTAAGACAATTAAATGAAGGCGCTTAGGTAACACAAAATTTCTTTTTACCAGTGATGCCAAAGTACCTTAGTTTACTCTGACAAGATTTTGAGATTAACAACATCGCTGTTGGCATCATGACCATGGCTACACAGCTCAAGTTAATGGAAGCCCATGCAGCCTGGTATTGTTAATAGAGGCAACAGGTGGACTTGGGTCATATTGCTATTTGAAACTGATTCAATTAGTTTTCTATCATGTTTGTTCGAAGATAAGACCCACTGTGCTTTCCCCAGAGGCGCCAACTCAACATATCTTGCACTTAGGCACCACAAATCAAAACAATAAAAGTTACAGAAATTATTCTAATCATCAACTGACCCAAGTCTGGTTGTTTGTGGTAAACTCTGGGCCTTGTGGTTCTCATGTGGAGGCCGAAGCTTGGTTGGTTTGATTTAGCTGCCAAAGCCAAAGATGCCCTTGATGTAGCCGGTCAGACCGCCCTTGCCCTTCTGCTCCACCTTGTCATCCAGCGGTGGGAAGGCCACATGGTTGAGAGCAAGGTCAAAGAACAGGGGCTTGCAGGGGATTGGCTGGAAGTCAGGGGGGAACTGGACCAGATTGGGATGCTTTCCTACGAGGGCGGTGTCAAGGCGGAAGGTCTCCAGGCGTTCGCAGAGGGGCTGCATGGAGGAAGAGGGGTGAGAAAGTCAACATCAATGAACCCATTAACACGTTAAACTACTTTGAATTTATTCTAGTCATATGAATTAAAGGATGTTTATAATATTAGTGTCACTTCTCTTACCCTGTTGTCTTTCACCTGCAGCTGAGAAGGAACTTCAGCAGTCTCATCTGTGTCTAAAACACAAACAATTCCTCAGGATTATACACAGAATGAAGCTGAATAGAATAGAATGAGGCTTTGTGGGTTCCTGTATGGTAAATATAAATGAGCTGGCGAGAAATCAGGCAGTTCAAAAAGTGTCCTCACCTAAAATGGCAGCAGCTTGAAGTGAGTATTTCTCAGCATTGACCTCAGCAATCAGCTCCTGAACATCAGGGAGATCCTACAGAAATTCATAATGGATATTAATGACACGGCTGATTTCTAACTGTGAGGTTGAAACTGCTGCTGTGTGCTTGACAAACTTTGAGGCTGTTGTTGAGGTTCTTGGCTTTAGACTGGACCTCCTTGGCGTATTTCAGCACCCTCTCATACAGCACCAGCGCCTCACTCCACTTCTTCACCAGCACATATGACTGGGCTATGAAGAAACACCTGCAAGAGGAAAACAGAAGATAAACACAGCATTAGCAACATAATTGTAAGTATTTATGGACAGGAACGCTGTGTATTAAACAAATCGTGTGTCTACTTGGGAAGAAATTACACATTATGGGTGCAAATATGTCAGGTTGGTATTTGGCACCGCCTCACAAACACTCTTTTGATCAGATGCAGCCGTAACATGTAAAAATCTAAATATCTGACCTATAAGCCTTGTAGACTAATGTCTTAAGGGACACCTCCTTCTGGAAGGTGTGGTCGTCCTCCAGACCCTGCAGGGTGGAGAGCTCAGCCAGACTCTGGAGAGAATAACAGACAGAAGAGGGAGGGAGAGACAGAGATGTGCGGACATGGGGAGAAAAATAAGGTGAGAAGAATGTGACAGAAACTGTCGGTCATAGTTCAATACTGAGTGTCGACAACACAGATCAAACATCAAACCAGCTCATCACAACACAACAACCAGACGCAATTTTAAGAGATTATAATGAGTAAAATTCTTTAGATGAATGCAATTGTTTGTGCAGGCATTCACCCCCCCCCAACAAAATCATAGTATATACAGCATCCAGACATTTACCTGGAGGATGATGTCATAGAGGCGGATCAGGTCCTGAGGACGGGGGCCCCTCTTGCTCTCATCAGTCTCGGGCTCCTTCAGTTTGGCCTGAAGAGTGTGGGCCATGCTCTCATTCCTCTTCACCAGAGTGCACAGCTTGATGTAGGTCAGGTAACTGAGAGACGAGACAACAGCACATTTATTTTTCACCCATCAAAGAGACAGTTAAAATATCAGAGGCTGGAGACATAGGCCTGGATACTTGTTGTATTACCTATGGCTTAATTAAAATCACTTTTAAGCTATTTAACAAACTGACAATTCTTATGTATTCTGATGATAATAAATACAGCATCTTTGAGTTTTGGACAGCTGATGGGATAAAACAAGGAATATAAAGAGACCATTACAATGACCATTTTCACCAAATTCTGAATTTTATGGACAAAATGGAATTACAGAAAACAGCTGACAGTTGAATTTATAATGGAGAAAACATTTGAGCTGCAATAATATACAATCTCCTTGTTTGACACAGTGATGACCGAAAAAGACAAAAGTATGCAAAGTCCAGAGCTGGCCAATTTAAGCCCAATTGGATCGACTAGATAATTTGAGGAGAAATCAAGTCTGGAACCTCAGTCGGTGCCGATGTTCGGCTCAGATGATCTGATAGTGTGAGGGGTTACAGAACCAGTTTTAAATCTCCCCATGAGGTCACATGAGATGTGAGGTGGTGCGGTGGTGCCTCTGGAGCAATAATCTTAATAATATCCTGGAGTGTTTATTTCTAAACTTGTAGTGTAGGTGTGTTAAAACTATAGAGAAGGACATTTTTAAAGATTCTCCTTATGTTCATGATGCCACCTGATTTCCATCTCCCTGTAGTCTGAGCGCAGCTTTACAAGTACAAACACAATCTCTGACAGAAGTCTGTTTTACCTGTGCAGGAACTGCAGGTGTGACACTTTACCACTGTCGCCTTCAGTGCCTCTCTCTCGCTGCTTCTACAATGAAAATTCAAATAGCTTTAAAAAAAAGGACATTTTTCACATTCCTGTTGTTCCTGTCACAAATCCTAACTGTTGGTAAACTGTAAATCAAAGTCATAATTTTGACATTAGGTCAGAATAAAACCCTAAATATGTTGTCTTACCGCCTCACTCTTGAGTTCCTCTCTCACAGCCTGGATGGTGTCTCTGCACTCGGCCAGCAGGGTCTCATAGAGATGCTCTTTGGTCTCCTCATTAGCTGCCTACACAACAGAAACAGTCATACAATCTATGGTGTACCTTAGTGAATATGTCTAACTGCAACATTAAAACCTCAAATTTACAAAGTCCAATAAAGTTAAGTTGTTACACCAATACCCTTAAAGATGAACAAATTAACGCACATTGGCCATTATGTCTGAAACGAAGACTTTCACAATCACCTTCCACCTGATTAATGTGACACTTGAAAGATAATTTATGCATTCATAAGTTGTAGAGGTTGAAAACAAAGAGCAACAGTTAAAGCAGGAACGTGATGGTGAAAAAGTGGGGGGAGAGTCACAGGTATGTGGCCCGGCAGGCTGCCCATACATTCCTGCACACAACTTATCAGTAATCCGACACTGAGGAGTTTCAGGGTTCAGATTTCTGTGAAAGACACGATTGTTCTTCATCTTTTCCCTCCCCTGACAATACACCTGTGTTCCTATGATATCGCCTGGAGTCTGCAGGACATGTCATGTTTGTGTTGAGGAGGCTGTGTGGGATTTGTGTAAAAGGGGGAAATGTCATTAGTGTGATTAATGGCAGAGAAAATGCTGATAGCATTTTTTTGTGCTTGTAAAAGTATGCCGACATGTCTGATGTTACCGACTCATTTTTACCTTTGGAGGCAGAAAATGCACATCTCATCACAGAGGAAGAATGTTACGAGGAAATTCCTCACGGTGATAATTGATAATAGATGTGTCATGAGGCTGCTCTCATCCACCCAAAAGGTTTAAGTTATGTAGAGGCACACACTCGTGCCAACACCCTGGTAACACCCTTTACGACCAGCTCAACCTGTCGAGCATCCTCTGTTCAGATTGAGGGTTGAACAGATAAACTGATTAGAGGAAGTTTGGTGTCGATGGAGCTTGAAGATGGATGTACGGCCAAACCCATTTCCTGTCCACACAGGCTAACATCTGAGTTTTAGGTGCAACACAGGAGGACTCCTTCAGTGTTGGTTTAAAATGATGCCGTTTGAGCAATCAATGAGAATTAGCACCCAAGCTGGCTACTGAATCATTTTGGTCTTATCTGTCTTTAAGTCTAAAAATATTAAAAAACTATAATAATTATTGCCATTCTCTAACTGGCTTCAAGTGCATTCAGTCATGGCCACTCTCAGCTTAACAATGACCTAAGAGTCCATTTTAAAGGGAAAGGTGTTTGGAGAAGGTAAAGGTGATCTGTCCTCAGAGACCTGCTGGGTGTAGTCCTGTATTCATGTGTGGGTTGAAATGCACAGAATGCAGTCGTGCGATGAGAGAGGCTGCATGCCAGAGACCTGAGTGACTGTGGGTGTGATGGGTGTGTCCGCAGGGTGTGTTGAGCCTTCAGGCTCAGACAAACCAGGAGGAAAGATCTGCTGTGACACTGAGGGTACATTTGAGACAGTAAAGAGGAGAGTGCCACCTGTTGAAAGTTTAAGGATATAATGTGTAAAATGTGTTCTCGGGCTATGGGCCAGCTTCTTATCGCTGTTGTCACTCCTGCAGAGTAGGAGACACATTGATGCCAGAAGGATATGCAGACTGAGGCTATGTGGCATATGTAGGTATGAGGAACAAACTCTGAACCGCTTTATAATCACAACAAAGCATATTTGGGTGAGGTGTTACATTCTTTAACATCCCACTTTAAATTGGATATTACCTCTCTGATTCAACACAACATAGCTGTAGGTGGGTAGGTCTGTCTACGCAGTCATATTTTTGGGTCGAGACACACCCCGCATCTGTGCTGATGCAGAATGCATGATTTGGGGTTTAGGCAACAAGGCAATGAGAACAAAGCAACACTACGAAATAGCAGTTTCAAAAATGTGTTTGATGATACACTGACTTGAAATACGGAGAATGGTGCCACTTAATTCCCACTCCTCACGCTGAAAGCCTGGTCTTGCTCTATTTAACTTTGGTGAGTGGGTATGAACTCCTGTGAGAGGTAACTGATGGATAATCGCAGCTTGCATTGTCAGAAAGAGGCCCAGCAAGTTCAAGAGTAATGCTGTAACTGCAGATCAGTTAAAAAGGATTTAGGCACATGGAGCTGGGCTGCGGACACGGGGAACAGACCCTGGGACCCCGGACAGCTCCACTGCTCGGCCACAGCATCACCAAGCACGGGGCAGACACCCAGGGCAAGATGCTGAACCCCTAAAATGGCCCCTCATAGATGTTAACTGCACTAATTGTAAGTCACTTTGGATAAAAGCGTCAGCCAAATGAAATGCAATGAAGTAGAGATGAGAGAGTAGAGTCCAGTACTGTGAACAGTGGCAAGGAAAAGTGTGAATACCAGGTTTCCACAGTGGACCAACGCTGTAAAATGATTAGCGCCACTGTCTCTCAACACTCCTGCTGACCTGTGTTAAATTTACACTTTAACACCAACACTTATCGGAAGTTATTAGGCTCTGAACCGTGCTGAAGTTCACTTTGTGTTAGTTTGATTTGCTCCAGAGTATATGAGACACCCATATAAAAAAAATGAAAAAAATTCCAACACTTAGTGCGCAAATAGTTAAAATGCCACACATAACGCAAGACGCAACTTGACACGCACAGCCAGGACATCAGGGTTCAAGATCCAACATCATTGCTAAATAACTAAATAATCGTTGCTGTCTGTGTGTGAAGACTGAGAGATGAGCGCATTGTATTATTGTTTATATTTTATTTAATGTAAATAAATAAATATATATATATATATATATATATATATAGTGTACCTATTGAATACTGCACTGAGGTTTGTAAAAATAAATGGTTTGTTCTGTAACCTAGTGGCCTTTTTTAATTTTTGAGATGTGATAATTTTCCATCAAAGTAAAATTAGAAAAATGTTGTGCATGCTGTCGATTATAGGTCTTAGAAAGAAAATCTGATTCGGCCAAAATGCATCTCTAGAAGCTACTTGCCTGAGCAATGGCTGACTCGTTGTCTGCCAGACCCAACAGGAAGATGCGGGCCTTGTCGATCTTGACGGGCACCACCCGGCCTCGCCACTCCACTTCACCCATGGTGGCTGCTTGCTTGGTTCTTGCCTGAGTGATCAGGGACTAAAGAAAAAAGAAAAGAGAAACAAACATAAGAAACTGTGACATGTTTGGATGTAAGAATAATCGGTCCCGCCCCCAACATGGAATCACCAATATAAGATAAATAACTGATGTTCAAGCCTATGAACTAATATCTTCTGCGTTCACCTCCAGTTTCTCAGCCATCATGCCTCCTCCTCCACCAGTCAGTCTCATCTGCATCAAGTCATTGATGGCATTCTGATCACCTGCAATCAGAGAGAGGGGGGGTGAAATCTAGTTACACTGCGTGTGTGTGTGTGTGTTGGGAGATGTTGTTTGCAACATGTGCCATTACAAGAAAACATCTCAGGTTGCCTCCATGAGTCTATGAGGGCTGCAAGTTATATTGAGGAGGATCAGATTGGAGTGTTACTCACCAATGTTGTAAGCACAGTAGCGGATGTTGGGCGAGATCTCGTCCACGCGCTGGCGGTACAGAACTGCCAGCTCCTCTGTGAAAGCACTGGCTAGTTTCTCATAGATTGTTCTGAGAAGACATGAAAATAGTTTGTTTTTATAAAGTTAATAAAAACCCACTGATGACAAACACATATGCACTTATTCTGGCACTGCGCATGTATTTATTCTGCCACTTTAATTAGAAACTGCAATGATGTTAAAACTCACTTGCACTTGTTGAAAGCCTCCATGGCAAGCTTCCATTCCTGCAATTCAAACTTTACCATGCCACCTAGGTAAGCAGTGTAGGCCTGAAATCAAATAAATTTGCCATAATTAGTGGCTGTTGTAAAAATATGAAAAATGTTGCTCCGGTAAGCACGGCTTTAATTAATTGTAAGTATCAATAACATTATTAATAATAATAATGAGCACCAAAATTGTCTTGCATACCTGTGCCTCCAGTTTGGTCTTAGCATCGACGCGGGGGCTTTCACAGAGCTTCTCCAGCTTCTCACTGTGCTTGGCAGCCTTTCGTAGACGTGCCAGCAGGTGGAAGCGTTTACGTGGTTCTGTATTGGCCTCCTGCTTCAGCTGCATGGCGTAGCTCCATGCACGTTCTGCCTCCATCAAAACCAGCAATAGGTACCTGTAGGCCGGAGGTGGAGATGAATCAGTTGTTAGGTAGAATGCAATACTATTATTATTATATTATTATTATTATTTCATTATTTTCAGTGGACACATCAGTTATAATTGAATTTTGTTTTATTTCCAGGTATTTTTGAGACTATGTTAGGAAAATGAGGGGGAAAAAGAAAAACAATCACATTTTCAAGTCTTCAAAATTACCAGTTACTTCATTTATTCTGAGCACATTTTGATAACGAATATATTATACAATGTATGTCCAAAAAAAGGATTTTAGTAAATCTATGTATGCAATGTCCCGCTGAGTCATTGGTTTAGCACAACAATCCTTGAGGATAAATGGATGTCTCATTCTCCCATTAATCACACACAGTATTTTAGATTTCAGTGTCACAAGCCACGCACTGCCACCAGTTCACAGCATGTGATTGACCAACTCAAATCATCAGTTGCTCACCTGTTGTCAGAAAGCATTTCGACAGTTATTTTCTTCCCAATGAACTTGTGTCTATTTCCCATCTTGAAGCCAAGAGCCTTGCGCAGGCGACGCAGCCTGCGAGAGCAGTAGCCCCTGAAAATGGTTAAACAAGAAGTTCATATTGCAGTAAATCATAAATGCATATTTTAATCGCAGTTTCTCATAATGAACAGAGCAATCAATCGCTGCTGTTGTGCTGTAAACAAAATATACGATTTCCGCAGAGGACTGTATACATCATGTCTTGCCTCATGCACGCTCTACTCAGGTGCCACCGCTCGCCTGAACGCTCTGGACATTTCCCTGTTGTTGAGAGCACGTCGAACCCAGAAAATATTCTCCTGCATCGTTCATATGTGAAAGGCAAACACGGGACAATGTGCTGACCCAATTTCCCAGACATTATCCCAAGTACATGTCACACACGTCTTCAGCGAGGTGATGTTTCAATGATCAGTTTATTATTGAAGTTGTGGCTAGTGTAGCTGTATTCAAGAATTTATAATAGTCTGGGGTGAACATTATGAACTACATGAAGGTAGAGTTAGACTGAATTAGTTTGTGTCTATGTTTTTTAGACAATTTCAAACCATTAGAATCAATGAGCTATTTATAACCCAGCAGTGTGACTGAGCCATATGGCAGCAGTGGTTTCCACACATTACTCTCCATTTATAAATCAAGAATCTGGTCTCAGACAGAAATACTGTGACATAAACAAATCAAAGTAAATGAATGAAACCAATAGGGTCTGAAAGTCAGTTTACCGATTAAGAGATAAGATCTATGAATGTCTTCTGCATGAACCCCCACAGTAAAGAGTGGACAGCTGAGCCCAGTTGGAGCAGGTCCTGGATCATCTGCGACTCACTCACCTGTATCTCTGGTAGTCTCCGTGTCTGAGGCCATGCTGCTGCTGGGACTCCTTGATGATTTGCAGGACTGGGATTCAGTGTTAAGGGACACAATCTAATCACCACAGTCAATGAGTGAATGTCAGTCATGTTAGCGCTGCCTGTTCAGACCCCGACAGCCCTGAGTACAGGCTACAACAGTTAAAAGCGAATAAAAACACTCCAATCAATACCTAATATTCCCACTTTGCTTAATATCCTAACAGCTGACACTTCTTTACCTGACCTGGCTCATAAATCAGCTTTTTTCTCTCAGCCTCTCAGCGCCTGCTTCACTGTGACACGTCGCCTATAAAACGTTATCCTCTGACCGAGCTAGCTAAGAAGCTAACGCTAGCTTCGGAGTCCAACACAGATTCAACACAGAATTACAAATAAGAGAAAATGTCGTTTCCCGTCTGCGGCTGAAAAGGATACTCTCCAGTCCGAGTCCTCCGTCTGACGAGTTCTTTTTGTTTTCATCCGTGAGGGAAACTTTCCCTTCGTTCTGCTTGTCTGCGGCCATGTCTAGATGCTAGCTGCTAAGCGGCGCTAACGCACACACATGCTCAGTCACAAGTGGAGCCAGGGAATCTCAGGACTGTGTTGAAATCTCGCGAGATTTACGTGGTACGTTTTCTAATCTTTAAAAAAAATTGTATTTCTTTTTAAGCAGTGACAGAGATAAACTGAATCATACACATACAGACGAATCACTGACAGAAAAAAAAACTATATAAAGTCTGATCTCTCTTTCTCTCAGAGAGAGAGCACACATACCTCCACCAAGGCCCGACAGTAGCAAATTTCACTCATTGATTTCAGTTCCCTAAATATAACATCTCCCAATGTTATTAAATAAAGCAATAAAAAAAATTCTGTATCTGCACCCTGATCCAGATACACACCAAAAGTTCTTCCCTGACCCACATCCCGTGGTTGTTTTATGTGTAATCCTGCTTGCCAACAAATGGACAGGGTTGAAAACATAATATTATCCACCTCTTTGCATTTGGGCTGAAGGATGAGAGAGTCCTTAAGCTACACCCTGTAAGAGATGGAAAGTACATGCACAATGGGTGTGTGCACATGGACTTTGGACTAAGTCGTGATGAGTCTCTTTGCCTTTCAGATGTTCTACAGTGTGGTCATCCATCAGTCAAATCCAGTTTCAGCTTGGGTCACACTGGTAAAAGGTTTTATTTTTATTACATTCACCGTTCAGCACTTGCAGATGTACAATAGTTTTGTCTCTAGAATTGAGACAGCACAATATTCAGTATTATATATACAATCAGCCATTTTTGGTTTCCCCCAACAAGTCGTCCATTCAGATTTTGTCGGCAGCAGAAATGTATCTGGAGAGAAAGTTCTTGATCTCAGAGATGTGCATGGTTTCTTTGATGGTGGTGTCTCTGCTGCGGACCTGAAGGAGTCCACTCTCCAACGTGTTGTCACTGATCACCACGGTGAAGAGCACTCCCATCTCATCGTACCTACAGTGCAATGACACAGAGACCAGATACAGATGTTGACTCCGAAGCAGGCAAATCATCACTCATTTGCTCCAGCTCTGCTTCCATTACAACATTGAGTAGCTGTTTACTTGGCGTGCAGCTGCTCCATTGATGTTGGCACAGTTTCAAGGTACCCGGGCCACACGGAGATCTTAGACTCCATGAACTCCTGCAGAAGGCCTTCACAAACCTACAGAACACGCAAAAGGGACATGCCATGAAAATCTCACTGTCAGTGTTTTTGAACATGACATTCAGAATTTGAGGAGTTTGGGAGCTCATGGAATTAGACCACCCCCCACTCTCTCAATCAGCAGCAAGTCTCTGCCCATTAATGTGCAGGACCTGTAGGAATATGTAAAAGTGAGCCAAGCATGGAAAATACTGTTGATGGCTGCACAGACGCACATCAGTCCGGAAAGATCTGATGTAGTGTTTGGAGATTTAGGAGTGCCTTCGTCTGCGAAGGCACTCCTACAGTCAGCGGAGGGCTCTTCATATCTAGGGGTAGGGCCAAGGGAGAGGAATTGGGACAGGGCATAAATGTTTTTCTGACCTGTCTCAGTTCCATAGTGGCTCCTCTGCCAATGTCTAAAGCCACTTTGACTGGAGCCAACACTGGATGCAACTTCAGAACCTGAAATCAATGGAGAACCAAAACTCAGCGACAGAATGACAGAATAAAAGAGGGATATATAATGAAATTATGAGTACAAAAAATAATTACATATCTGCTTTTTTCTTTTCTTTTTTCAAATGTGGCTCAGCTGTCGAGCATCGTTACCTTTCTCTGCAGCAGCCTCTGCTTGCTGTCTCCTTTCTTCAGCAGCTGCAGCGAGTTGGACAGAAAGGCCATCAAACCTCGGTCCATGTTCCCGGTCACAGAGACGACGTGAGGGACCGACTTGCGCCCGCTTCGACACTGAAATATGTTTTTCAGAACAAATAACATAGAACGTGATTACATTAAAAAACACAACAACAATAGTGAGATAGCTGATTGAATATTGAATAGTTTTTTCCTTATAAGTCAATATTAACCAAACTGAATATTTTAGATGAATACATTTAATCAACCAGAGCTCACACTGTGACCTCAAAAAACAATGAGTCTATTCTCACCATGAATCATAATTTTTGAACTGGAAATACACAATAGGGCATTTCACTGCAGACATATTTGACTTGTCATTGCAAGAAGAAGCAGCTTGACAGGTCCAGTGTAGCAGCCGTGTGCGATTGCTCCTATAAACAAGGTTGTGTCCACATCAAGATGTTGAGTGAAAGAAGCGGACGGACCTGCAATTTTGTCCAGACTCCTTTGTGTGTCTGCAGCAGCTCAGCGTCTCCTTGGTTCCACAGTGTCTCCAGGGGCTCTGGTCCCCACGGGAAGTTGTAGACGATCCTCACACCGCGAGACGCCGCCCCCACACGTTCATCTGCCGGGACTTCACTGCTGCTGAAGTCGGAGGGAGACAGGGAAAACTGGACAAGGATGGATTGAAGGAGAAGAAGAAGACAATAAGTTATGTTATCCTGATGTAGTCCTCAATATGCTTTCTTGACTATGCAGCCTTTGGGATTCCAAAAATCCCTCCATTGTAAAACTCGTTTTGATACTCAACTGAAGAATTTCAAAAAACATCTGTTTAGGGGGGAAATTAAAGGTTTCAGCACAGATTACACTTTATCTTCTAATTTGAAATAAAATGAAGGGTGGTAAAGTGTGCTTATGAAATATACACAGTCTTTTCAAACAAAGCAAACGTTTATTACTGATCTTGACCCTCAGGAAATGGGGCTTGTAACCATCTACTTAACATATTTAATATGAGAATATATAGAATAAAATCAGATGCACTACTCCAGTTGGCACTGCACAACATTAGCAGATAATATAACTACACTGTGACCACGTGACTAAAACGTGTTTGTCTGAGGAATGCTCACGATCTGTTCTGTTTGAATACAATGAAACATTGTCTGTGCTATGCCTCGTCACTCCTGACTTTACAGACAACAGAATTCCTTGTGTAGAAAATAATTTGATGAAAACAGCCTTTAGCAGAGTGGAAACTGAAGAAGGTGATATCGTGATATGTTTCTTTAAATCCTGGGTGAGACGAGGGCTGTGCCATTCCAGGAGTTCTACTACAGTTACAGAGAGCATCAATAAGAACAAGCAGGAACATTTTTGTCTTTTCGTAAAAATGTTTTTTTGCTCTCCTTTAATGGCAATAAAAAAAAATCTGTTCATTTTAGGTGAAAACCAAATTGGCTTCAAAATGACACAAGAAAGACTTTAATGAACCTGTGGCAGTTCACTCCAAACAATACTCACTTTTCTCCACCATTTCAGCCTCTGTCGTGCCCAGTGATCGAGCCACTGAGATGAGGTGCGAGGAGAGCAGAACCACACCAGAGACGCCTGGGTGACCTCAGCAGGGCTGGTAGAAAAAGAGCAGATGCATTATAACTACAGTAGTACTACATGATATTTTTAAACACTTAACTATGTTGAAGTAGTACTATTCTGTTATGAAATGTTATGAAAGCAAATCTTTTACACACATATTTGTATTCCCTCAGAAAATCAGTGACAGTTTGCCCTCTAGCGGTTAAACAATGAATAGTGCAGACCGACATAGTAAATGCAAACATAACGTCGACATCAGATCTGATAACATGGGATTGTTTGGTTATAGCCTGGACTGCAGACTGTGTGCAGCCTGGAGAATGAATGGTGTAAGAACATTTCCAGTCATATATTGTATTTTTCACAAGCGTGCGTCTACACCCACAGAGACAAACGGACGAAGATGAATCCTCACCAACCAGAACCGTCTGAGGGCTGAAAACACAGACCAGTCTCAGCCAGGCCGAAAGGCAACTTCCTGTTCACCAGCTCTACCGAGGGGACAAACTCTTCCAAGGCACCTAGCAGAAGACCCAGACTTTGTTAAAAATCTTAATAAATTTGGGCCCTAGGTTTAAAAATGTGGGTGTAAATTAATTGTACATACAAAACTTTTGGAAGTTTTTGAAATTCATAAGTTCATAACTTTTTTAAACATTCACAAGATTACACTGTAGCCACTAATGCTGTATCGCAGCAAGTGCAACATTGGTTCTTACCAGTGGCTTAGATAATATCATTGGATCTAATGCAGATTTTAAAGGATTTGACTGATTAATCGTTTGGCCAATAAAGATTCATTGTTAGTCATTATGAGTCTTTTTTGACCTTTTAGAAAAGGCCTATATGTTTACAGATATGAAAACTTATTGTACAGAATAAACAATTAAGAATAGGGAAATTATGTTTAAATGAAAAAATGTTCTATATATATATATATTTGTGTTTTCCTTTTAGTCATAGTTATTTAAAATAAGGTGTATGGTTAAACCATTAAACTATTTAGGCTACCACTTAACTATAAAGGCTCAATTAGATATTTCTGTCCTACAGGTTTAATAACATCTTAGGAATCATTGCCAATATCTTTTTAACAAATCAATTTTTCAATTATATATTTGTATGGGAAATGATTGACTTATACACTTAAACATCAGTATCAGCATCTCCTCTTATAAATCCATACCAGTTGAGCTCTAGCATTGATCTCTTTCAGCCACATGATGGGAGGATTTCTTTGCTCTGAGTTGAAGCTTTCATGAAAAACTTCATCCAACAGAAGAGAAAAACTCCAACTCCAAGCAAACTGATTAAGTTCTGAGCCTGAAGCTGCTCTTTGAGTGGTGCAGTAGTAATAGGCTCAGATCAGTAAGTGCACTGGCTGAGCTGGAGGGGCCATTCCACTGCAGCAGTGGTGTGCACAGTCATCATAATACAGGATATGAACAATTAGAACATGTCTGTACACACAAACTGAAGACTTAGTGGAACATGTTATGCAGCAAGTTCACCTTGAAGTAGGTTTGTTCTCACGCATGGGGACCTCTGAAGGAGCGTCTGCACCTCCTGGATCATCTGCTCCTTGCTCAGATGCTGCTGCTCAAATATTTGTCTTAAACTCTCAGCCTGAACCATCCTCAGCTGTCCCCCTCCCTCTGTGTCTCCGTCCCTGCGGCTGCTGCTCAGGGTGTTTACCCCAAACAGCTGAGCTCTGGCCCGGCTCATTGAGAGCCACCACTGCTCCAGCAGGTTCCTCCTCAGCTCCATGCCCAGAGGCCCATAGCTGCAGCTCAGCCCGCGGCCGAACAGCTCGGTGTTGGTGTGACCGGGTGAGACGAAGTGTCTGTCCACACAGAGCTGCAGCAGAGTCCTCACCTCACCCACATCCCCGCTCCCCGATGAGCTGCAGCGCCCCCTGGAGGACCGCAGGACACCGGCTACACCCCGCTGCGAGGCTTTCAACGAGGAGGCGTGTGTGGAGAGGACTGTGCACAGTGTGTGGAGGCGTGTGACACAGTGTCTGACAGTGTGCGACCATGACGATAAGCTCCAGAGACTGGTCCCAGTGTCCAAAGTTCGTCTATTGAAAGGATGGATCCTCATGAGTAAAAATCTGCCCGCTCCTTACCTTGCAAATAAAACATATCGCGATTAAAGTGTTTCTGTTTACCCCTAAAACAGACGCCCAGAGAGGTGAGTCTCTGCCTCGTCCTCAATCTGTTGAGCGCAAACAGCCTTAAAATACCGCAGATGTTAGGGTTTGATGGTTTGTGTTCAATGAAAGCGGCGGGACGAACTTCAGGTTTCACAGGAGATACATGTGATGCATGAACCGGAAGTTAAAATTGTACTTCCGGGTTGCAACGCATGGCAGGTAGATCTCTTCTTCTGATTGGTCAAGTTCCACATCCATAGATGTAAACAAAACCTTCTCTGCGCTGTATGTTGTGTTGCTAATTGGTTAAATAATTAGGTTTATGTGTTTAATGGCGGTTAGCAAATCAGCGGATCACTGCCACCTACTGGACTGGAGTGTGGATCAGAGTCAAAATAATAGTGTAAAAAAAACGAACCTTAAATTATCTCTATTAGACCTGTTTCCTTTAAGAGTGGCATTATTCGGCCATATGTTCGCCCCAGTGAGTCTAGAGGATTTTCTGGAGTAAAGTTAAGATTTATTTGTTTAAGTGCTTCGTTTAGTTTCTATCACCCTTGCTTGTAGAAATTAAATTTTATTATCACATGCTGAATTGATTCTGGGTGGTTAGCATGACAAATCCAGTCAAATGTTTAGGTGCAGTGATCAATAACTATCCCTTCTAAGATGTGCTTAAAAAGACTTACTACAGGTTTGTGCATTCTTTAAAAATTATGTTTAATGTTGTTTCTTCTTTTCGGTTAAAAAAATAAAAAGCAGGTGCAGTCGAGGTTAATACAGTGGTGGCTCCCACAGCAGGGACATTCAGGATCTGCAGACATCATGATGATCAATATTTACATTTATGTAAGGCATTGTCTCTTACATGTCAGCTGTAGATTTCTGTACCAATGCAAAGTGTGTCTAATTTCATTGTCTCTGATCTACCTACAAACCAGATCACTGATAATGTCAATGATGTGCTCTGGGCCAAGGCCATGGCAGAAACTGTATGAAGGATCAGACCCAAACATCTCACACAAACACACAACACAACAAAGTTTCCATTGTCTCTTTTTATTTAAAAGGGCCACACGCACCCTTTTCATAAGATCTTCAAGAACATCGCTTTAAACTGAACACAAACTGAAAACACTGCATTACCTAGTAAAAATAAATTACTGAGGAATGTAACAAAAAACAGTCAAGGAAAAGTGCAGCAATCATAGTTGCACTATAGGAGACGTGTCTATGACTCCACTTAATGCTCTGGGTTTATTGAATAATTCCAACCCTGCTGTAAGCAAAACAAAGTTAAAACAGTTCAGAGTAAACATTAATAATAATAATAATAATAATAATAATAATAATAATATTAGTCATACTGTAAGATTTCAAGACTAAACAAAAATCATGTTGGTTCCCATATATTGTGCTTATATCATATCTACTGTGGAAAAGGTGGCGGCATTGGGTATGGCATCATGGGTGGTGGAGGTGGTGCCTGCTGGGCCTGTGGTGGTGGGGCCTGAGAGTTGAATGGGAATGGCGGGTGGTTCATTCCATTCTGAGCAGCCCTCTGCATGGCCCCGAACTGAGGGGGGCCCTGAAAGCTTTGGTTACCAAAGGCACCCACCTGGTTTGCCGGATTACCGAAATTACCCTGTCCGTTGCTGTTGCTATAATTGTTGTTGCCATAGCTGCCACTAGAGTTACCACTGTTGCCTCCATAGGCGCCCCCATTTTGGGCCTTGCCGCCACCGAAGGTAGTCTTCGGCCCACTGCCAAAGCCTCTATCGCCCTCCCTATCCCTGTAGCTGCCACCGCCAAAATTGCTCCTCCCACCCCCATACCTATCACGACGGTCATCCTTGTAGCCACCTCTTCCCCCCCTTCCACGACCTGGATGAGATGAAGACAAGAAAGGGAAATGAAGAGAGAGGAGTGGGTTCAGACAATTAATACAGTGAAACTACAACAAGATGGCAGCAATATCCTGGAAAAGCTGGTAAGAGCAAGCTACACTTTGAAAACTGCAATAGATACATCCCATTCATCTATTCAATTATTAGTGAGTTCAGCTGCCCACTTTCTATGAACAATTTGGACTGTTTAATTCTTATTTGCTCACATGCTATGATAACTTTTCTCTATGCACTAGATGCTGTGAAAACATAATGTAGTGGGTAGGTGTGATGATCTTGGGGTTGTATGATATTTTTTACTTATAATCAGCAAATAATTCCAACATGCTTATTAATGCCAACATCTATCAGCTGTTACCTCCTCTGTCCTCTGACATCTGGATCAGCTTGGGGTTAATGGCCTGGTTAGCCTCGCGGAGCACAGAGATCAGGTCACTGGCTTGTTTCATGTTGTTGGGGGTGAAGAAGGTGTATGCTGTGCCCGTTTTTTGACTGCGGGCTGTGCGTCCAATGCGGTGGATATAATCCTCGGAGGAGTTAGGGTAGTCATAATTGATGACAAATTTCACATCCTCCACATCTGTGAAAGTGTTGCAGTGTGGCAAAACAAAACATGGAGGCCACAAAGGATTTTGCACACCACAACAGCCAGATCAGAGGGACAAGTTAGCAACTGTGATGGCCGGGGGAAAAAAGGTCGTTAGGCTGCGGACGAAACATGTTAAAACAACACAATATTGTGTATACATCTATTCCATGGGAATACTACTGTGGGAAGAGAGAAACGAAGCACACTCCAATTGCTTACCATAATCAAAAAGATCCAAAAGACATTCACTCTCCCCTTTGTTACCAAGGGAGACAAAAAATGATTTAAGTCTTACCATAAAGGAGTATGCATTCACTAGTCCTTTCCCAATGCAGCGAAATCCCCCACAAATTGTCAAGTGACATCCAGGAGCTTCTATGCAGTTGGGCCACGATATGCACTGGGACGTCCTCATTTGCCAATATTGGACCATTGACTGGTACATTTTTGCAGGTCCATTTTTCCCAGTACACTCTCAAAAGAAGCTTGATATTTAAGGCCGCACTGCATGTCTTGCCAAGACAAAATAGACCAGGTTCTAATTTGAACAGGGGCCCCTTGAGAAAAAAAAAAGGAAAAAAAAAGGAAAGGCCCAACCATTGAACCCAGTGGGACCCCTCAGCGAGCACGGAACAATTCCCCCTACACCCTTCATCAGTCTCATCAAGGCAAGATCTTCCAAGAAGCCAGTGTTCACTTGAGAAAATGTCTCTCGTTGGCAGGTCTCGACATGACTATAAAACGCAGGCGAGGGAGGAACTTTGGTTTGATCTCATTCTCTTTTTCCTCTCACTTGGTGTTCCCACTATCCCCTACACACATGTGCCAGGTCTCATCAATTTTCAAACACAATATTTCAAATTGCTCTCTCCATTTCAAGAAATCCAGCACTTTGACGGGAAAAGAAAACAACTGAAAGCTTAAAGAGAGGCTCACAAGCACCCGTGCTATGTGATACGAGCTCCGAAAGGTAACAATTGTTCCAAATCTCAAACCAGTGACTTGCAATACAGCGATCTCTAACACAACTTCATGCAAGGCAAAAGTCACACCATCAAGCATATCTTTTTTTTTTTTACATTTGAGTTGGAAACAGCTGGATGGCATTTGTCAGGTGAAATCCATGGATAGAGAACAGATGTGTGTGTATTTCAACCATATATCAGAGACAAAGGCTTAGCCACACAGCCTTTTGAAGATCACTGGCACACAAGAGCTTTCGCCTCTCTAGGCCCACTGGGTGGCAAGCCAGTTGAGCACTTCCAATATGTCATCCTTCTCCCTCTCGAGGCCTGGGACTTGTCATGCCTAGCGCCTGCCACAAAGACTCCACCTTAAGGTGAGAAAAACTCAGAAAATGCATAGAAAAGTTAAAGAAAGCAAAACCACTTTCTTTAAAATAAGTGTGACACTGATAAGGACATGGTGCTACTCAATAGCATACTGACCTAGGCCGCGCGAGGCCACATCCGTAGCAATGAGGATGGGAGCTTTGCCATATCTGAACTCTGAGGGTAGAGAGACAGTACATATTTTTTATATATAAATTACAGGGCACCCTGTGAAGCTGAATCCTGTCGATATTCTTCAACTTTTACTGGCTTCTCACCATTAAGGACCCAGTCCCTCTCCTGCTGGCTCTTGTCTCCATGAATTCCCATTGCTGGCCACCTGTGACAGACAAATTGGCACAGTGGGTTTGTGTTCAATAGCCAACAAGTAGGAGCAATGAGAACATGAACTTTACAGATTAAAAAAAGAACAAACATCCATTGAACGAATGGGTGTGGAGATCCTTACCCATCTCGTCTCATCCTCCTGGTGAGCTCATCACAACGCCTTTTGGTCTCCACAAAGATGATGGTCTTGTTCTCCTTTTCGCTCATGATCTCCTCCAGCAGACGTATCAGTCTAACAGAGAGTACAACAGAGTGTTAGGCCAAACCTATTCTCATCACATTAATTGATCAACTAATACTAAAAGATAACTACTGACTTGTCCTCCTTCTCCATGTCATTGCAAACATCAACTATCTGCAGGATGTTGTGATTAGCACTGAGCTGTAGTGCTCCAATATTAATCTGGACGTAATCCTTCAGGAAGTCCTCAGCCAGCTGGCGAACTTCCTTGGGCCAGGTTGCACTCCACATCAGAGTCTGGCGGTCTGGCTGGTTAGGACAAGAGAAAGGACTTACTTTCGTATTGACAACCATATTCTGTGTGACAATCATATTCCACATCCGTTTAAAAAATAATAATAATAATTGTGGCAGGTAAAAAAAAAACAGCGTACCCGGATTTGTTCAACTATCTTGCGGATTTGAGGTTCAAATCCCATGTCCAGCATGCGGTCAGCTTCGTCCAGCACCAGATAGGTGCAACGACGCAAATTAGTCTTACTACACTCCAGGAAGTCAATGAGCCGACCTGGGGTAGCGATGCAAATCTCAACACCTTTAAAAAAAGAACAAGCAAAAAACAACCCATAAACAATAATTCTATTTAGCTGGAAAAAATAAAATAAACGTTGATACAGATACAAACTCAACTAACAGTTTTTCAAACAAAATTGATAACATATGTGCAATACTAAAGAAATTCCAAATGAATTTAGTAATATGATAATACAGAGCATACCCCTCTCAAGGTCCCTGATCTGGGGTCCTTTGGGTGCACCACCGTAGATGCAGGTGGTCTTGAGACGGGAGGCCCGGCCGTATTCAGCAGCCACTTGTTGCACCTGCTGAGCCAGCTCACGGGTTGGTGCCAGCACTAAGCACTGAAGGAAGAGGCATAACATTACTAAATATAAATATATATATATATATATATAAAAAATATGTATATACATATAACTTATGTAAAGCAATGAACATTCTTCCAGGCCAGAAGCACAAATAACCATTAGAACTGGACAAGCAAGTATTGCTTGCTTAAGCTGCACCCTTGTACAGCATGCCCTGATCATAGGCAATTTAACAGCTCCCTCAGAGAAGGTAGCAAAACCTGCCTGCTGTTGCCATAATACTACGGTACCGATTAGAAAATGTTGTCCACCAAGGGCAAATACTTGTTGCAACCAAATGACACAAAGAATCTAGACAAACAGTAGCACTGGATTCTGATTTATTATTTGCATATCAAATTTTAAGCAAAAGGTTGACATTTTACTATTTACAGAGCAATATATTTAGTAGTGTGAGCATATTGCTGAGTATCAGCTTGGCCTTCAGTTGTAAATTTGTGATAGCTTTAAAATGTTTTGACCGTTGAAAAATTGTGAAATATTTGAATAATGAAAGAATCAATATCAGTCCATATCATCCTGTGCTAATAGAGACAACAAGATCACAAACTACAACAGAATGTATTGACGTGTACTTACAATAGGTCCATCTCCATGCTCCAAGAATGGCTGATGCTGGATGTGCACAATTGCAGGCAGAAGGTACTATAAAAAAAATAAAATAATAAAAAGACAGTTCTAGATGCAACTTGAATTTATAACACAAAACATTGCATCAGTGTTTTCAAAAACCAAGCACTTCCTGCCGAGAAGTCATTTACACATGATCAGCAGGGTCGATTTCAAGTTGCAAAGGTCTCTTATTTATATTTATATATATATATATATATATATATATATATATATATATATATATATATATATATATATATAGTATATATATATATATATATATATATATATAATATTTACCTGATTCTGTTAAAACCTCACTCGACTACCCTGATAAAAAGAAATATGGCCAAATCCACAGCACACATGACCATGACTCCCACATTAACGGTACCTGGTTTCTTTTTCTAATTTAGGAGGTTACATCAAAACCTGGTACTGTCCATTAATGAACTGCTTTCTCAGAGCAAGGTTTGCATATAGAAAAGTGGAATTATGTCTCAACAACTTTGGGATTCAAACAAGAGATGACACAAATTGATCTTGTTTGTGCCAAGCAGAAAGTGTTTGGAAAATCATGAAGGAAAAAGAAAAAAAAAATCCACTTACTGCAAGGGTTTTTCCAGATCCAGTCTGAGCGATGCCAACCATGTCTTTGCCACCAAGGGCAACTGGCCACCCCTGAGACTGAATAGAGGTTGGTTCAGTCCAGTTTTGTTTGGCGATAACATCCATGACATAGCCTGGAAAAATAAGATAGAAGTCCAGTTAGTGAAAGTCAACGTTACTGAAATGTTTCAGGGTCAACTGGAACTAAGGGTCCTAGACCAACCCCTGAAAAACAACCCCATAGCATTATCCCTCCAAGAAAACTTAAAGTTGGCACAATGCAGTCAGGCAGGTAACGTTCTCCTGGCATTCGCCAAACCCAAACTTGTCCATCACACTGCCAGATAGAGAAGCTACTCCACAGAACATGTTTCCACTGCTCCAGAGTCCAGTGGCAGTGGGCTTTAAACCACTCCATCCAATGCTTGGCATTGTGCTTGATGATGTAAGGCTTGCATGCTGCTGCTCGGCCATGGAAACCATGCCATGAAGCTCCCGGCGCGCATTTTTTGTGCTGATGTTAATGCCAGAGGAGGTTTGGAACTCTGCAGTTATTGAGTCAGCAGAGCTTTAGCAACTTTTACCCACTATGCGCCTCAGCGCTCAGCGACCCTGCTCTGTAACTTTACGTGGTCTAAAGTTCCTTAACGCTTCCACTTTCAATAATACCACTCACAGTTGATCATGGAATATCTAGGAGGCAATGAATTTCACGAACTGAATTATTTCCAATTTCTTCAACAAACAATATCCTCTGACTGTAGAAACAACGTGGTCAGGAGGTGTAACTGGTTTGTGTCAGTTGGAGTAACCAGTATTTTTCAAAATAAATAAAGACAATATACAGGAAAATAATTTGTGGTCAATTTGTCATAGATTATGTGAAGTGTTTTCAAAGTTCATTCATGCTTTTGAGTTTACAACACTTGACATTTTCAGGCACTTTCAGTCTTTTTAAAAAGATGGTAGAAATAACACCAAACCAACATAAATACAAAATATAAATTTTAACAAACCCAATGTATGCTTTTAAAACAAGTATTTATATCATTCTTGAATTTCTAATGATGCCAACAATTATTTGTCACTGACCCTTTATATATTTCGGTAAAAAGGACTTTCGGGAGCATGGGTTTCTACTCACTTGGAAATGCAGCTTCGTGGAATTTCATAATTGGTTTGGGGCACTCTCTGCCTTTGACCGTAACTTCTTTAGTTCTTCGGTACAGGTCAACCTCTTGCTGGAGTTGGAAGAGAAAATAAAAAAAACAGATGTCAACACACACATTGAATAAGAAAAGAAAAGAGTGCACTGGCAAACATCTGTTATAGATAATCTCGTATATATATATATATATATATAATATCATTAGTATATATCGTAAGTCTAACAAATGAAACAGTGGGGAGCCATTCTTACAACTGGTCTGCGGGTGACATCTGGGTGCTCCTGGTAGAAGTTCTTCTGAAACTTGGGAAGCTCTTCAAGGTTCCAGTGCTTCTTCCGCAGCCTCTCACCAGGGTTGCCAAATTTTCCTGGAGGAGGTCCACCTCTATTGCCTCCTCCACCACCACCACCACCAAAACGAGGGGGTCCCCCACCATACCTTGTGCAAGAGAAAAGAGCATGCAAGATAAAGCACAGATGGAGATGGCTTTAAAGAGTAGTCCCACCAATGCACTGCTTAAAAAGGCCAGTGAACTAGTGGGTAGTTCTACTAGTAGTTGAAGTTCATGGCCTCAGTTATACTCCATTGCAGACAATAATCAGACACCTGTGGACACCATATAGGCAACAAATCAAATCCAAATGTTGACAAGAAGAAGGGCTACTTCATCTGTTGTTGTCCTCGCGCTCACAAGATAAGCGTTCCATAGGCACAGACATTTCTGGAATTAGTAGATAGATAGATGCAATACTGAATCACTGGAGTGTCCTTTCCTCACTTGCTTCATTCAACTACTCAAATACTGTCCTGGTGAAAATCCTCTCTTCCCTGTTTCATAGCATAATGACAACAAATCTTCACCCTTGAGGCCAAACGTGGAAGTGAAGAATAAACAACTAAAATACAAACATTGAGCATCTCTGGCAACTCTGAACAAAACCTTTTTTTTTTTTTTTTAAGCCTGGCTGGACGTGATCTAATTCAAAAAGTGCCTGTCAACAACAGAGCTGATTCACAGGTGCAGTCACAGCAACATCAAACTGCCATTTCACTGAAACCCGTTTGACGTGACGGGCTTCGGGCAACAACAACAACAACAACAACAACAACAACAACAACAACAACAACAACAACCCTGGGCTGCTGAGCTGTCCCAGTGCTGATGGGGGAAGCAAGAGACACGACTGCGTCACATGGGCAGACAACAAGTCGCCTGCCGAGCAAAGCGCACAGAGGCGTCGTTAGCTGCCATTTTACCTCTAACCGACTGGGGACAGGGAAATATTTGCAAATACGTCGTGTCACTTCAGGGCCGCCGGACCACACAATAATGATTTTCACCTTCATTTTAACACACCTGTGCAGTTAAATAACAGCTACTGGCGTGTCAGGTGTCTGGTCGAATACAGCCATGACAGCGATGCCGCTAGCTCAGCTGCTAACCCTGGCTAACACGGAGCTGACAGCTGACTTACCCTCTATCTCTGCCGCGATCTCTGTCTGAAAACCCGGGCATTGTGTAGCAGGCTACCGTTTGCAAAAAAAAAACCCTTTGTTTGTCTGTGACACTGTAGCCGAACAACAAACCAGGAGATTAATCTATGAGCTGCGGCTTGGCACAGGGAAAATAAAAAGAAAATGCCGGCAGTCAAAAGTCAGTTTGCAGAGACGGATGTGACGTCAGAGGAGGCGGCTCACCTTTGTATCATTGCGCCTCAGACCGTGGCATGCGTCACAACGTCGTGGTACTATTTTACTTCCGTATACTGATGGTCTACGTACAAACAGTGATTTAAGTTCGAATATGAATGGGAACAATTTGATTTCATTGTGTGACAAAATTAATGATATTAATGTATTTGTAAAGCACCTTTTAAAACACAGTTGCAAGGTTCTTTACACGTTAAAAAAACTGTTTGATTACATTTTAAAATAATTGATCTTCAGTTTGAGGATCACACAGTAATAGAGCACAGATACTGAAATTAAAGTTGTTACAGATGAGAAAAAAGTGAAAACAAGATCAAATTTTAAAAAAAAATGATTACACGGTAACATCAGAACTAGGAGAAAGCACACGTTTTCCAAAGTTTAACAAAACAGATTCCTTTTACATTAAAAACTTGTGTGTGTTTGCTTCAGATATTATTAAAATTGTCATACCGAACAGCAAATCTTAAACCCAACAGCAATGTTCACAGCAGGAGACGATCCTCAGTGTCTGGTGTCAAAGCTGTGTGTTTTCTACGCTCAACCATCCACACTGAGCACCTCTATTACTTCTGTGCATTCAGAAACAAAGGAAAAACATTCAGGTGAACTAAACTCAGCCACTAGTGATGTTTAACAAGCAAAATTGTAGTTGATTAACATATTTTCTAGGGTTAAAGGGTTGCACCAGGGATAAAGTAACATAACAGTAACAACGTCTAGTTGGGTGATCAGTTAATAATCAGGTAGGCTACATTTATTCATACAGTACATCAAATGTTCTTATTTCTGACTTAACACAATTAACAGTATTTCAACCCAGTAAATTATTCTTTCTATGAACACTCACATTGACAATGACTATCTTCACCTTGTGACCTTTCTATCATTACACATTTTTCATTTGGCTCCTGAAAAATGTGTGTGATGATGATTTTACAATGGAGGTGTCGGGTTATTAATCTCTTACATTTTTGGAAAATGATCATTTCCGTGTACAATACCACAAAAAATGAGGAGATAATCAGAGGGAAAACATGCATAGTACAAAAGCTGCGCCACATCAGACATTACATTCTTTGCAGCTGATACAGACACCATGGTAACATGAGAAGTTCAGAACAGAAGATGTAAAAAATAAGTTCACTGATTAATAATTAATAATTAGGGCCCGAGCACCGAACGGTGGGAGGCCCTATTGAAATTGTAAGAATTTTTTACTGATTACTATTTAAACATTCAGCTAAACTCAAGACTCCTGAAAAACCTTGTATTTTGATCTTATGTGCATGTTGCATAAAACATTTGCTTTTGTTGACAATGTACAGAAGTCATTATTTTAAAAAAAAGTAATTATTAAACACTTAATTACTATTTAATTTAATCCTAACCACACATACTGCTCTTTAGTAGGATACCTAATATGATGTGACACAAAAAGAAATAATAATAATAATACATTTAAAAAAACAACTATAATATGTATTGTTCTGTGGTCACTGTCATTGCACCCACTCAGTCCTCGTCTTCTGTCCCAGGGACATTCGGAAGAAGCAGTTGTCTACATCTCTGAGGTCTTCTGCCTGTATCAGAGAGAGGAGACATTTGAAGATAAGGAGATCCTCTCTTACCACAATTATTGGCTATACAGTGTATGCATGGAACCTTTAGCTGAAAGCATGTGACAAAACTAAATTATAAGTGGATTCAATTTGGAATAGAAGAACATAAACTGGTACTTTTACGTAGATGATGTGATGGTGTTTCTCACAAATATCAAGACATCACTACCGTCGTTAATGGAAGAAATCAAAATATAAAGCACATTCTTAGGATTATAAATTAGATATTAATAAAACAGAAGCCATGATAATAAGAGAACAAATGGATAAGAGGATTTAAGAGAAAATTCAACTGTAAATGGGAATGTACAAAACTGAAATACCTGGGGATTATGATTCCCCAAACATTATTTGGAATTAATTATTTAAGAGTGATTGATCAGGTTAATAAATGGAAACTGTAAATCTATCCATCTTTGAAAACATCTCATCAATCAAAATGACTATACTTCCCAGATTTCTATTCCTATTTCAAAACTTACCAGACGCAGGTATTTAAAAGAATGGGATAACATTCTCAGAAAATACAGATGGGATTATAAAAAAAAACAAGAGTGAAATTAGCATAATTAGCTGTAAAAACAGCATCAGGAACACAGTGGAGGGTTACCTGGTTAGATTCTGGTGAGTGTTCACTGAAAAAGAGATGGATTCTTTTGAAAATATCTCATAAAAGTATTATATATACCCCAAAACATCTAAAAAACCCTTAGATACCTGCAAAAAGAAGTAACTAAAAAAAAACAGATAAAGGACATGCAGAATATTCACCTGTTATTCAAATATGTAATGAAAAATTATCATGGAAAACTAAAAAATACAATATGCTCATAGAGGAGGATTTTTAAGAGAACTCTGAATTTAAAAGTAGAGAATAATATTTTAGGCAAACCTCCAACTGAAGATATTTATTTAGAATTTTGAGAACCAAAGCATTGAAACAAAGTGTGGAAAACAAACAAATCCCCTGATATAATAAAATGGAAAATTATGGTTCAAGAAGTGCAACAGTGAAGAAAGTTACTCACAAAGTAAGAAATACGGAAGATGTATTTGAGAAAATAATTACTGCAATGAATATTTGCACATTGAACAAGATATGTTCTATCAATAATCAATATCAGTATATATAATCAATATACACATCTAGTGTGTGATATGTGCAATATCCAATCTGTATGTCATATGTCTATAAACCCCCCTGCACCTCCTTTTTAAAACATGTATATACTTTTGTGATGTTTATGGTAAATCCTTTTTATAATTTTTTTAAATATTAATAATGAAACTAATGATAATTGTTATTATTCCTTATTGTTTTTATTACTTCTCTCGATTCAAAGAAATATATGTTATGAACTGTAATTCTAGAAGCAGATAATCTGCATGTATAAGTTTAGAAATAAATAAATGCAAAATATTGCTCATATGCACAAAAGCAAAACATGTTCAATGTACATTCAATGCTCATAATATACAGAAACCCGTTGTAACTGACCGAGCATATAATAACTGAGTAAGGTGATGAAATATAAATGGTGAAATTTCACTCACGACAAAACCTCTCCCACAGTGCATCTCTCTCTCTGCTCAGGATGGTGTTGGTGGCTGTTAGTTGTTCTGTTGTTTTCCTGAGATCAGCGTGAACTGCTGATAGCTGGTCTCTCTCTGTGTCAAGGTGAGCAACAAAACAGCAACTGAACATCCGCCATGCCCTCATATTATTGCAGTCTTTCTATCATCAATAACTTGTGATGCTTTAATCTTTCTGTGGTTCTTATTATAGTCACAAAACTGATCTGAGCAACTCACTTTGAACTGCAATAACAATGATACCAGCCAGGAGGAGAAGACACGCTGCAGCCAGAAATATTGAAGCTTTGATGTAACGACTCTGTCCCGAGCTTTCACTGATCACAGACACTTTTTTCAAAAACACATATTTTAGTATACTCGAACCCATTAAAAACACATTAAATTCTTGAAATACTTGTAGCTGTAGATGTATATTCAAAGGATATAATATCACACATCAAACGAATCTGCACAGAAATGTGAACATGTTGATTTTGAACATACAAAGAAAAATCTGGGAATCGATCTCAAAATCTGTGTCATCCCTGGTGTGTTTTCACACACACACTTGCTGCTCATACTTGCTCGTTGCTGAGCCGCTGCAGGTCCTGGTGTATCCTCTACCCAGGGATTCTCGTACACTCTCAGGCTCTCCGCGCTGACATAGATATCCACTGTACTCTCCTTGACGTCCTGAGCAAAGTGAACCTTCTTGATGATGTCCGGATCAGCGTACACATGCTCCGACATGACGGCTATCACACATCAAACACCCAAATTGAATATATTCTAGTAGTTGTGTCTGTTTTCTGAAAGAGACTGGACACTGATGACAGCGTGAAAAAGAAGAAGAGCAGAAAAAACGGGAAGTCAAAGCTCAGCACCGTTTGGGCATCTGCTTGTTCCCTCTAAATCCACCTGATTACCATTGAACGCTGACATTTGATTTGCAGTCAGACACATTATTGCCGAGGTTCAGTGACAAGGCTCAATTACCTTTCCCACTTTGAATTTAAACTTAAAATTAATGTAATTTTAAACATCAATATTTTCCACCCATCATTTTTTTTCCCAAATGCTTATTTTAACAGTTACAACAAATTCACCACAATTTTATGGCAAACATTGTTGTGCATTCCCTACCCATAAAGCATCTATTTTAACAATCTGAGTTCATGATCTAAAGCAGAGGTCTTCAACAGGGGGTCCGCGACCCCTAGGGGGCGTCGCAAAATTTTTGGTTG
Organism: Hippoglossus stenolepis; assembly: GCF_022539355.2. Lineage (NCBI taxonomy): Eukaryota > Metazoa > Chordata > Actinopteri > Pleuronectiformes > Pleuronectidae > Hippoglossus > Hippoglossus stenolepis. Next base: position 12,938,651 of record NC_061484.1, on the reverse strand, counting down.
ATTAGACAATTTTTTATATTTAAAAAAAAAAAAATACAGCACAGGGAGGCACTCATTTGTTTTCACTAAAGGTGAATGTGCACTTTATTATTGTTATTTTACATGTGGAATCAGTCCAGGATTGTACCAACATTTTTTATTTCATTCAAGTATTTTCTCACAGAGGAAGTACTCTTGAGTATTGCAATTTAAATCATTCCATCTATTTAAGTCTTGAATATGAGCACAGTGTTCTGAATTCATCCAATAATCCGGCTGACCTGTTGCCCAATACCTGGAGATAAACAAAAACTGCTTAGCAAAAAATGTATGCTGTTATTTAGAAATTAAAGATCAATACTATTGACATCAGTAGATTATATATCCATAGCACATTATTACGTGTATTTCTGAATATAGAAATACACAGAGAACACATTAGTTTCATTTGAGATTTACAATTTACATGTTTCCTACCAATTTACAGTATAAAGCACAACATCTTGTTTGTTATTCAATATTTAGATGTAAGTCCGTAAATGCTTTGTTTTCAGAGCTGCAGTATGACGGCTGGGCTTTAATTTAAATAGATGAATGAAGCCGACAATGTTCTGAAATGCATATTGATGGTTACCACAGATATGGACAATAAAAAAATGTCTTACATTTGCACTGCCACCGATCCATTCACCCATTTCCAGACCGTTGTCCCCGCCTCATTACTCAGACCAATCCAGAAGACACGGTGGAATGAGCTGATAAAATTCTAGATCAAGAAATATTAGGAAATAATGTTTTTTATCATTTTTACCTCCACCAAGGAGGGTATGTTTTCCCCCCTATCCGTTTGTTTGTTGGGTTTGCCAACCGGTTTGTTGACTGTTAATTTGTGTTGTGTAGGGTTAGGGTTAGGGTTTAACCAGTATGGTTCGCTAAATAACCTGATCCAGAACAGGAGGCCGATCTTGGTTTTTCTGTAACTTTGTGAGTTTTCCCTGAATTAAATCCAAATAACAATCGTGTGAATTTGTCGTTTCATAAGGGGACTGCTGGGCCCTGGTGGAGGTATCTGCTCTACTGAGTGCCATTCTTACCTGGGAAATGGTGAAAATGGTGAAATATACCCTATCTTGCAATGTTAAAGAAAATCAAGAATCCTCTGATCTCAGTCTGCACCAAAATCAAATGGGTTCTTTCCTGACCCATATCTTCCACCAAGTTTCATGGAAACCCGTTCAGTTGTTTTGTGTAATCTTTCTTACAAACAAATTAACAAAAGTACAACCAACAAACAAATGGGTGGGGGTGAAAACATAACCTCCTTGTGGAGGTGATAACAAAGAGCCCTTCTATAGACACGTAGGACAATCACTGGTATTGTTATGGTGGCTCACTTTCACAATGTTATGGCTAGGCTGGGACACTTGAATAAAACACAGCCATTGTTTACTATAGTAACATCTGTGCTTTACTATGACAAGTTAAAATGTCTGCTGTATGTGTCATGTTGTAGTATGATTAAGCGTGGACGAGATTAAAAATATAATAAAAATTACTGTATTTACAGGTTTCAATCATAGACTGTATATAAAGAAGCATTTCAATGCCTCATTTGCATGTTTCTACTTCCCCTTTTTAGGCATTTGGGGAAGAGTAAAATTGTTTTACCACACTGATCATTTAAATTCTTTCACCATTTAAAAGGCCAAAATAACAACAGTATTCAGTCAATGAAAATTGAGTAGAGAGAAATTCTTTCAATCACCTGCTCCTGTTCGCTAGATATGATCACCAGCTGAGCATTCTGCTCTTCACAGAAGCTCTTGCTGTCGTTCCAATTTTTTTCCGAGTTGGAAATTAAATAACAACTAGTGCCAAACCTTATCCAGTTGTCAGGACAGCATGAGCTCTCTGCCGAACAACACAAAATAACACGTTTCAGTCACAATACACCATGTAATTCCATGACAAGACAAAGATAAAACACTTCACAGAGCATCAAGCAAATAGACTTATCACACACTTTTATAAAAAAGGCTCTCAATTTCTTAAAACAGAAAACTTATTCAAGGAATAGTTTGGGGTTTTGGAAAATATGCTAATATGCTTTAATTCAGAGAGTTAGATGAGACTATTGATTCCGCTGTAATACCTAATACCACAGACTGCATAAAGATGGATGATGTGTCTCCACTTCCTCACACTGAAATATCCTGGATACAAACGCTGCCATTTTGCACATTTGGAGCAAGAGGCTGCGAATCAGTCTCAACTGTCAATCATGACATTTCATGCTGTTTATATAACTATAATTGACTTTTAAGGGAGCTCTCATCCGTCCATCTTTATATACAGTCTATGCCTCATATTAGCTACTGGTTCGCGTAGTTAAGCATAAATACTATATACATTATAATTGACTTATATTACTTATGTAATATTTCATCTAAGGATCCAGATATGACATAAATATTGCATAAGCCTTGTGGATTGTGGTCCAAATGCTCACTGTGCAATTTTTACTTTTATTTACTACCAGTTGTGATAAGATTATAATGTGAAAATATGGTGCAACAAGTTTGTTGGATCAGCATAACTCAATGTTTAGTTGGTTATCTCAAAAGATAGAGTTAACTCTGTGATATCCAGGAACATGAGTCCTCCTTTGTCACTTGTTACATCTTGATCATTTTGATTCTGTCCCTCTCCTTATCCCATGGAAGATTGATGATCGTTTTGTTGTACTTGCTATACATTTGTTTGGAGATTTTTTTGAGGTTTGCATATTTTCTCCATGTCTGCATGGGTTTTCTCCAGTTCCACAAACATGCAGATTGGCGTTAGGTTAATTAACGAGTATAAATTGACCGTAGGGGAGAATGTGAGTGTAAATGGTTGTTTCTCTCTGTATTTTGTCCCTACGATACCCTACCGACCTGTCCAGGGTGTTACCCTCCTCTTGCCCAATGTCAGCCAGAATTGGCTCAAAGGCCCAATCTTGGGATTTTAAGAATTGATCACAGTTTCTGATGGTTGCCTGGCAACTGCTACCAACAAAGGAAGGGTCAACCATGCTTTTACACTTGAACTTTTGTATAAATCAAACAAACACTGTGCAACTTTTTAATTTAAGAGCTTTGGCTGCATTAGTGGTGGATTTGCCTTTCATTTATTTATTCTTTGTGCTATAGGAAAACCAGCTACGGGCTCCAGCTTTGTATTTACCATCTATACATGAGAGTGGTATCAATCCTATCACCTAATTCTTGGCACAAAACTGAATGAGTATACTTGAAAAAATGCCAAATAAATCTTTTACTCAAAAGCATTATGCATATTTTCACTTGCCTTGCTGCTGTTTTAATTCGTCTATCGCTGTAGTGAGGTTGCTTTCAATGACCTTCAAATGATCAATTTCCTTCTCTAGCTGGTTTGTCTTCTGGGTCAGGTTGGCATTGAGGCTTTTCATTTCACCATAACTTGTCTGTAGTTCATCTCTCGCTCTGGTTAGGTCGGCATTGTGGCCTTTGTCTTGAAAAACTGCCACAGCAAGGGTCCAACATGTGAATGATAAAAGCTCACTAAGACATATTTGGGTAATTTACTACAGCCATTGGTTTGAATAGATTCGTTTTGAAAACTTACAAAGGACAACCAGGACAACGACTCCGGCCAGGAAGAGAAGACACAGGAGCAGCAGAAACATTGCAGCAGGTCTGAGAAGATTCCTCCCTCCTGAAGGTACATTGACCGAAATGGCTGAGAGCACAAACAAACACCTAATGAGCATTTATTTTAAAACAGGGAGGGAAATCTTGCATTGGCAAGTTTGTGGTTGGCGAGCTGAAAGCGAATATTAAAAAAATAGAAATACCATACATATAGTGCAATTACCATCAATATACATTTTTTTACAGATTAATTTAACATCACCCTGACATTTACCTTTGACCCCTGACATCTTAGAATTCCCCAAAGGTGTTCCTATGAGATATTAAAATCATAAGTCAAGAAATTTGTTTGGAGAGGTCACAGGGACCTTGACCCATGACCATCCATGAGTCCAAGTGAATTGTGCCAGGTGCATTATTGAAAATTATATGTGAGAGTACTGAGTTACCCATGTATAAAAATGGGTGGCTAAAATTAACCCTGTTTTTAGGTCCATAATTGAAAAACAAAAAGCGTCAACACACTGCGAATAAAAAGGTCATGTTATGTGTGTATGTCGTACATACGAGACAGGCAGAGACAGACAGACAAATTGGTACCTTTCTGTGGGTCCTCAGTGGTGCTGTCCTGTAGTTCTAGCGGCTTACTCCCCTGTGGCGGCAAGTAGTTGTCATAAATGTTCACATTGTCTGGGATTTCGTAGACATCTGCATTACCGTCCGCCTTCTCCCCTGTCTGAAATCTCACTTTTTTGGAGAGGTCTGGCGTGGCATAGATATCCTCAGACATTACTGCGTAATTTTATCACTGCACTCTACCTGAGTTAGATGTCTCTTGTGCTAGGACCAAGTGCGTATATGACGTGCATATGATACTGAAGCTCTGTCTGTTTTATAGAAATAGGGAAGTAATGAGAAGAAAAATAAAGGAAATTACTGGCCTATGAAGAAGGAATACAAACCAAACTATCTACATAGTCATGACATGGGAGAGGAGAGCCACTCCCTGCAGCCATAACAGAACTGGACATGCAGACCAAGGTAATAAAAACATCCAAACAGGTGCACAGGGTCGACTGCTGGTTCATACCAAAATATGGACATTCTTTACACACAGGCACACTCTAATACGGGTGGTTATTTTAGAGCAGTGCTTAACTGTTTGGTCTCTTATTGGAATTTTTTAAAAAGTAGAAAGGCACTAGGAGAGCTTATACCTCTGCTTTGGCTGATTGGCCAACCTGTTGCATACACCATAAAATGTGCTCTCTTTATAGATATTAGCATGTGCCTAATTCCAAGCCTTTCACACCCTAATACTAAAACCAAAATGGCCCTCACAAAGACAGAAATACACTCACACACAATCTATATATAGCCCCCCACACCCCCACCCACACACACACACACACACACACACACACACGTGTGTAAGATTTAATATATTGAATGTATTTAATGCTTTATTTTTCATCATACTCACTGTAATAATCTAAAATGTTAAACGCCTTCTCTTTCCATCTCAAAATGATATATTCAATATTGATATAAAAAAGTCTAATGATTTGGATTGGTTTTTACAAACAATCCATTGGAGTTTGTAAGGGGATGAATGAAAGTCCATCATATTATTTGTTTTTCTTCAGTCAAGAGCCATTTTCAGAGGCAAACATTTTGAAACACAGCCAGTCATTAATAATTTGTATGTATTTTTAAAATCAGGTACAGTAAAACCTCATCAATACTAATTAAAACATAAAGAAGCCAGTGTAAGCCAAGTACAAATTGTCTATTGTTGCTTAAATCTATACATATTTATTTGAATGTGAACATATATGTTCTTCTGTGTGTAAAAGCGTATTAATTTATTCACATGTATAAACACATAATATTATGTTCTTCAGGGGGACGGGGGACAAAGATCTGTCTCACACAACCACAAATGCCTCTGTCTACAAGGGGCTGTACTCCAGCTGTCCTGCACTGATGTGAAGAGATTCATCGCCACACATTTGTATGAACTTCTCAGGTCGACAGGCTCCCAAGATCTAAAGGAGAGTACAATGATAGAGCTCAGTGAGATGCCAATTCCTGCTCCTATCTATCTATCTATCTATCTATCTATCTATCTATCTATCTATTTATCTATGAAAAACCTAGGAAAAAAGTTCATCAAAGGCAGTGTAAACGCTTTTTCACAATGACATAATCAATTGTTACTAACATCTGACATCAAGTAGAAATACTGAGGGTTATTGTAAAGGCCTCACTCTTTGGTCAGTGCAGATCCATCCACCCATCTGAAGTCACCATTCGTTCGATGCAGACCAATCCAGTACTCGGGAAAACGACTAGTCAGATGGCCCAAGGATAGCTGTTGAGAATAATATAATACAGAATGTAACTTAAGCTGCTTTCAGACCTGCACTGAACTCTGGACACTCTCAAATGTCAGAGTCAGTTGCTACACACATTTTCTGGTGTTTGTCCTGACAGCCCTCTAGTAAAATATCCGGAGAATGTCCGAGTGAGCCCATGTGAGAAGGAAAATGTCTGGAAAATTCACGAGTGAGTGGGCGTGTTAATGAAATTTCTAACACGCAACGGACACAAAAAATACAAATATCTCAGGGTGAAAATGCCATTAACGTAGAAGACACCGACGAAGATGTCGAATTGGAAAGACGACAAGTTATGAGAGCCTTTGACGATTAAGGGCAGATGCCTATGTTGATGCTGTAAACAAAAACATGTGATTTCCACAGTGGGAATCTACACATCCTGTCCCGCCTCCTGCTGCTGTACCCAGACGCCACCCCTTGCATGGGTGTTCCGGAAATTTTTCTGATGTTGAGAATGCATCTGACCTGGATGATCTCCTGCTGCGTTCTTCATATGTTAGAGGCAAACTCAAAAACATTTCTAAAATAGCCCTTTAACATCAAGAATGACACACACACACACACACACACACACACACACACACACACACACACACACACACACACACACACACACACACACACACACACACACACACACACACACACACACACACACACACACACATTACCAGTTCCTGTTCACTGTTGATCACCACCAGGTCAGCTCCTTGACTCTTACAGTAGTTTCTGCTTTCCTCCCATGTCAAAAAGTCCGTGGACTGAAAGTAACATCTTGAGTTCATCTCAATCCAGCCTGTCGGACACTGTTGAGAGGACACACAACCACGCTGCTCTGGAAGACAAAATAAACAAATGCACATTAGATTCTTATTTAAATACAAAAATAATAACTCTATTGACTTGAGAATAAATGTAATGTTATCCAATTTGTACCTGCATAACTGACTATAACATAACTACAGCTGTGAATTTATCTGCTACAATTCATATCTAGAACGATAAATATAAACCACAGAGTGCATATGATGATGAACAACATGACAGATCCCCTAATGAAATCAAACCGTCGTGGCCGGCCTGCAGTATAGCTCATGAAAAAATTTTTTTTCTCAAACACAGTTTTCGTCATTTTAGGTATCTGTTTTCACACTGATGTTTATTTAAATCGTAATTTTTCCTGTAAGTTTGGTTTTAATTAGTTATTTGACGCTATTCAATATAGATGAGTGATTAGCAATTGCTTGAGTGGGTGTATCAGCACAACCTCAACATCGCAGCTCCCTACCCTGATCGCTACTTTTCAGACTCTGGCCCAAAATAATGTTGTTGGCCTAAGGCCTAATATACCACAAACGCTAAAAAATCATTAAAATATTTACAATTTCTGTTTTAAATGGCATAGGTAGTTTTCAACAGAAAAATAGCTTTTTAAACGTACAGCTAGAGTTTTGGAATGAAGGATGGTAAAAACAAAGGAAGCGCAGTTAAAGTTCGAAGACTTATCAACCTGATTTTCTTTCCTCACCCCTTATCATCCTTTTCAGTTGGTCCCTCTCCTCCTTCACATTACTTATCATGTTGTTGAGTATCGAGTTTCTATTTTGCAGCCGGTTCGTCTCTCTAGTCAGGGCACTGAAGCGTTCTTGTAAGCTGTTGAAACCCCTGGTCTTCTTTCTCTCACAGTCATTTACCACATCCATCTTCTTGTTTTGGTTGGTAGTTGTGTTGCAGACAGAGGGAGCTGATTCCTGGCTAGAGTTCACTGATTGAAATGAAACAGACCATTTTCATTAAATAGAATTCAATAGAAGAAAAAATTTGTGATGGAACGTTTTACAGAAACATATCAAATTCAAGCTTTAAACTGCTTTAATGGGCCCTTGCACCTTTGTGAATGTTGGGGGCGGAGCAGATGCCATGCCATTACCAAGGAAAGACACAAATCAGAGTGTGAACCAGCACATGTAGGTTAGGGACATGGAATTTACTGTTTAAAAAGAGGGGCTGCAGACCCTGCATTCACGCGGTATACCACCCAATTAGTCTGAAATCTGCTGTAGTAATACCGTTTTATAATGATGTCATCCAGATGCCATTTAAACCATATGATGAAGAATGATCGGTTGAGCTATATTATGTTTTTAATCTTATTGGTTGCAAAAGTTGCAAAAGGCACATATACTCCATATGACTATGAGTTGGGGTCTGGTTGTCGATTTTGCGGATTTTGTTTTTGATAAGTTTTCCAATAAGGTAGTCGAGGGTGGGGGGGTTCTGGGTCCATGTTTTGTTCTTTTTATCCAGGCCACCACAGAATTAAATTTTTCTGTTAAAAGAATAGTTTTGCTTCAACTGGCGTGGCGAACTACTTATTTGCGATTTGCGAACTTAGTTGCAGTTAATGGGTCGAGTCAAGTGTAATTCCTTGCACCATCTGTGCTGGGCCCCTAATTGCACCACAGTGTGGCGGAATTTGCAATTACGTTTTTTTCTGTGCAACAGTCCTCGGAAATCTTAGATGACACAATGCCACGGTTATGAAATGCATATTCAAAGGAAAGAAACCATATACTCACACGAAAGGCGCAGAGAAATATTGAGAACAGCTTGTAGGATACACAGCACACCGAAGCTGAGTAACAGCAGCTGAGGGATTCTTCTTTCTGCAAAAGCAAATGAACGTTAATAAAAGTCTGTGACCCCTATGGCAGCATGTTGTTGTTGTTGTTTCACAGATGTAAAGATGGACTTCTGCTCTATAGAAATGTATATTTTAACATGTTAACGTGCAGCATGTTTGCTTCAAGGATAAATGAGTTTTACCTGATCGTTGCATTATCAGACACAATATTGTACTTAATTAGAACAGGTGAACACATGAAACCCAGTGTCTGTGCTGCTCTAGAAGTTTTGGTTTTATTGAACGAGGAGCAGATGTAATTTTTCAAACATATAAGTATTTGGCAAATTTAACAAAAATACAATAATAAATATTATATTAGCTTTTAAGAGGACAAGTGAAGTGATATCATTGCTTACTTCATGTGCTGTGATACATAAAAGGCCTACATCAAAAAGACAATGACACTGGAGACTGGAGTCAAAAATCCTTGAGTTATTGTTAAAGTGCTTTCCCAATTAGCATATGGATGTCAATACGACTATTGTTGTTTGACAGAATATATACATATATATATATAATGAGATGCTGCGTTATTACCTGTTTGATTTGTATTGCTGCTGCATTTCTGTCCATGTCTCGGTTGCTCATTAATATAATCCGGCAGCTCTGTGGATGTTGCCATTGCCAACACCCTTGTTGTTAGTAAAATGTTAAGTTCAGGTCTGATCGGTATATTTCTTCTTTTGGTTTCTTTATAGGATTGGCCTAATGCCCAAGATTCCGATGAGTCACAGATAAAACGAAGATGTGGACATGAAACGAGACTCACACTAAAATGTGAGCAGTGATTCAAAATATACGTTGTCGAAAACAGGAACAGAAAGTGTTGCTTAATTAGTCTTCAGAAGAAGAATATATAGAAGTAGATGAAACATCAGCAACACTCTCATAAAACGTATTTCCCATCACCATTGTCAGGCCCCTGTGTAAAGTCTGGTGATGGTTTCCCATAAGGAGCGATTTGAGATTACTACGGAGCCTCATTCGTCTCGCCTCAAAGAGCCACACTAGTGAAGATGGAACAGTGACTCCTGCCATGTCAGGTAAGAGAACAAAAATACTACTGTTGGATAAATATTTTCAGTTTCCCTGAAACTGGTCACCTGTTTATCCAATTTCTATTAATATTTAATGTATGGTGTGTCCAAATCACACCAAGTTCGGTATTGCACTTCCTCTGGCAATTTACGATACAAATGGCAAGTGTGAAGCCAGTTAAATGAATGGTTGTCGGGCTATTTGTTATACATACAGACAGACAAGCACATTAGTGAAATTAGATGTGTGTAAATGTGTTGAAATGGCTATGTCCTACATACAAGGAAAAAAATGACATGAGTACAAATAAATACATTATAACTATATACAGTATAAGAGTAAAGCCCGCCTGAACCTCAGTAACATGTACACAGAAACACAGGAATGAATAAATGTAGAAATAATAAACACTGTAATAAATCAACAAATGTAGAAATGAATGAATAAATAACTAAATCTATAAATAAATGAATACATATAGAAAATGCCTTTGTCATTGCCAACTGTATTTATTCATTTATTTATACTTATATTTATGCATTTTTATTCATACTCATGCTTGCATTTTACAACAAGCCGTTTTAATGAGTAATTTTAATTAAAACCCAGAGTAGATGTTTGCACATCAGTCCTGTTCCTGAGCAGGTGTCAGGTTTTACTCTGTAAACCAGTGTGCGTCTTGCAGCAGGCTCTCGTTGACATCCAGTGATCATTGTCTGTGTGATTTCTGCTGGAAGGAAGAAAACTCTACAGACTGGTTGGTGTGAGCTTTGGAATCCTGTGTATCCTACAAGCTGCTCTCAACATTTCCCTGCACCTTGCATTCTGCAAGTTAAACAGTGTCTCTAATCTTTACCAATGTTTTCCCAGACTTTAAAAAAAATAATGAACTATTTTAATAAGAAGTGGACAGTTGGAACAATTGCTAAGATACGAGACATGGCAATCTCTTTATCTGAGTGTTACAAGCATGTTTTCATCTTCATACATTTTTATTGTGTAAATTGATTAAATATAACATACAGTAGCAAGGCCTCATTAAAATTCAGTTTTTTATCCAATTTAGTAATATCCTGTACAACTTGCTGAACCTTCTAATTATTGCATAAGAATTCGTCAACATTCAGATAGAGACAAATTTGGGGAAGTGTAGAATCACACAGTAACAAGGCAAAACATCAAAACAAAAAAAGTTATGTGAATCTTTCAGGGGGAATTACAGTTTATCTCAACCTGGGCCTGCTGGCAGCCACAACACAGCGACAGTGGCTACAATATGATCTTATGGGGCAACTGTGAAAGTCCCAGATGTGTCCATTAAAGTGCTTTCTTTTCACCAACAATAGACCCAAATTATTATTCTGGATCTGGGTTTTGATTTGGCACTAAATTGATTGGATTTTTCCCCAGTCTCCTCCTGTCCACACATGAAAGTGGCTGTTTCTCCCAGTGTGGAAAAAAATTGATTTGTGTTCTGGTCTTTCAGACACTTCTGATAAAAAAACAACTATTGAAGCCAGTTGTAAAAATCTGACTGTAGAGCCTGAAGACCCAAAGAGAAGACTGACCCCCTGCCCTGACCCTAAACCTACTTCTTCACTTGGTACGTATGAGAAGGATTTATATCATCTATCTGATAATTCCAGATGTCTGTTTGTCTCTCTGTATGTGGAATGCATTTCTCAAAAAGATGTTCATCTTGTTGGCCTCACAATGATTTTTGTAGTACAGTAAACTCACAATCAACCACAGTCAATGTCAATTTTATTTATATAGCATATTTAAAACAACTTGGTTGACCAAAGTGCTTTACAGGTGTAATGGTAAAACAAAACGACAGTAAAAACGTAATACATCATAGTGCAAGTAATACAAATAAAATACAATTATTAATGTAAAATGAATAAAATAAAAATAAATAAATATAATATATACTATAAGATAAGATAAATAAAATCAGCTATATGAAACGCACTTATGGAGAAATGGGAGAACAGGTGTGTTTTTGTGTATGATTACAGAAGTGTTAAAGACGGGCAGATCTAATGTGAAGTGGTAGGTTGTTCTACAGGTTTGGGGCGGCGCACAGCGATCACCTCTGGTAACTAGCCTGTCTGAGGTTTGTTAAGGAGCAGTTGAGTGGCTGATCTCAGTCTACTAACTGGAGTGTAAAGTAAAGAGAAGTTCGATAAAGTAAGACGGTGCCAGTCCGTTAAGAGATTTAAAAGTTAAAAGTAAGATTTTAAAACGATCCTGTGACAAACAGGAAGCCAGTGTAGGAGGCGCAATACGGGTGTGATATGGTCTCTCTTTTCCTAGTCAGCAGGCTGCAGCAGCAGCATTTTCGACCTAAGGCAGGCGCTTAATGGAGGATTTGTTCTGGTTTTACATACAGGGAATTACAATAATCAAGATGGAGGTTATGAATGCATGGGATAACTTTCCAGGTCTCCTTTGTGGAGGTAGGCCTTTACTCTCATGCTATTTGTCTTAGTTGAAAACACTCCTCACTACTGAGGAAATTTATTTTCAAAATTGTGCCCTGTCAAAAGAACATCAAGACTCTTACAGTGGAGTGAGCATTCAGAGCCAAAGCCCTAAGATTGTCCACATCTCTGTGTTCTGATAATCCAAATATGATAACCTCAGTCTTATTGCTGCTTAATTTGAGGAAGGTTGAATCTATCCATGATTATGTAATTTAAGCAGTCACAGGGGCTGCAGATGTCTTAGTTTTATGGTTCAGGGGCAAGTATATTTGAATGTCAATGTAAAGAGTGAAAGGGGAGATACATTATATTTTTATAAAAATTCTATGCTAGGGGGTGGTATATATAGGGAGAAAAGGACAAGCTCTAGAACGGATCTCTGAGGCACCATGGGTGGGGCCTTCCCAGAGAGCAGTCACCCAGGTGGACAGAGAAACTCCCCATCTGTTAAGCAAGACCCAAACCACCTGAGTGCTGCACCTTAATCCCTACAAAGTTTTCCAGGTGTGATATATTAGGATTGTGACTCGACCGTGTTTAAAGCGGCTACAGGTCTAGGAGCACAAGGACAGTAGAATTCTGAATCAATAGTTAAAACCGAGCTGTTTCGTACTGTGATGTGGGTTTGAAATACTTGACTGGAACTTTCACATACATTATTGTTGATAAGAAATGTCTGCAATCAGAGAACTACTCTAGATTTTGACAGGAAGGGTAGCCAGAAAAATGGCCTGAAATTAGAGAGAACAGAGGACTGTTTTCTTTCTTTAACATGGGGCTAATAACAGTTACGTTTAAAGGCAGCTGACACTACTAGAGAGAAGACAGGTATTAATCAATGAAATAATAAATGGGCTAACAGTGCTGAAGACTTTCTTTAAGAAGACTGGCGTTGATGTTGCCCCGGAAGGCAATTCTAGAGTCGAGATGCAGAACCACCTCGGATAGGAAGGATATTGATATGGGGCCTGAATTGACCAAAGACAGCTGGGAGCATGGGAGGATAGGGGTTGATGGTCAGTGGACATAATTTTATGATGATCTAAGAAGCAATTTTTCAACAAAATGTGTAAGAAAGGAATTCATAGAGGACAGGTGTAGGCAGAATAGGAGTACGATAACTGGCTTATGATATTATTATGTATTATTAAAAGAACCTGAGGCCCTCTGATAGTTATTGGAGACCAGGTTAGATATAAACTTAGTTTTTGCCGATTTTACCGCTCTGCAATCAGATAGACGGCTCTGTAAGATTTCATATGATACCTGAGTTTGTCCTTCACCTTCTCTGCTTGGCCGCACATGCACTGCCTGAGACCGCTGAGTCGTTTAGCCATGGCTCTGAAAGTGCTTTTAGTGCGCGCCCTCAAAGGAGCAACAGAGTCCAGAGTGCTTGTGCAGGTTGAATTCAAAGAGATAAGCTCATCAGCACTGAGAACATCAATCACAATCCAAGTTATAGAGCACAGAGTCTTTAAAAATAGCAGAGAAATGCAACCGAAGCTCTGACTATTAATTATACGGTGGCAGCGCAGGAGGAGCTGGCTTGACTAGAGCCAGGACAGTAATCGTAAATAAAACTGGGCAGATGATCTGAAATACAAGTATCACATATTTCATTGACATGAACATGTAGGCCATAAGAACATGCGTCCACTGCAAATTTTTCATGTGTGTGGGTCCAGACACTGACTGGGTGGAGATTAGCGAATTATTAAGATTTATGAAGTCTTTAGCCAGGTTTAGTTTTATTGTTATTATATACATTAAAACCCCACAAATTAAAAAGTGTAATAAGTAGTCCATCGAAATACCCGTCATGAATTCAGGCAAACTCCTGTATAAAGTCCCTGTTGAATTTCGGGGAAGTGTACACTACAGCACACAAGTACTGGGAGGAGGCATTTAACTCAAACAGCTGAAGCTCGAAACTAGAATAGGCACAAGTTACCGACTGTCACACTGAAAGATGGATTTAAATACAGTGGTTACCCCTTCCACCTTTACCACAGTGGTCCTGGGAGAGCTGGTAAAAATTCACAGTCAGGGAGGGAGAAGCTCATAAAAAGCTGTGGACCTCACCAATATGGAAGCCAGGTCTCGTCAGGATAAAGTCCAGATCACGGGGTGAAAAAGTCATTTAGTACAAAGGTTTTGTTGAATATAGACCTCGCATTAATCAGGAGCTGCAGGTAGAGTTAGGGGCCATACTGTCCAGGGGCTTTTATGGTGCGACGAAGCATGCGGGTTGCCGTTGAGGTTCACTCCCGCGCCGATCATCGCCACAACAGAGTCTAATCTGGGAGTAATCATGACAGGAATGTCGGAGGCTGTGGGTGATAGTGTACCGGGGCAGTACTGGAATCTGCCACAGGAGCCAGTGGTATGAAGCATGACTGTTTAAAGTGGTAGAAGAACAGCAGGGGGTGCAAGCAGGTGATTGTAGATAGTCATAGAGAGCGATTCCAGAATAAATTAGTTGTGATAAAACCAATGCTGAGGGAGTATACGAGGAGCCAGGTGTTTTCCGGGTGATATTCATGCTTGTCGCTTTCCAGGAAAGCAGTGACCGCATTCATGAAGCGGATATTTCTATGATGGAGGAGACTGTAGGGTGGAGAAGCGAGGTGGTGTCCTCCTCCGTAGGGCATGGCTTCCTGCTGTGGCCAAGCCAGTGAGAACCCGAGCTTACGCCTGATCACAGCCTCCACAATAACCTGCGGCGGGCGGAGGTAGAGGACTTGACCTGATGGAGTGGGGGTGCTTCCAGAGGCGGGATGTCCTCAGTATTCAGTTTGTCAAATCTGCTGACAGCTGGAGTCCCCTGGGAGGATGAGGGGAGACGGGTGCCCAGCATAGTGTTTGTCCATTCTGGCTACAATCCATTGCCCTGTTTGCAGGAGCAGTCGGGGCCTCACGGTGCGACTTTACTGGAGCTAAGTATCACGGAGGTGGGAGCTGGCTATTATTTTTGGCTTTGTCTCTACTATCACCCACGGGTCATCAGGCTGTGCTGGGAGTGGACTTTGGATCTGAACTCCCAGACGGTGGCTTTAAGCCACGGCAGTGTAGGATCGTTATCCAACCCTGGAGCGGAGTGGCCAGGGTAGAAGAGAGTAACTAAAGCTCATGTGTAAATCTCTTTGCTCACAAAGACAGTTCTGGTGCGAGGAAGCCAAATGACGAGGCTGTGATCAGAGAGTTGACAGAAGAGGGGGACAAGTTGAAGAGGATGTTGGAAATATTTGGTGAATATGAAACAGGAAGATAACAGCAACATAAAGAAAAAAACAATTTAAATTCCATTGGTGGTGTTTTGCTTTTTTTTACTGAGATATCTTTTATATATTTTTTTTTCATTTTGTCATCCTCAACAGATCATTACGCACAAGAGCAATGGGTGTATTTCCAGCCTAGTTTCTATTACATTTCCTCTGTCAATAAATGTTGGAGGAGGCAGTAGAGACGACTGTCTGCAGCAGCGAGCGGACCTGGTGATTACCAACAAGTGAGGAACAGGCCTTGATGTGTGATGTTGGAAATGTGAACAAGAGGTCCATGATCAATTTAATTGACAGGGAAAAGAAGGGGCATGAAATGGGTGGATGGTGACCTCGCTGACTCAAAGGTCCATAGTCATTTTTTTTATTCACGCACTTGCTGACTCCAGCAAGCGGCTGCTGACTGTCCATCAAATGCTTCTTGGGTTTTGATAAAATTAACTTTTTTTAGGGGTTTTCGCAACTGGAATACTGGGGAACCCAACAATTTGGGCCAAAGTGAAGACTGTGCAGTAACAGCCAACAGTTGGTATGACCTGCCATGTGGAAGGAAAAACTTCTGGACCTGTGAAAAAACTGTCTCTCTATAAGTCAAAGTAAAAACTGTGAACTGGTCACTCAGTGGGGGATGTGGGATTTTTCTAAATCAGGGGCCATAAAGCGGCCACCAGCTAGGTTTATCATATTTGTCATATTTTCAAGATATAATCAAAATATAATCATGTAATCCCTGACTATGGAACTATAATCTAATTAAACATTTTTAAAAATGCTACCTGGACTGGTTTTTACTTCCTTATTCTCTGATTACACAATCACAGGACTAATAAAATAATGGATCTTCGGATGCAGCCAACATGTGCAGTTTATTTTTAGCTGGGCTGTTCACACTCCCTTTACTTCTCTGGTACTTGGTCACAGTCAATGTTTGAAACCAAGGTGGAGCAGGAAACTGATATCTATAACTGTGTGTAATTTGGTGCAGCTTGATTAATATGAAAGGGTCTGTTGGGTATTTGCTCTGAGTGGCATTCTAGTTTTTATTAGATTTCAAATTTTTAATCACTGTCTTTTTTATCAGTTTCAGGTTATGGCATGATATTTATTCCATACAAACAGCAAAAGCTCAAAGCAGCTGCATCTATACCCAGTTTGAGGTCATATAACATCAGACAGGCTGAAAATGTTTCACAATCACAAATACATGATGATACTTTTGTATGAAAACCCATCTGCTCTCATTTACAATCTTGTGGTTATGAGTAAAGGAAACAAGGAGGTCACATTGCAAAGTCAGCATGAAAAAAACTGGAGGTGACAACAAGCTGAAAGATAAGGAGAAGTAAAATGCTGTCTTGAGAAGCTTAATATCAGGAACAGAAACACAGAAGCTGTCCACAGTTAAGATCGAGAATCGTGTCGTACTGCAGCGGTCACAGTATTTTGACTTCTGTCTGTAAAACACAGTCTGAGGTGACCATGGACAAAAACCTGCCTGATGCTTCAGCCACAAGTGCTACTTTGGAGTGATCAGAGGATATTTGCTCTTGGGTGTCTGATTTAGCAACACAGTAACATTTTTTAGTGGGTTATTTTTTTTAAGTTTTTTTGTTGTTCTGTTTCAAATAACACAATATCAGACCTGGCTTCCTAATAACAATAACAATAACAATAACAATTATAATAATGGTGGTTTTGCATGTGTATGTGTGTTTTTTTGCACACAGATAGAAAACTGGTTGTCTTGATCCTCGGACTCCTGTGTATCCTGCAAGCTGCTCTCAACATTTCCCTGCGTCTTGCTCTCTGTGAGTTGTCTTTAATTCAGTTTAATAATTTCATCCTGTGTGGACGACACATCCTGACCGTGACTCACTCTGAAATTCAACAGGTGAATGTGATAAAACCAGAAATTGAAAAGTTACCTCTACTAACTATGATTATCATTGGAGGGATTTCTGGATATGTTATAGTTAGCTAGCTTTATGACGAAACAGCATTTTGTACTTTGTGGTTGTTGGTTAGAGAAAGTTCTAAGGTCATGTAAGAAAATAATGGGGCTTTCTAGTTGTGAGTCAGGGTGTTTTCCTTTAAAATAAAAGAGAACCTTTTCACATGTTTAGGTTAATAAATGGATTTGCAGAAAACATTTAAGTTTCAGATTTCTAACTATTTATTTTCAATGCTGCGAAAGGATGTTCATCAGGCTAAAGGCCAAAGATCAAATGTGCTGCAAACATTCGAGAGCATTACAAGGCACTTTGGGCCTGCCAGTGTATGTGGGACCTGGATGTCAACCCCCTACCCAAAGAAAACACATGATACCAACCACACTCATTCCAATATTCAAACAATGATTATTTTGTATACAAATTATAAACAAAAAGGTTTATATGCATTACAATAGAGAAAGTGATAAAGTGTGCTGCAAATTCCACTTCGACACATAATACACACACTGAACTTTGCAGATCCTCTGAACACTCCTCCGAGGGGCTGGTCTAACTGGAGAACCTCCAGATTTCCTGCAGTAACATGTACATGCAATTCTGCATGTCATGGGAAATGCTGGGTCAAACATCCATTGTTCCAGAATTTTACTTCTGACAGTGGAGCAGTGATCATGAGCTGAACACAAGAGACCTGTGTCTTCGTTTACTTTCCCATGGCACCGTGAACTCACTCATCAACCAGAGACTGAAGGTCATGTGTAAATTCCTTTTTGCTCACACAGACAGTTCTGATGCACCAGATTGGCGATGCTGTGATCAGAAACCTGAAAGAAGAGAGGACCTGAAGAAGAGTAGTTGAATACATTTCAGAATAAGTGAGCTGAACTCTTTATGACATGGAAAGAATAAGATAACAGTAACAGAAAGAAAGATGCAACTTCAATTCATTTTTGCTATCGTTTTTCTCTTTTTTTGCTGAGATGTCAAGTTTATTTTATTTTCGTTTTCCTCAACAGATCATTACACCCAAGAAGGATGGGTATACTTCCGCTCTAGTTTCTATTTCATTTCCTCTGTCGAGAAATCCTGGGGAGACAGTAGAGACGACTGTCTGCAGAAAGGAGCAGACCTGGTGATTATCAACAGCAAAGAGGAAAATGTGCGTAAGAGAGTGACAACTCTTATGAAAGATTAAAATCATACCGGTTATATTCCAATTTGATATAATTATGGTCTGTCCCTCTGTCCCTGTAAACAAGGAGTTCACAAGAGGTCTCAGAAGGCTCTTCTGGATCGGACTGACTGACACAGAGACAGAAGGGACATGGAAATGGGTGGATGGGACTTTGCTGAACACAACAACAAGGTTCATAAATAACTTTTTATGTTTAAATTGATTATTATGAGTTGCACTGCTGTATTATAGTGCTATTACTGAATAAAAAGATAGTCTCTTTCTTTAACTGTTTGCTGGTAAGACACTGAACCCTGACGGCTGTGCTATGCAATATATAAAATCCATTTACTCTGCAACACTTTGCACTTTATTTTAACTATTTATACAAATGAAAATGTCTGACAGAGATGAAGTGAGAAGAAATGACAATTGTAATGAGAGGAATATCACCAATAATGGTGGTATTTATGAGTAGGCATATTGTGTATCAAAGCAATCTAGTTTTAATCATAATCCACAATCAGCTGTATATACTGTATATATCCAATATTCTGGTTTGACAAGAAGCTGCATGTGTCTAAACAGCAGCTAATGTCACATAACAATATTCAATATCGATCTTTAATCTGCCTCACTGTTTCTGGCTGTTTATTAAATGTTTTTGTGTGTTTCAGCTAAAAGTCTATTCTGATTTTGCTCTAGCCTGGGCACTCCTGGGAACCAAACCCTCTGTAACACTGATGAAGACTGTGGAGAGGCAATAATAACTACGCCATCACAACTGGAATGACAACAAATGTAACACGCTGAAATTCTGGATCTGTGAGAAGATGGCGGCTTGATAACGCTGCACCCAAACGCACCACACTGGTAACTGATCAGCTGTAGAGGAAGTGGCCTATTAAAATGCAAAGATATAAACAGCCGTTACATTTGATCTGTTCCTGGGTCCCGTATTGTACATGCTGCCTGAAAGTCATTTGTTTCACACTGGCTCACACATGGTTGTTATCTGATTATTGAATACTGAATCACATTTTCATGAACAAATGAAATAATTGTTATTTGATTAAAAGTCAACAATCATATTGACAGGGACGCATGTTGTAAAATAAAACACATCACCCTTACGAATTACTGTCTCAAATTAAACACCTTTGAGTTTATGACAACCAGCGCCAGTCCTTCATCGCCGCTGAAGGGGAGGGAGAGAAAAAGCACCAGTCACAATATGCACTTCAACAATGATGTCACTAAATTACACCAACTTTTGATAATTTTTCCACAGTATCTGCTCTTTTCTTATGTAGTATTGTGTATTATTCGAGCAGAAAAAAAAACAGACCATTACATTAGGGGAATAGGCTACAAAGTACTTGTACTTTTAATACTTACTTTTATTCAATTGTTATTTAGTATATTTAGAACCAAGTACTTGCTTTATTTTAGTCAAGTAGAAAAGTTAATATGGTACTTTTACATTTACTTGAAGAAGAATATAAAGAAGTAGATGAAACATCAGCATCACTCTCATAAAACTTATCTCCCATCGCAAAGTGGCTGTTTCTCCCAGTGTGGAAAAAATTTGATTTGTGTTCTGGTCTTTCAGACACTTCTGATAAAAAAACAACTATTGAAGCCAGTTGTAAAAATCTGACTGTAGAGCCTGAAGACCCAAAGAGAAGACTGACCCCTGCCCTGGACTCCCAAACCTACTTTCTTCACTTGGTACGTATGAGAAGGATTTATACTTCATCTATCTGATAATTCCAGATGTCCGTTTGTCTCTCTGTATGTGGAATGCATTTCTCAAAAGATGTTCATCTTGTTGGCCTCATAATGATTTACAGTAAACTTGGCCAATCAACCACAGTCAATGCCTGATTTATTTATATAGCATATTTTAAATAATTGGTTGACTAAAGTGTTTTTACAGGTGTAATGGTAAACAAACGACAGCAAAAACGTAATACATCATAGTGCAAGTAATAAGTAAATAAAATACAATTGCACAGGACTATGTGGCTGAGAAACATCACCACCATCATCAAGAAGGCCCAGTGCAGAGGATACACTCTTTTCCTGCGGCAATCCGAAGAAACTAACATGCTTCGCAGAAAGTGATGGCTTCCAGCCTCCACACGGCCATCATTGAGTCCATCCTCACTCCTCATCAATTACCGCCTGGTTCGGGCTGCTCCACTGCCAAGGACAAGGGCAGACTGCAGCGGATCATTCGGTCAGCTGAGTGAAGGTTTATCGGTTGTGACCTGCTGGCTCTCCTACACCTGTTCCACTCCAGGCTCAGTAAGTAGAGCAGGCAAGATCATTGCTGATCCTTTCCCATCCTGCCACCACCTATTCCAGAGACTCCCATCTGGAAAGGTTCCGGCCATCAAGACCAAAACCTGGCGCCACCTGAACAGTTTTTTCCCATGGCAGTGGGGCTCACAAACAAGCCCTGCATCACACTGACTCCTGCCTCGGCACATAACTTATAACTATATATTATTGGCACCATCCAGAACCAATCATCGACTCCAGCACCGCACGCGCCCATAACATAACTTATTGCCTTTTTCTGTATATTGTTTCATGTCCGATTGCTGTTTTTGCGCTGTCCAAAGGCACTAACCACACCAAGGCAATTTCCCAGTATGTGTAAATATACTTGGCAAATAAAACAATTTGATTCTGATTCTGATTATTAATGCAAAATGAATAAATAAAAATAAAATAAACATAATATATAATGAGCAAGATAAGATAAATAAATCAGCTGGCATGAAACGTAATTGAGGAGAAAGCCTGAGAACAGGTGTGTTTTTAGTAGGTGATTTAAAGTGTTAAAGACGGCAGATCTAATGTGAAGTGGTATGTTCCACAGGTTTGGGGGCGGCTACCGCGCCATCACCTCTGGCAACCAGCCTTGTCTGAGGCTCTGTTATTGAGCAGTTGAGCGGCTGGATTCAGTTCACTAACTGAGGTACAAAGAGAAGTTCGGATAAGCAAGACGGTGCCAGTCCGTTAAGAGATTTAAAAGTTAAAAGTAAGATTTTAAAACGATCCTGTGATGTTAGGTGCCAGTGTAGAGGCGCTAATATGGTGTGATATGGTCTCTCTTTTTCCTAGTCAGCAGGCAGCGCAGCATTTCGACTTCATAGGCGCTTAATGAGGATTTGTCTAAGCCTTACATGGCGGTGGGAATTGCTAATAATCAAGATGGGAGGTTATGAATGCATGGATAACTCTTCAGAAGTCCTCTTTGTGGAGGTAGCCTTAATGGCTATTTGTCTTAAAGGGAAAAAAGCCACCTCCGACTACTGAGGAAATTGCCTTTCAAAATAAAGTCTGTCAAAAGAAATACCAAGACTTTACAGTGGAGTGAGTATTCGAGCCAAAGCCCCAAGAGATTGTCCACATCTTGCAGTTCTGATAATCCAAATATGATAACCTCAGTCTTATTGTTGTTTTAATTTGAGGAAGGTTGAATCCATCCATGATTTTATGTAATTTAAGTAGCCGAAGCAGGCTGCAGTGAGGTTCAGCTCTTTATGGTTCAGGGCAAGTATATTTGAATGTCGTTTGCAAAGTAGTGAAAGGGAGACATTATATTTTTACAAAAATTCTGCGTTAGGGCAGTAATATATAGGGGAGAAAATGACAAGCCCAGAATGGATCCTATAACCCACATGTAAGTGCTTCCCAGAGGAGCAGTCACCTATGTGACAGAGAAACCCTATCTGTTAAGTAAGACCCAAACCACTCTGAGTGCTGTACCTTAATCCCTAAGCAAAGTTTTCCAGGTGTGATATTAGATTGTGTGATCGACCGTGCCGAAAGCGGCCGCCAGTTCAGGAGCACAAGGACAGCAGAATTTCCCGAATCAACAGATATAATCCGAGCTGTTTCGTACTGTGATGCGGTTTAATACTTGACTGGAACTTTCATATACATTTATTGTTGATATGAAATGTCTGCAACTGGGGAGAACTACCTTCTCTCTAGGATTTGACAGGAAGGGCAGCTTAGAAAATTACCTGAAATTAGAGAGAACAGAGGATCAAGGTTTTCTTTTCTTAACATGGACACAACAGCATGTTTAAAGGCAGCTGGGACACTACCAGAGAGAAGACAGGTATTAATCAATGAAAAGGGGTTAAATGGCCAACAGTGTCAAAGACTTCTTTAAGAAGACTATGATGCTCCCGGAAGGGCACTTGTGAGTTTAGATAAAACCACCCTGATAGGAAGGATATTGATATGCCGAATTGACTAAAGACAGCTGGGAGCATGGGAGGGATAAATGAATGGGTCAGTAATATAATTATGATGATCTACAAAGCCAAATTTTTTCACAAAAATGTAAGAAAGGAATCACAGAGGACAGGTAGGCAGAATAGGAGTACGACAACCGGCTTATGATATTATTACAAATATTAAAGAACCTGAGGCCTCTGATATAGTTATTGAGACCAGGTTAGATATAAACTTAGTTTTGCCGATTTTACCGCTTCTGGTAACTTCAGATAGACGGCTCTTGTAAGACTTCATATGATACCTGAGTTTGTCCTTTTTCCACCTTTCTCTGCTTGCCGACATGCACGCCTGAGACCGCAGAGTCGCTTAGCCATGGCCTGGTGCGCTTTAGTGCTTCGTCCCCAAAGCAACAGAGTCCAGAGTGCTTGTGCAGGCTGAATTCAAAAGAGAGATAAGCTCATCGTGCCACTCCTGAGAACATCACAATCTAAGCAGCAGAGCACAGAGTCTTAAAAATAGCAGAGAAATGCAACCGTTTGACTATTAATTACATGTTAAGAAGGCAGGAGGAGCTGGCTTGACTATAGAGCCAGGACAGTAATCGCAAATAAAAACCGCAGATGATCTGAAATACATATCACATATTTCATTGATAAGAACATGTAGGCTATAAGACAAATGCTGTCTAATGTGCCCCTTTTCATGTGTGGGTCCAGACACTGGTGAGATTAAAGGAATTATTAAGATTAAGAAGTCTTTAGCCATAGGTTTAGTTTCACACATATGTAATATTAAAATCCTACAAACTAAAAAGTGGTCATAGTCCATCGAAATACCCGCCATGAATCTAGCAACCTTGCATAAAAGTCCTTGTTGAATTCCGGGGGCGGTACATCACAGCACACAGCATGGGGAGGAGGCATTTAACTCAAACAGCTGAAGCTCCAACTAGAATAGGTGACAGTTACCGACTGTCGACACTGAAAGATGGATTTAAATACAGTGGGCTACCCTCCACCTTTACCAGTGGTGGTCCTGAGAGCTTGAAAACTACAGCCAGAGGAGAAGCTCATAAAAAGCTGTGGACTCACCAATATGAAGCCAGGTCTCCCGGTTGTGGAGCATAAAGTCCAGATCACGGGGTGAAAAGTCATTTTAGTACAAAGGTTTGCTGGTTATAGACCCTCAGATTAATCAGAGCCATGTGTAGAGTTAGGGCCACTGTCCAGTTTCTTGAGGTGCCACGAAGCATGGGTTGTTGAGGGCTCACTCTAAGGCCAGATCACGCTATAATAGAGTCTAATCTGGGAGCAATCATTGCGACAGGTAATGTCGGGAGGCTGGGTGATAGTGTACCGGGGGCAGTACTGGGAATTGCCACAGTGGGAGCCAGTGGCAGTGGCGAAGTATGACTGTTTGGGAAGTGGTAGAAGAACAGCAGGGGGTGGCAGGTGATTGCAGATAGTCATGAGAGTGATTCCAGAATAAATTGCTGGTGGATAAACCAATGTTGTGAGGAGCATACGGAGGGTTTCTCAGGTGTTTGCCGGTGATATTTGGAGCGCTGAATGCTCCAGGAAAGCAGGTGTGTGACTGCATTCAAGAAGTGGATATTTCTCATGATGGAGGAGACCGTAGGGTGGAGAAGCGAGGTGGTGTCCTCTCCGTAGGCATGGTTTCTCCTGTTGTGGCTGGGTTTTCAGTGAGAACTGAGCCACGCGCCTGATCACAGCCTCCGACAACAACCTGCGGCGGAGGTAGAGGACTTGACCACAGGATGGAGTGGGGTGCTTCCAGAGGCGGGATGTCCTCAGCATTCAGTTTGTCAAATCTGCTGGACAGCTGGAGGTCTCGAGGTGGATGAGGGGGAGACGGGGTTTCAGCATACAGCATGCTTGTCCATTCTGGCTACAATCCTCAGTTCTGCTCTGCAGGAAAGAAGTCGGGGCCTTCACGGCATGACTTTACTGGAGCTTGGTACGGAGTGGAGCTGGCTATTATTTTTGGCTTTGCTCCCATTGTCACCCACGGGTCATCAGGCTGTGCTGGAGTGGACTCGGGATCTGGAACTCCTGTGACGGTGGAGCCAAGCCACGGCAGTGTAGGATCGTTATCCAACCCTGGAGCGGAGTGGCCAGGGTAGAAGAGAGTAACTAAAGCTCATGTGTAAATCTCTTTGCTCACAAAGACAGTTCTGGTGCGAGGAAGCCAAATGACGAGGCTGTGATCAGAGAGTTGACAGAAGAGGGGGACAAGTTGAAGAGGATGTTGGAAATATTTGGTGAATATGAAACAGGAAGATAACAGCAACATAAAGAAAAAAACAATTTAAATTCCATTGGTGGTGTTTTGCTTTTTTTTACTGAGATATCTTATATATTTTTTTCATTTTGTCATCCTCAACAGATCATTACGCACAAGAGCAATGGGTACATCTGTCCAGTTTCTATTACATTCTCCGTCAACAAATGGAGAGCAGTGACCCACTGTCTGCAGAAAGGAGCTTGACCAGGACATTAACAGTGCAAAGAGGAATAGGTTTGATGTGTGGATGTTGGAAATGTGTGAACAAGAGGTCCATGTGGATCGGACTGACTGACAGGGGGAAAGAAGGGGCATGGAAATGGGTGGATGGCACTCCGCTGACTCAAAGGTCCACAGCTTACTCTTTTATTCAGCTGCACCTGCTGACTTCACAGCAAGCTGATCGTCCATCAAATGCTTGGCGTGATAAAATTAACTTTTAGGGGTTTTAACTGGAACATTGGGAACCTAACAATTTGGGCCAAAGTGACTGTGCAGTAACAGCCAACAGTTGGTAAGGACTCGCCATGTGGAAGGAAAACTTTGACCTGTGAAAAACTGTCTCTCTATAAGTAAAGTGAAAACTGCAGAACTGGCTTTCACCAGTGGGGATGGGATTTTTCTAAATCAGGCCATAGTTGCCCGCTAGGCTTTATCATATTTGTCATATTTTCGGCATATAATCAAAATATAATCATGTAATTCCCTGACTATGGAACTATATCTACCAAACATTTTTTAAAATGTTACCTAATTTGGTTTTACTTCCTTATTCTCTGATTACACAAATCACAGGACTAATAAAATAATGGATCTTCGGATGCAGCCAACATGCAGTTTATTTTTAGCCGGGCTGTTCACTTCCTTTACTTCTGGTACTTGGTCACAGCCACGTTTGAAACCGTATGCGGAGCAGGAACTGACATTCATAACTGTGTGTAATTTGTGCAGCTTTGATTTTGAATATGAAAGGGTCTGCTGGGCATTTGCTCTGAGTGGCATTCTAGCTTTGATTAGATTTCAAATTTTTAATCACTGTCTTTTTTATCAGTTTCAGGTTATGGCATGATATTTATCTGATACAAACAGCAAAAGCTCAGCAGCCGCATCTATACTCAGCTTGAGGTCATATAACATCAGACAGGCTGAAAATGTTTCACAATCACAAATACATGATGATATTTTTGTATGGAAATCCCATCTGTTTCCTATTTACAATCTTGTGGGTTATGAGTAAAGGGAGTCAAGGAGGTCATACTGCAAAAGTCAGCATGAAACTGGAGGTGACAATAAGCTGAAAGATAAGTGAGAAGTAAAATGCTGTCTTGATAAAGCTTAATATCAGGAAGAAATGTTGTGAAGCTGTCCACAGTTAAGACCGAGAATCGTCACCGCAGCGGTCACAGTATTTGACTTCTGTCCGTAAACACAGTCTGAGGTGCACCGCGGACAAAAACCTGCCTGATGCTTCAGCCACAAGCAAGCTACTCTTTAAGATGATCAGAGTGACACCGTTCTTGTAGTCTGATTTAGCAACACGCAACATTTTTAGTGGCTATTTTTTTAAGTTTTTTTGTTGTTCTGTTTCAAATAACACAATATCAGACCTGGCTTCCTAATAACAATAACAATAACAATAACAATTATAATAATGGTGGTTTTGCATGTGTATGTGTGTTTTTTTGCACACAGATAGAAAACTGGTTGTCTTGATCCTCGGACTCCTGTGTATCCTGCAAGCTGCTCTCAACATTTCCCTGCGTCTTGCTCTCTGTGAGTTGTCTTTAATTCAGTTTAATAATTTCATCCTGTGTGGACGACACATCCTGACCGTGACTCACTCTGAAATTCAACAGGTGAATGTGATAAAACCAGAAATTGAAAAGTTACCTCTACTAACTATGATTATCATTGGAGGGATTTCTGGATATGTTATAGTTAGCTAGCTTTATGACGAAACAGCATTTTGTACTTTGTGGTTGTTGGTTAGAGAAAGTTCTAAGGTCATGTAAGAAAATAATGGGGCTTTCTAGTTGTGAGTCAGGGTGTTTTCCTTTAAAATAAAAGAGAACCTTTTCACATGTTTAGGTTAATAAATGGATTTGCAGAAAACATTTAAGTTTCAGATTTCTAACTATTTATTTTCAATGTTAAGAGTTGGATGTTCATCAGGCATTGAAGGCTTAACACTAAATGTGCTGCAAACATTCAGGAGCATTACAAGGCACTTTGGGGGCCCAAGGCAAAGGGACCTGGATGTCAACCCCCTACCCAAAGAAACACATGATACCAAACCACATCATTCCAATATTCAAATGATTATTTTTGTATACAAATTATAAACAAAAAGGTTTATATGCACATAAATAGTATAAAAGTGATAAAGTGTAAGTGCAAATCTCCACTTCTGACACATAATACACACACTGAACTTTGCAGATCCTCTGAACATTTCCTCCTAGAGGGGCTGGTCTAACTGAGAACCTCCAGACTTCCCAAGATGCGGCTATGTAATTGTACAACACGGAAATGTTGGTCAAACATCTACATTGCTCCGTGAATTTTACTTGACAATAAGGGAGCAGTGGACTGAGCTTCTCGAAACACAAGAGACCCGTGTCTTTACATTTCTTCTTATGGTACCGTGAACTCACCATCAACCAGAGACTGAAGGTCATGTAAATCTCTTTGCTCACAGACAGTTCTGATGCACCAGATGATGCTGTAGATCAGAAACCTGAAAGAAGAGAGGGAACAGTTGAAGAGGAAGTTGAATACATCTGGTGAATACATTAAACTTTCATGACATGGAAAGAATAAGATAACAGTAACAGAAAGAAAGATGCAACTTCAATTCATTTTTGCTATCGTTTTTCTCTTTTTTTGCTGAGATGTCAAGTTTATTTTATTTTCGTTTTCCTCAACAGATCATTACACCCAAGAAGGATGGGTATACTTCCGCTCTAGTTTCTATTTCATTTCCTCTGTCGAGAAATCCTGGGGAGACAGTAGAGACGACTGTCTGCAGAAAGGAGCAGACCTGGTGATTAATGGTTGCTAAAAGAGGAAAGCTAGCAAGAGAGTGACAACTCTTATGAAAGATTAAAATCATACCGGTTATATTCCAATTTGATATAATTATGGTCTGTCCCTCTGTCCCTGTAAACAAGGAGTTCACAAGACAGTTTAGAAGGCTCTTCTGGATCGGACTGACTGACACAGAGACAGAAGGGACATGGAAATGGGTGGATGGGACTTTGCTGAACACAACAACAAGGTTCATAAATAACTTTTTATGTTTAAATTGATTATTATGAGTTGCACTGCTGTATTATAGTGCTATTACTGAATAAAAAGATAGTCTCTTTCTTTAACTGTTTGCTGGTAAGACACTGAACCCTGACGGCTGTGCTATGCAATATATAAAATCCATTCACTCTGCAACACTTTGCACTTTATTTTAAGTA
Source organism: Hippoglossus stenolepis (assembly GCF_022539355.2). Classification (NCBI taxonomy): domain Eukaryota; kingdom Metazoa; phylum Chordata; class Actinopteri; order Pleuronectiformes; family Pleuronectidae; genus Hippoglossus; species Hippoglossus stenolepis. Next base: position 12,909,945 of record NC_061484.1, on the reverse strand, counting down.
TTTATACAAATGAAAATGTCTGACAGAGATGAAGTGAGCAGAAATGACAATTGTAATGAGAGGAATATCACCAATAATGGTGGTATTTATGGTAGGTATATTAGTATCAAAGCAATCTAGTTTTAATCATAATCCACAATCAGCCACATACTGCATATATCCAATATTCTATTTGACAAGAAGCGTATGTGTCTAAACAGCAGCCAATGTTTCAGTTAAAAGCTCATTCTGATTTTGGTTTCAGCTACTGGCACCCTGGGGAACCAAACTCCTATCTTAACACTGATGAAGACTGTGGAGAGACAAAGTTCAACAAAGTCGAATACAACTGGAATGATAAAGAATGTAACAGGCTGAACTTCTGGATCTGTGAAAAGATGGCGGCTTGATAACGCTGCACCCAAACGCACCACACTGGTAACTGATCAGCTGCAGAGGAAGTGGCTCATTAAAATGCAAAGACATAAATAGCCAAGCTACATTTGATTCGTTCCTGGGTCCTGGTATTGTACATGCTGCCTGTGTCATTTGTTTCCATACTGTAGCTTCTGTCAATATGTGGTTGCTGTTCTGACTATTTGTTATCAGAATCACACTTTTTCTTATGAATAAATGTTTTGTAACCACTTTGCGAAGTCTGATTAAAAAGTCACACAATCATATTATAGATAGGGATGTAGCTGTGAACAAAATTACACCACCCATGAATTACTGTCTCAAATTAAACACCTTTTGAGTTTTTATGACAACTGAAGGCTGCCACAGCTTCTCTATCATGTTTTGAAGGGGAGGGTGAGGTGAGGGGTATTCAGCTGCAACATGCAACTTCACCACTAGATGTCACTAAATTCTACACACCGAACCTTTTAGTTAACTTTTCATGTATCTGCTCTTTTCTTATGTAGTATTGTGTATTATTCGAGCAGAAAAAAAAACAGACCATTACATTAGGGGAATAGGCTACAAAGTACTTGTACTTTTAATACTTACTTTTATTCAATTGTTATTTAGTATATTTAGAACCAAGACTTGCTTATTTTGAGCTAAGTAGAAAAGTTAATATGGTACTTTTTACATTTACTTGAAGAAGAATATAAAGAAGTAGATGAAACATCAGCAACAATTCATAAAACTTATCTCCCATCGCAAAGGGCCGTTTCTCCAGTGTGGAAAAAAAAATTTGATTTGTGTTCCGGGTCTTTCAGACACTTGATAAAAACAACCATTGGCTAGTTGTAAAATCTGACTGTAGAGCCTGAAGACCCAAAGAGAAGACTGACTCTGCCCTGACCCTCTAAACTCTACTTCTTCACTCTGGTACGTATGAGGCTGGATTTATATCATCTATCTGATAACTCCAGATGTCTGTTTGTCTCTGTATGTGGAATGCATTTCTCAAAAAGATGTTCATCTTGTTGGCCTCATGTCGATTTTTGTAGTACAGTAAACTCAGCCAACCTCAACTAAATAATGTCAATTTTATTTATATAGCACATTTAAAACAAACTTGCTGACCAAAGTGTTTACAGGTGTAATGGTAAACAAAACGACAGTGAAAAAACGTAATACATCATAGTGCAAGTAATACAAAATAAAAATACAATTGCACAGGACTCAGAGGTGGGCTGGAGAACATCACCATCATCAAGAGAAGGCTCAGCAGAGGATGGGTTCTCCTGGCGCAACCGAAGAAATTCAATATGCCGCAAAGCGATGGTCGAAGTTCCCACACCGCCATCATTGAGTCCATCCTCACTTAATAATTATCGGCTTTGGTTCGCTGCCTCCACTGCCAAGGACAAGGGCAGACTGCAGCGGATCATTCTCCGGGTCAGCTGGAGAAGGTCATCGGCCAGACCCGTCAAGCCCCACACCCGTTCCACTCCAGACCAGTAAGAGAGCAAGACTGGCCGATCCTTCCTATCTCGCCACCACCTATTCCAGAGACTCCCATCCGGTACATTCCAGCCATCAAGACCAAACTTGGCGCCACCTGAACAGTTTTTCCCCATGGCAGTGGGGCTCACAACAAGCTCCCCTGTGCATCACACTTGACTTTTGCCCCTCCTCATACATTACAACTTCATAACTTATATATTATTGCACTATCCCATGAACCAATCACTGCACCCAAAGAATCAAGACGCGCCCATAACATATCCTATTACTTTTTCTAGAGCATATTGTTGTTTTATGTCCGATTGTTGTTTTTATGTCCAAAGGGTGACTAACCACACCAAGGCAATTTCCTGTATGTGTAAATATACTTGGCAATAAAATAATCTGATTCTGATTCTGACTATTAATGTAAATGAATAAAATAAAATAAAATAAATTATAATATATACGTATAAGATAAGATAAATAAAATCAGCCGTTTTATGAAACGTAATTTCCAGGAGTAGAAAGCCTAGAGAACAGGTGTTTTTAGCAGTGATTTAAAGTGGGTAAAGACGGGCAGACCTTACTGAAGTGGTAGGCTGTTCCACAGGCTTGGGCGGCTAATGCGCGATCACCTCTGGTAACTAGCCTGTCTGAGGTTTGCTAAGAGCAGTTGAGTGGCTGATCTCAGTCTACCAACTGGAGGTATAAAGAGAAGTTCGGATACAAGACGGTGCCAGTCCGTTAAGAGATCAAAAACTAAAAGTAAGATTTTAAACATCCCAGACAAACAGGAAGCCAGTGTAGGAGGTTAAATATGGTGTGGGAGGGTTCTCTTTTTTTTCCTAAGTCAGGTATGAGCAGGCCATTTTGGACTTGCTGCATGTGCTTAATGGAGGATTTGTCTGGCCAAGCATACAGGGAATTAAGTAATAATCAAGATGGGAGGTTATGAATGCATGGATAACTCTCTCAGGTCTCTTTGTGGGAGGCAGGCCTCACTCTTGGCTATTTGTTCCTAGCTGAAAAGTTTTTACCTCCGACTACTGAGGAAATTGCTTTTTCAAAATTAAAAGCCCTGTCAAAAAGAAATACCAAGACTTTTACAGTGGAGGAGCATTCGAGCCAAAGCCCCAAGATTGTCTATCTTGCAGTTCTGATAATCCAAATATGATAACCCCAGTCTTATTGTTGTTTAACTGGAGGAAGGTTGAATCCATCCATGATTTTATGTAATTTAAGGGCTTTATAGGGTAATGCAGGATGTCTTAGTTTTACGGTCTAGGGCAAGTATATTTGAATGTCGCTCTGCAAAGCAGCAGAAAGGAGATATTTATATTTCCTACAAAAATTTATGCTTAGGGCAGCATATATAGGGAGAAAAGGACAAGCCCTGGTGAACGGATCTCTGAGGTACCCCACATGTAAGTGGGCCTCTTCCAGAGGAGTAGTCACCCAGGTGGACAGAGAAACTCCTATCTGTTAAGCAAGACTCAAACCACCTGAGTGCTACCTTAATCCCTACAAAGTTTTCCAGGTGTGATATTAGATTGTGATCGACTGCAGGTCGAGCGGTCAGCCAGGTCTAGGAGCACAAGGACAGCAGAATCTCCTCTGAATCAACAGTTAAATCCGAGCTGTTTCCGGGTAATTGTGATGCTTAAAATTTGACTGGAACTTTATATACATTATTAAGGATAAGAAAATGTCTGCAACTGGGGAGAACCACTCTCTCTAGGATTTTGGACAGGAAGGGCAGCTTAGAAAATGGCCTGAAACAGAGAGAGAACAGAGGGATCAAGGTTTTCAATACGGGCTGTACAACAGCATGTTTAAAGGCAGCTGGGACACTACCAGAGAGAAGACAGGTATTAATCAATGAAACAATAAATGGCCAACAGTGTCAAAGACTTCTTAAGAAGATCATGCATGCTCCTGAAGGGCACCTGTGAGTCGCAGATGGTGAACCACCCCCGATAGGGGAAGGATATTGATATGGGCTCGAATTGACCAAAGACAGCTGGGAGCATGGGAGGATAGGGGGCTGATGGTCAGTGGACATAATTAAGTGATGATCTAAGATGTAAATTTTTTCAACAAAAATGTAAGAAAGGAACTGACAGAGATAGGTAGTAGAATAGGAGAATGAAGCAACCGGGTTTATGATATTATTACAATATTAAAAGAACCTGAGGCCTCTGATATTATTAGAGACCAGGTTAGATATAAACTTAGTTTTTGCCGATTTTACCGCTTTCTGGCAATCAGATAGACGGTTCTTGTAAGATTTCATATGATACTCTGAGTTTGTCCTTTTTCCACCTTTCTCTGCTTGCCGACATGCACGCCTGAGACCCATGGGTAGAGTCGCTTGAAGCCATGGCTCTGGAAAGTGCGAGGGTCATCTCTCAAAGGAGCAATAGAGTCCCAGTGCTTGTGCAGGTTGAATTCAAAAGAGAGATAAGCTCATCAGCACTGAGAACATCATTACAATCCAAGCAGAGCACAGAGTCTTAAAAAAATAGCAGAGAAATGCAAACCGAGTTTGACTATTAATTATACGGCGGCAGCTGGGCAGGAGGAGCTGGCTTGACTATAGAGCCAGGGACAGTAATCGTAATAAAACCGTGGGCAGATGATCTGAACACAAGTATCACATATTTCATTGACATGAACATGTAGGCTATAAGACAAACACAAGGTCTAATGTGCCCTTTTTTCATGTGGGTCCAGACACTGACTGGGTGAGATTAAAGGAATTATTAAGATTTAAGAAGTTCTAGCCATAGGTTTAGTTTCACAGCATATATGTACATTAAAATCCCCACAAATTAAAAAGTGGTCATAGTCCATCGAAATACCCGCTATGAATCCAGCAAATCCTTGCACAAAGTCCTTGCTGAATTCTCGGGAAGTGCACACTACAGCACACAGCACGGGGGAGGAGGCATTTAACCCAACAGCTGAAGCCTTCGAACTAGAATAGGTGACAGTTACCATCAGTCGACACTGAAAGATGGATTTAAATACAGTGGCTACTCCTCCACCTTTACCAGTGGTCCTGGGAGAGCTGAAAAAACTACAGTCAGGAGGGAGAAGCTCATAAAAGCTGTGGACTCACCAATATGAAGCCAGGTCCTGGCCAGGGAGATAAAGTCCAGATCACGGGTGTGAAAAAGTCATTTAGCACAAAGGTTTTGTTGGTTAGACTCCCGTGACATCAGAGCCATGAGTTAGGCATACTGTCCAGCTTTGAGGTGCGACGAAGCATGCGAAGGTTGTTGAGGTTCACCCCCGCGTCGACTCATCGCCAATAGCCCAATCTGGGAGCAATCATGACAGGAATGTCGGGAGGCTGTGGGGTGGAGCAGCACCGGGGCAGTACTGGGAATTCGCCAGTGGGGAGCTAGTGGCAGTGGGAAGCGCGACTGCTTGGGGGCGGTAGAAGAACAGCAGGGGTGGTGTGATTGTAGAGGTCATAGAGAGCGATTCCAGAATAAATTGAAGTTGTGGATAAAACCAATGTTGTGAGTGGAGCATACGGAGTGGAGCCAGGTGTTTTCCGGTGATATCTGGCGTTGTCGCTCCAGGAAAGCAGTGTGTGACTGCATTCATGAAGCGGATATTTCTCATGATGGAGGAGACCGTAGGGTGGAGAAGCGAGGTGGTGTTCCTCTCCGTGGGTATGGTTTCCCAAGGTGGCTAAGCCAGTGAGAACTCCGAGCAAGCCTGGATCACAGCCTCCGTCAATAACCCAGCAAGGGCGGAGGGAGGACCTGACCACAGGATGGAGTGGGGGTGCTTCCAGAGGCGTGGATGTCCTCAGTATTCAGCTTGTCAAATCTGTTGACAGCTGGAGGTCCTGAGGTGGATGAGGGGGAGACGGGTGCCTAGCATAGTGTTTGTCCATTCTGGCTACAATCCATTGTTCTGTTTGCAGGAGTAGTCAGCCTTCTGCTTGGCATTTACATCATGACTTCTACTGGAGCTTGGTACGGAGTGGAGCTGGCTTATTACTTTGGCTTTGCTCCCATTGTCACCCACGGTCATCAGGCTGTGCTGGAGTGACTCGGATCTGAACTCCGTGGACAGGATGAGCTACGGCAGTGTAGATTTCCATATCCAACCCTGGAGCGGAGTGGCCAGGGTAGAAGAGAGTAACTAGCTCATGTGTAAATCTCTTTTGTTTGCCAAAGACAGTTCTGGTGCGAGGAAGCCAAATGACGAGGCCATGATCAGAGAGTTGACAGAAGAGGGGGACAAGTTGAAGAGGATGTTGGAAATATTTGGTGAATATGAAACAGGAAGATAACAGCAACATAAAGAAAAAAACAATTTAAATTCCATTGGTGGTGTTTTGCTTTTTTTTACTGAGATATCTTTTATATATTTTTTTTTCATTTTGTCATCCTCAACAGATCATTACGCACAAGAGCAATGGGTGTATTTCCAGCCTAGTTTCTATTACATTTCCTCTGTCAATAAATGTTGGAGAGGCAGTAGAGACGACTGTCTGCAGAAAGGAGCGGACCTGGTGATTATCAACAGCAAAGAGGAACAGGTTTGATGTGTGGATGTTGGAAATGTGTGAACAAGAGGTCCATGTGGATCGGACTGACTGACAGGGGGAAAGAAGGGGCATGGAAATGGGTGGATGGCACTCCGCTGACTCAAAGGTCCACAGCTTACTCTTTTATTCAGCTGCACCTGCTGACTTCATAGCAAGCTGCTGACTGTCCATCAAATGCTTCTTGGGTTTTGATAAAATTAACTTTTTTTAGGGGTTTTCGCAACTGGAATACTGGGGAACCCAACAATTTGGGCCAAAGTGAAGACTGTGCAGTAACAGCCAACAGTTGGTATGACCTGCCATGTGGAAGGAAAAACTTCTGGACCTGTGAAAAAACTGTCTCTCTATAAGTCAAAGTAAAAACTGTGAACTGGTCACTCAGTGGGGGATGTGGGATTTTTCTAAATCAGGGGCCATAAAGCGGCCACCAGCTAGGTTTATCATATTTGTCATATTTTCAAGATATAATCAAAATATAATCATGTAACTCCCGACCAGAACTATAATCTAATTAAACATTTTTAAAAATGCTACCTGGACTGGTTTTTACTTCCCTATTCTCTGATTACACAATCACAGGACTAATAAAATAATGGATCTTCGGATGCAGCCAACATGTGCAGTTTATTTTTAGCTGGGCTGTTCACACTCCCTTTACTTCTCTGGTACTTGGTCACAGTCAATGTTTGAAACCAAGGTGGAGCAGGAAACTGATATCTATAACTGTGTGTAATTTGGTGCAGCTTGATTAATATGAAAGGGTCTGTTGGGTATTTGCTCTGAGTGGCATTCTAGTTTTTATTAGATTTCAAATTTTTAATCACTGTTTTACTGTTTCAGGGGTTATGGCATGATATTTATTCCATGTTACAAGCCTCAAAGCAGCTGCATCTATACCCAGTTTGAGGTCATATAACATCAGACAGGCTGAAAATGTTTACAATCTACAAATACATGATGATACTTTTGTATGAAAACCCATCTGCTCTCATTTACAATCTTGTGGTTATGAGTAAAGGAAACAAGGAGGTCACATTGCAAAGTCAGCATGAAAAAAACTGGAGGTGACAACAAGCTGAAAGATAAGGAGAAGTAAAATGCTGTCTTGAGAAGCTTAATATCAGGAACAGAAACACAGAAGCTGTCCACAGTTAAGATCGAGAATCGTGTCGTACTGCAGCGGTCACAGTATTTTGACTTCTGTCTGTAAAACACAGTCTGAGGTGACCATGGACAAAAACCTGCCTGATGCTTCAGCCACAAGTAAGTTACTTTAAGAGTGATCAGAGTGATACTGTTCTTGTGTCTGATTTAGCAACACGCAACATTTTTAGTGGGTTATTTTTTTTAAGTTTTTTTGTTGTTCTGTTTCAAATAACACAATATCAGACCTGGCTTCCTAATAACAATAACAATAACAATAACAATTATAATAATGGTGGTTTTGCATGTGTATGTGTGTTTTTTTGCACACAGATAGAAAACTGGTTGTCTTGATCCTCGGACTCTTGTGTATCCTGCAAGCCGCCTCTCAACATTTCCTCAAGGCCTTGCTCTCCTGTGAGCTGGGTCCTTAACCAGCCTAACAATTTCATCCTGTGTGACCTTGGCTACATCCCGACCGCGGACTCACTCTGAAATTCAACAGGAATGTGGATAGAACCAGAAATTGAAAAGTTACCCCCCTACTAACTATGATTATCATTGAGGGATTTGGATATGTTACAGCAATACTTTTACACTAAACAGCATTTTGTACTTTGTGGTTGTTGGTTAGAGAAAGTTCTAAGGTCATGTAAGAAAATAATGGGGCTTTCTAGTTGTGAGTCAGGGTGTTTTCCTTTAAAATAAAAGAGAACCTTTTCACATGTTTAGGTTAATAAATGGATTTGCAGAAAACATTTAAGTTTCAGATTTCTAACTATTTATTTTCAATGTTAAGAGCTTGGGATGTCTTATCAGCATTGAAGGCCAACACTAAATGTGCTGCAAACATTCAGGAGCATTACAAGGCACTTTGGGGGCCCAAGGCAAAGGGACCTGGATGTCAACCCCCTACCCAAAGAAACACATGATACCAAACCACATCATTCCAATATTCAAATGATTATTTTTGTATACAAATTATAAACAAAAAGGTTTATATGCACATAAATAGTATAAAAGTGATAAAGTGTAAGTGCAAATCTCCACTTCTGACACATAATACACACACTGAACTTTGCAGATCCTCTGAACATTCTCCGGAGGGGGCTGGTCTAACTGAGAACCTCCAGACTTCCTGCAGTAACATGTACATGTAATTGCATGTCATGGAAATGTTGGTCAAACATCTATATTGTTCCGTGAATTTTACTTCTGACACAGTGGAGCAGTGACTGAGCTGGAACACAAGAGACCTGTGTCTTTCACATTTTCCCATGGTACCGTGAACTCACCATCAACCAGAGACTGAAGGTCATGTGTAAATCTCTTTGCTCACACAGACAGTTCTGATGCACCAGATTATGATGCTGTGATCAGAAACCTGAAAGAAGAGAGGGACCAGTTGAAGAGGAAGTTGAATACATCTGGTGAATATGAGCTGAACTCTTTATGACATGGAAAGAATAAGATAACATTAACAGAAAGAAAGATGCAACTTCAATTCATTTTTGCTATCGTTTTTCTCTTTTTTTGCTGAGATGTCAAGTTTATTTTATTTTCGTTATCCTCAACAGATCATTACACCCAAGAAGGATGGGTATACTTCCGCTCTAGTTTCTATTTTTCCTCTGTCGAGAAATCCTGGGAGACAGTAGAGACGACTGTCTGCAGAAAGGAGCAGACCTGGTGATTATCAACAGCAAAGAGGAAAATGTGCGTAAATGAGAGTGACAACTCTTATGAAAGAGTAAAATCATTCCGGTTATATTCCAATTTGATATAATTATGGTCTGTCCCTCTGTCCCTGTAAACAAGGAGTTCACAAGACAGTCTGGTGAAGGCTCTTTCTGGACGTGGACTGACTGACACAGAGACAGAAGGGACAATGGAAATGGGTGGATGGGACTTTCGCTGAACACAACAAGGTTCATAAATAACCTTTATGTTTAAATTGATTATTGCGAGTTGCACTGTTGCATTATAGCAAGCATACTGAATAAAAAGATAGTCTCTTTTTAACTGCTCTGTCGGTAAGACACTGAACTCCTGACGGCTGTGCTACAATATATAACCATTTACTCTGGCAACACTTTGCACTTTATTTTAACTATTTATACAAATGAAAATGTCTGACAGAGTATTTAAAGGAGAAGAAATGATAATTGTACGAGAGGAATATCACCAATAATGCGGTATTTATGAGTAGGCATATTAAAACAAAGCAATCTAGTTTTAATCATAATCCACAATCAGCTGTATATACTGTATATATCCAATATTCTGGTTTGACAAGAAGCTGCATGTGTCTAAACAGCAGCTAATGTCACATAACAATATTCAATATCGATCTTTAATCTGCCTCACTGTTTCTGGCTGTTTATTAAATGTTTTTGTGTGTTTCAGTTAAAAGCTCATTCTGATTTTGGTTTCAGCTTCTGGCACCCTGGGGAACCAAACTCCTCTGGTAACACTGATGAAGACTGTGGAGAGGCAAGGTACAACTACGCCGAATACAACTGGAATGACAACAAATGTAACACGCTGAAATTCTGGATCTGTGAGAAGATGGCGGCTTGATAACGCTGCACCCAAACGCACCACACTGGTAACTGATCAGCTGCAGAGGAAGTGGCTCATTAAAATGCAAAGACATAAACAGCCAAGCTACATTTGATTCGTTCCTGGGTCCTGGTATTGTACATGCTGCCTGTGTCATTTGTTTCCATACTGTAGCTTCTGTCAATATGTGGTTGCTGTTCTGACTATTTGTTATCAGAATCACACTTTTTCTTATGAATAAATGTTTCTTAACCACTTTG